>NW_012102188.1:1183961-1293019 GCF_000951045.1 Mandrillus leucophaeus
TTATTTAAGTGCTTAGAGGTACCCCCTGAAGTTTGTGTTACCTGGAAGTTGGCCTCAGGGAAACACCTCATGGGCCTTCTCTCAAGGATAAATGAGATGCAGGGACAAGGAAGGGAGAAAGGTTATTTTAACATTTTATTCACAGTCCCTGGGATTCTTTGGAGAGCACCTTAGGAATGTTCTTAACCTGAGTCCTCTTACTAAGTGTAATCACACAGTCCGCCAGGCTGGTATTATTAACCCTACTTTGCAGCTGAGGCAACTACAAGAGATGACCTTTCCGGGCTGGTGGAGTGAAATTCATCACGTACTGCATGTAGTCATGTACTGCAGTGACCAGTCCAGGTCCAATTTCTTTGACGGTATCATTGACGGAGTAACAGGGGAGAGGCAAGTGCAAGAGGAGAAATGGGGTGAAAATCCAGTACAGGGAAGCTTGAGCTGGGGCAGGATCGGGGAGCCAGGGTATGGGGCATGGTTGGGACTGAAACCCTTGTTAACACTGGCTTTAGCAAAAGAAATGGGCACCACCATCCCAGAGGACTTCCAGAAGATTCCTCCCTCCCCCACAGCTGGGCACAGAGCCTTACCTCCCCTGCACCCTGGCCCTGTCTCCCTATTTGGCAAGACTCCCGTGTCATCTGCTCCTCTCGACTTCAGCTCCCTCTTGGCACTGGAAATACTAAGGGAACCCAGCAGTCACACAGGATTCTAGGAATTTCTCCTTTCCAACTTCCTGAACTGGTTTTCAAAATCACCTCAGAGGTACCTTTAAAAATCATGTTCCAAGGCTGGGCACAGTGGCTCATGCCTGTAATCCCAGCACTTTGGGAGGTCGAGGCAGGAGGACCTCCTGAGCCCAGGAGTTCAAGACCAGCCTGGGCAACACAGTGAGACCATGTCTCTACAAAAAATAAAAGAATTATCCTGGTGTGGTGGTGTGTGCCACTGCACTCCAACCTGGATGACAATAACAGACCTACTTCAAAAAACCCACACTCCACACAATCAGGGGGTCTGCCATCCACAGACTCCAGACAGGGGGTTCCATTGGCCAGGCAGGAACGGCATGGGCAATGTCAGTAGCATGCACATCAGGTTAGCTTCTCTGAGGTCACAAAGTCACCTGGAAGTGGGGAATCCATGAGGGCCAGGCCCTCCACAGGAGGAGACCTTCCCTCCCCAGGCACCAGCCTCCCTGACATGGTTCCCTCCTCTCAGCCCTGGCCCACATGCTCCTGCCGAGGTAACATGTCCCCTGACATGTCCATGTTAGAAAACCATAAAGCCCCCAAGAGACATTTCTAACAATCATCTAAATATTGACTTTCACTTTATAAAACGTATAAAACATAAAGAACACTTGAAACAGCCCAGTTTTAATGCCACCAACTTTTGTTTTCCAAAGAACAATTGGTAGACTTGGCCCCGAGGGGAGCAGAGCCCCGACTCTCAGACAAGGAGCCTCAACTGCGATTCCGTATCTTCGAGGCGGCAGAGGTTTTTGGTGAGCTTGTGCCATTTCTAAACACGGTGGTGAAGATGGGATCCTCTTCATTTTGCAAATGAGAAAATGGAAGAGCCCGAGGGACAAAGGGCCTCTCTCAAGGTGCCATGGTGAGAAGGAGGCAGAAGGAAGAGGACCTCACCCTTGCCTTGATTCCACTGACTGCTGTTTATCGCGCCACGAGTGTCTTCAGGGAGCAGTCGTTCCCACACTGGAATGTTGACATGAGGAGCAAATGTGATGCCATCATGTAATTCCAGTGGCGGCTGGTCATCCCCTGCAAGGCTGAAATGACCCTCTCTGTTCCAATGCTAAGGAAGCAGCAGCTTTCCTCCCACTCCCACACAGGATGTGTGCAGCATCTTCAAGTCCCTGCCTTGCGTTTCTAGGCCCGTAGTGGGCTCTCCATGGTCAGGGAGTGGATCTTCCAGTTAGGTATTTTTCTGAAGTAACTGTCATTCTTTGCTTTTTGGAGCAAGACAGATTTTTTAAATCCTCTGGGAGAGCAGGAGGAGGGTTGGCCAGAAAAGGCATGAAGAGTGGGAGAAGGGTGCATTGTGGACCCGTCTGAGCGTAAGAGTGTCCCGATAACCAGGAGACTGAGGAGCAGCATCCGCTGTCCGCCTCAGTGTTCTAAATGTATGAAACCTAACAAGGTAATTGCATGGGAATAACACACTGTGAATGTTATGTGGGATTTGAAATTGTCATCTCAAGAGTGACCGGGGGGAAGGAGGAAGGGTGAACTCTTTCAGTCTAAAAGCTATGTTTTAAAAGGCAGGGTTAGACTAGGTTTGTTTTCTGCAGTGCATTTCCTCTGCAAAAAGGGATTTTTTTTTCATATTTTTTCTGCTGGTGAACATTTCCCATGGGGGAGCCTGGCCAATGAAAGGTCACTCAGAGACCAGTCACTCTCAGGGATGCCAGGAGAGCCAGGCAGACACATGTCCTAGTTTTCCCGGGAGCAGACTGAGTGAACCACAGGAGGGTCTGTCTGATGTTTATCTTGGCAGAATTCTCAAATGAGTTAGCAAATAGTGGCTGGAGATAAACTGAAACTTTGAGCAACCTCTGGACTGACTCTGATGACCCTCCACACCGCACCTGCGCAGGGAGGAGAGACCAGAAAGCCAGTAGCAAACAGTACACTTTTCCAAGAATCAGAGAGGAAGGAGTTCCTGACGCCCTGCAGCAAAAACAACCTCGAAATTCCCCTGAATACAGACCCATGGGAGCTGGGGTCAAGGTGGCCTTGCACTTCACCGAGGAGGTGTCATCACCACACGCGCTGGACATTGGCTACCTGTGGAAGAAAGATTAAGGACTGAAAGAAAATAGTGGCGAACATGCTTATGACATGGAGGTAGGAAAGGGAAGACCTTGAGCAAGACACAAATCACAAAAGCAAATAGAGAAAGAGTGGTGTCTACCTTCAACAAAATGTGAGACTTCTGATTCAAAATCAGAAACCTCTATAAGCTGAGATAAAAGACAAGCAACAGAGTTGGAGAAGATATTTCTAAGATATTTGTATGTGTGCATATGTATATGTATGTGTGCATATGTATATGTATGTGTGTAATGTGCTTATACATATACATATAGATAAATGCGTATGTATACACATGAATTCTGGATTGTTATCTAGGCTCTATGAAGATCTCCTATCTATTAATAAGAAAAAAGACCAAGATCAACAACCTCATAGACAAATCGATAAAGAAGATGACCAGCTAGTTCACAGAAAAGAAAATGCAAATGGGAGTGGGAGGGCCCAGAGGAACTCTCGCTTTATCTAAATGGTTTTCTGCAGTGTATTTCCTCTGCAAAAAGGGATTTTATCTAGATTGTGTTGATTACGAGAGCATACACTTACATAAATTTTATAAGTAAAAAAAGAGAAAAAGTACCTGAAGATTAAACGCAAGCAATGTGATGTGTTAGTTTGCCAACACACGGGAAGGGAGCTCTGAGCCTGTAAAATATGAGCCCTTTTGTGTGAAGCTGAGCAGATGAGGAGAAGTTTCAACAGTCCTAGAGAAGAGGATGGCAGGGGACAGAGAGCCAGGGGACAGGGCAGGGAGGATCTAGGAGGGCACCCGGCCAAGCGGCTCACTGCAGCTGGTGTAGGGCTTAGCTATACCCTGGGGCTGCATGCTTAGCACAGTGTGGTCAGATGAAGGTGGCAGGGACTCTCCATTTGAGTCAAAGTGACAAGCAGAGCCCCAAGTCCCTGGGAAGGATGAAATCCAAATTTAATTCCCTTCTGAGCAACATTCTACAATCCGTGCTTCATTTAGATATCTGTAAGCCTAAAAGAGCTGAAAAAAACATTTTATTTCCCCTTCCAATGTACAATTTCTAAGACATTTGAATTATCGATGCTGAAGTTTCATTGCGAATGGGCTGAGTGTCCTGTTTTCAGCCTGGAAACAAAGCCTCAGCCACAGTCTTCATCTCATCTTCTTTTTGTTTATTTTCTTTTTAAAAATTTCCCCCATTTCTTTGTTCTTTAACAAAGAGTTGTGTGCATCTTCTGAGCTCCAAGTGCTGCACTGGCTTCCAGGAGACAATGGCAACCCAGGCCCTGACCTCATGGCGTGACCGAAGGGAGGGTCTCAGCCAGGAACATGAGGGACACCGGAAAGAGGACATCGGTGGGCAATGGGGTCTTCCTTGCGGGGGGCAGGTGGGTGTGTGTGATGTGCTTCCCTAGCAGCCCACGGCCGCTGGCAGGGGCCACCGCGGGCAGACCGGTGGTCCAAATTTATGCCGGCAAAAAGCAAATCCTGATGCCTTCCCAATCATGGTTCCTTCAAAGGCTTCAGGGTTTCTTGGGAAGGGAAAAGAACATTAGTTGAGCTTCTGCGGTGTGCTAGGACTGTGCTAGGAAATTTTACAGATGCTAGTTCATTTAGATTGGATATGCCTCCTGAAACAGTGTGCTGTCCCTTATGGAAAATCAAAACAGTCATTGCATTTCCGTGTTATTCACAAGGAGCCTCACTTCTGGGCTCGGGCAGGCGGAGGAGTTCCAGGGCTGAGGATCAGACTTGGTGACTGAGCAGGAACTGTCATCCTTTTTCTCTTTTGAGATATGAAATTTGCTCCACATCTCAGAAGAGTGTGTGCCTCCATCCCACACTTGGGACAAGCACTATTGTTCTTTTTTTAAAATTTGTAGAACATATTAAATGCTCTGCTTTCGTAGAACATATTAAACGCTCTGCTTTCGTCACAGGTTAAATCACGCTGGGGCAGCAGGCTTGTGGTGTAAGAGCGGTGCTCTGTGCGTCCGCTAGGGCTCCCCTGTCGTTCCAGTTGGTCTCCTTGCCACGCCCCAGCTCGCTGCCCCCAGGCTGTCTTGGAGAGACACGTTTGTGTTTTGTAATAGAGCATGTCATGCACTATTATATGGAGACATTGTATAAAGGAGCCCACACGACACAAGGAAACCAGGAGAAAACAGTCCTAGAAATCCCCAAAGCTTGGAAGCAGGGACATGCAAGCGAGGTACAGCGTGTGCCATCAAGTGGCAAGGTCCTCCCAGTCAGAAAGCCGCTGTTGTCATCGGTTTACCAGGTGCTGGGATTAAGCACATCTACCACTTAGAAAATAATACAAATAAGAACCACGGTCCAAATCCAACATGGGTCTCCCAAACCCTCTAAAATGTGGAAGCGCACAGATCTTACTATCTCTGTCCTTTCTCTCGCTTCAAGGAAGTTGGGCTCCTGGGCACTGTCTCCTCAATCACGCCCAGTACCTGTGTACAGGTGCCTCCCCTTCTCTCTGGAGCATCGGGACTGGATGGATTGGGAACAGAATGAGCTTTGATTGATCCTCTTGTCCGCACTTGTGCCTTTCTACTCCCTGTGGTGGAGGGTGTCAGTTTAGGCTCCCTGTCTTCTCCTGGGGTCCCTCCAGCTCCTGAATCAAATCCTGCTCTTCCCCTGCATATTCTGAGTGGCCTGCACATTCTGGGCTGTCTCTCCTGGACCCCTGGAACACCACCTGTTTGGTTCTTAATAATCCGGAGCCTTCCCACCTGATAGTAGCACTGACATCATCCTCTTCATCCACTGGAAGCTTCCAGATCCTGGCCCCCCAACTCATTCTCTCCCCACACGGCTTCTGCAGAAACACAACAACGTGTACTGCTCATACCATTCTTGCACCATTGTGTGCCAAATGGCTGGCCCAGAGGATGAGTGAGTAGGAGGCCAGCGTATGCTAGAGGAGGGGTCAGAGGAGAAAATTTCCAAGAGAGTGGGAACCCAAGGAAGGCTTCTCAGAGGAGCTGGGACACATTGGGGCCTGAGGAAGTGGACATTTCGATGAGCATAAAGACTGAGGGGCGGGGGGGTCCAATCTTTTGGTTTCACTGGGCCACACTGGAAGAAGAAGTGCCTTGAGCCACACATCGAATGCACTAACACTAATGATAGCTGATGAACAACAACAAAAATCATCGCAAAAAGTCTCATAATGCTTTAAAAAAGTTTATGAATTTATGTTGAGCCACATTCAAAGCTGTCCTGGGCCACATGCAGCCTGCAGGCCGTGGGTTGGACAGGCTTGAGCTAAAGCAGATGTGTTCTGAGCTGGAGAGAAGGCCAGCCCCATGGTTCATCATTCGTGGTATCACCAACCAGTGATATTTGGAACAGTTGGTGGGTGCAGGCCCTGGGAAGGGCAATAGTAAGAAAAAGCTTAGAAAAGAAAAGGAGGAGGAAGAGGGGAGTTGCGGATCGTGGAGGGCCTTGAAAGTGAGACTGAGGGTTTGGACCTTACCACTTGGGCATACTACCAAACAGGAACCCCTGTCACTGTAATTTCTGATGATTCCATCTTCCGTCTTTGGGAATAACAATGGCATAGTCAACTATTCCGCTACAAAAAGAGTTGTCAGGTTCTTTAACCATGTGGGGCATCTTGTTTTGGCATCCACGCTAGTTCTGTTATAGCCAAAGCTGAGGGTGTTGGGGAATGTCACATGCTTCAGGGGTATCTGTGTAGTGTGCATTTTACCCCGCTGAGCTCACAACTTTAATGTGTGAAGGCGATCCTCCAGTTCAGGAGGAACAGAGTTGGTGCCCCTGCCTATACCATCCTACGAGAGCTTTCTGCTTTCTGTGTCCCACTCTGTGGGTTCCCCATGGACCCCTGTAGTATTTGCCTAATACTTTGGAACCAACAATAATAACTTATGAAATCTTTATTTCAAACACAGCTTGAATTTCATCCATTTTCATCTTACCCAAAGGGATAGATTCTCTAGTCCTCAATCTGGATGGTCGGAACGGAGAAATCCCCTTACCTCCAAACACAGGCCTTTTATTTTGTAACCACTGTCTGTCTGCTTTTCTGTTTTGGAGTCTCCCGGGGTGATGGTGCCGCCAGATAAAAGTTGTAATGAGAGAGGGAGAGTGGGAGGGAGAGTCCGGTGACAAGGCAGGGCGGAAAGTAAGCAGAGACCTTCTCCAATCAGAAGTCTTGAAGTCAGGGCACGCAGTAGGTCTGCAGAATGACTCAGAACCAGCCTATGAATGCTGTCTATTCATGGGTCCAGGCTTTTGTTAAAGTCTGGGCCTGCATTTTAAAGAGGGAGTCGGGGAACTGGCTGGACTGGTCTGACAACTAAGGAGTGGTGAACACTTCCCCCAGGCTAGTACTCAGGTGGATGAAGTCATCGATATTTTCTGGGCAGTCCTAATCTGTGATTAACTTTTATCTCTGCTGTGAAATAACAGCCTTCTTTTCAGCCTGCTAACAATAAGTTAACCTGGCTGTCCGGCTGGGGGATATTTTATGCAGAGGCATATCTGAGAAGCCATGTGGGACTCCTGCCCTGGAGAGAGCCCAGAGTGGAGGGAGGGGTCTGTGTGGTGGGGGGAGTCTTCTCAGCAATGGTCCTTGTGATTCCGGCATACGCTGATGTCCTGACTTCAAACTCAGCTTACCCAAAGCAAATGTCCACTTTCTTCCATATTCCCTTCTTGTTTAAGGCCTCACCACTGACCAGGAAGTCTTGATAGAATCATCTAGAAATTCTTAAGTCCTACCTCATCCAACCTTGTCTTGACTCCTACAGTGAGCACAGCTGCCCTCCCCTTCGCTTCTCTATGCCCTCACCTTTTCAGGAGCCTCTTAATTTCTCAGTCCACATCATCTGTCAGACCGCCAAAGCCAGAGTTATTTTTCTAAAAGACATTTGTTCCCATTGTTCCTCTGACTAAAGTTCCTACTACGGGACACTTGCCCTTGGCACTCACGGACCTTGTAGTCAGGCTGAGAACCTCAGGTTCTCAAACTCAAGACCATGGGGAATGTGACAGGTGAATCAGGCAGGTGAAGTCCAGGACTCTTTTTGGTCTATATTTTGTTTACTCAGTTTTGATGGAGACAAGCATACCAGAAAATTCACATTTCTCTTAACTCTAGCAGTAGACGAACAACAGAGCAAGCAGGATGTGACCATTTATACATGGCCTCACTGTTGGGGGAGGCAGTAGGGAGTGGTGGAGACCAGGGACAGGACTAGGGCTAGGGCAAGGCTAGGAAGGTGCCCAGAATGCATGTTTTAAGGAAGCACTCACTCTTGGGGCTTTGCAAGTACAAGGCTAGCACTGGGAGGTGAGTGCCTCCTTAAAGTTGGCTCCTTGGGCCTTGTTTGCCTAACCTAGTCTGGCCTTGGTGAAGACAGTGGAGAAATGGAGCATGGACCTGCCCAAAGGGATGGCTGCTGATCAGCTTCATCCAGCTGTTGACAAAGGCAACACCATGGCCCCAATTTTGCCAAGTCTTTTCAAACATTCTGTGGGTGCTTCCATCATAGCTCTTATCACCTGGCAAGGGAGCTGTCTCCACAGGTAACCTTCTCACTAAGTGGGGGTGTCTGAGGCCAAGGAGCTTTGGTCATTCCCCTGTGTGATACCAGCAGTGAGCACAGAGTAGGTGCCCTGCAATGTCAGGCAAACAAACAAACAAAAAAAGACTTTGGAAACAGAGTTATGTTATGGAACTAGGATGGGTCTTGAGTTAGCCTCACTCTTTATCCAAGGAATGGTTGTTCAGGGCCAGTGGCTCAGCCAAGGAGCACTGACTGCTTCAAGACAGCAGCCTGCTCTGGGATGCCAGGCATAGTCCACTCCTGATGGCAGACTCCACTCTTCACGGGGCTCACTCCATTACTCATTAGGTCACAGAGTAATAGAAAAAGGCAGGAAAGATGAAAAAAAGAGAATTTAAAAACAAAACACAGCCAGGTGTGGTGGCTCACACCCGTAATCCCAGCACTTTGGAGGCCGAGGCAGGCAGGTCACCTGAGGTCAGGAGTTCGAGACCAGCCTGGCCAACGTGAAGAAACCCTGTCTCTACTAAAAATGTAAAAATTAGCTGGGCGTGGTGGCAAGCACTTGTAATCCCAGCTACCAGGGAGGCTGAGGCAGGAGAATCACTTAAATCCAGGAGGTGGAGGTTGCGGTGAGCTGAGATTGTGCCACTGCACTCCAGCCTGGGTGACAGAGTGAGACTCTGTCTCAAAACAAAACCAAAAAAATACCCCAAAAAACCCAAAACACATGGTAGCAAAATAATAACAAACTGAAGTATGTCTGTAATGACAGCCAATGGAAACTTACCTACTCCAAGACAGAAAATGATCAGATTAGATTTCTAAAAAGTCCAGATACATCTTGCTTCCAAGATACCATCTAAGATGAAATCACACAGAAAGGCTGAAAATAAAGGAACGGAAAACTATACACTATTTAAATGCTAGCAATAGCAGACAGATTATAATAGGGGAGAGACTACATAATAATCAAGGCACCAACCCACTCAGAAGCTGTCACAGGCCTAAATGCATATGTGTCTAACACACACACACCTCAAAATATAGTAAGCAAATTGGCAGAACTGCAAGTCTAAGATTTCAACCCATTTAACTTTATCAAAAGTTGATAAATCAAGCAATTTAAAAAGTACTAGGTTATAAAAGATTTGAAAAACAAAAGTAACAAGCATTATCTAATGGGTGTGTGCGTGTGTAAAACTTTGCGGCCAAAGATAAATGGTCATCATAGATCATTTAAAAACAGATGGTGATACATAGATTATTTAAAATTTTGACCACATACTAGGTCGCAAAGAACACAACAAATACCTAGAATCATCAAAATAACACAGATCATATTCTCTAAACACAACCCAATTAAATTAGAAGTCAGTACTAAAATACAGTCCCAAACTCATGTATGTGGGAACTCAAAAATTCACTCCCTAGTAACTAATAGGCTGAAGAAGAAATTACAACAGAAATTTATTTGAAATAGACTGCATAATAAAGCATTATGAATCAAAGATGTGAATAGCAACGAAATGGATATCTAGAGGGGCCAAGTTGATGGCTCATGCCTGTAATCCCAGCACTTTGGGAGGCAGAGGCAGGCAGATCACTTGAGCCCAGGAGTTTGAGACCAGCCTGGGCAACATGGCAAAACCCTGTTTCTACAAAAAATTAGCCGGGTGTGGTGGTGAGTGCCTGTGGTCCCAGCTACTTGGGAGACTGAGCTCGGAGGATTGCTTGATCCCAGGAGGTAGAGGTTGCAGTGAGCCATTATCATGCCATTACACTCCAGCCTGGGTCACAGAGTGAGACCTTGTTGAAATATATATATATATCTAGGGGTAAATTTATAGCCTGATATGAATTTATTTCAAAATCATGAGAGGTTTAAGCGAGCTGAGTGCTAAAATAGCGATTGTAAGGAACTTCCTTGATGTAATAAAGGTTATCTATCAAAAGTGTATAGTAAATGTTATAATTAATGATGAAACTTTGGAAGCATGCCCATCAATATCAGTAACAAGACAAAGATGTCCATTGTCAATATGTCCATTCATCAGTATCCTGGAAACCATACTGAGGGCAATGAAACAAGCAAAAGAAATAGGAGAATAAGAATTTAGAATGAAGCAAGAATATTTTTATCTGCAGGAAATACGATAATCTACATAGAAAATTCAAGAGAATTTTCTAATAAACTATTCAAATGAAAATAGAGTCCAACAATATATATATACACAAAATTGGGTACAATTTATATGTATTAATTATAACCAATTAGGAAATATAACAGGAGAATGAGTCTTATATTTCAACTAAAGCTATAAGATCTTTCTGCATACATTAAACAAAATATGTGCACATTGCTTGGTTTTGATTTTTCTTCATTCATTTGGTTGGTTTTAGAGGAAACTTGGAAATACAGCTGAAAGAAAATATGAGTGAGTGGAGTGATTCACCATGTTCTTAAATGGAAAAGCTAGTGTTGATTTAAGAAAGATGTCAGGTCTGGCGCTGTGGCTCATGCCTGTAATCCCAGCACTTTGGGAGGCCGAGGAGGGTGGATCACGAGACCAGGAGTTCAAGACCAGCCTGGCCAACATGGTGAAACCCCGTCTCTACTAAAAATACAAAAAATTAGCTGATGGTGGCAGGCGCCTGTATAATCCCAGCTACTCAGGAGGCTGAGGCAGGAGAATTGCTTGTACCCGGGAGGTGGAGGTTGCAGCGAGCCAAGATCGCGCCATTGCACTCCAGCTGGGCGACAGTGCAAGACTCCATCTCAAGAAAAAAAGAAAGAAAGAAAGAAAGAAAGAAGATGTCAATATCATCTCCTAATTGTTCTTTAAATTCAATACAATTCTATCCAAAATCTTGAAGGGGATTTTTGTGTGTGTAAAATTTGACAAGCTGATAACCATCAAGACTAATTATACATTTAAAATAATTAACATAGTACAATATTGATATATAGATAGTGAATAGATCAATAGAAAATTAGAGAACTCAGAAACTCACTTGTGCATCTGTGGAAATTTCATATATAACGGAGGAGTCATTACAGATCAGTAAAAAGAAGAGGTGGGCTCGTTCAAGAAATAACTTAGGAAAAATAGGTTATCCTTACAAGAGTAATAAAATTAGATCCTTATATCAACACACATGTAAAAACAAATCCTTGGTTGATTAAATACCTAAGTGTAAAAAACAACAACTTCAAATAATTTAGAAGAAGATATAGAAGACTATCTTTAAGAACTCAGAGTACTTTGGGAGGCCGAGACGGGCGGATCACGAGGTCAGGAGATCGAGACCATCCTGGCTAACACTGTGAAACCCCGTCTCTATTAAGAAATACAAAAAACTAGCCGGGCGAGGTGGCGGGCGCCTGTAGTCCCAGCTACTCGGGAGGCTGAGGCCGGAGAATGGCGTGAACCCGGGAGGCGGAGCTTGCAGTGAGCTGAGATCCGGCCACTGCACTCCAGCCTGGGTGACAGAGTGAGACTCCGTCTCAAAAAAAAAAAAAAAAAAAAAAAAAACTCAGAGTAAGAAATTATTTTCTTCAACTATATACAAAAAGACCCTTAATGCAAAAATTAATAGACTATTTGGTTTAGTAAGTAGGGTTGTATTTTAAAGTTTTTTAATTGTTCATAAAAAATGTTAAATGTCAAGCCAGAAACCAATATTTGCAATGCAGTCATATAACTGACAAAGGCCAGAATCCAGAATACATGAACACTGGCAAGTCAATGAGAAAAAACAAATAGCACAATGGAAAAAATGACCAAAAGACATGAACAAGTTACAGATGAAGGCAGCTCAAAGGGCAAATGAGCATTTGAATAGAAGATTACCTCTTAGTAATCAGAGAAATAAGCAAACAAAAAAGTATGCCACCTGTGTATTAGGGTTCTCCAGTGAAATAAAATGAATAGGATTTACATGTATATAAAAAGAGATTTATTTTAAGGAATTAACTTCCATGATAATGAGATTCAATATTTCCTCCATGATTATGGAAGCTGGTAAGTTCAAAACCTGCATGCTGGGCTGGCAAGCTGGAGACCCAGAGTGAAGCCAGTGCTACAGCTCAAGTCAAAAGGTCATCAGGCTGAAGACCCCAGGAAGAGCTGATGTTGCAGATGAAGTCCCAAGAACAGTTTGCTGGAGAATTTCCTCTTGTTCAGGGAGCTCGGCCTTTTACTCTATTCAGACCTTTAACTCACTGGAAGAAGCCCACCCAGGCTCTGGAGGGCAATCTGCTTTACTGAAAGACCACCAATATCAATGTAAATCCTCATCAGAAACACCCTCACAGAAACATCCCAGCCAAGCTGACACTAAAAATCAACTACAGAACCTCCAACACATCAGACTGGCCAAAATGTTTGTCTGCCACTACCAAGTGTTGACACAAAAGGCAAGCATAAGAAACTCATACTGGGCTGGTGAGGATGTAGAGCATGAATCCAGACTGGAGAACCTATCACACATGTGCACAAATATTCACTGCATCATTGTCTGTAGTGAAAAATTGAAAAGGAACTGAAAAACAATCAGTAGAAAATAGACAAATTAATTCTGATAAGGTTCATATGACAGAGTATTATACAGCAGTTAAAGGAGTTAGAGCAACAGGTATCTGCATGGATAAATCTAAAAACAACCATGAGTTTCAGGAAGATAGATACAACAGCACAGATTTCCATAAAATTGAAAACTTACAAACCAATACTTTATATTACTTAGGAATGAATACTGTAGGAAAATCTAAAACACAGGCTTGAGATTAATACACAGTAAATTTAAGGTTGTGGCATTTCTGAGGAGTAGGGAAAGGGAATGAGATCAAGGAGGCCTTCAGCTGTGTCTGTAATGTTTTATGTATTTTTTCTGAAGGCTTGAAACAAATATGGCAAAATATTAAGATCTGATAAAGCCACGTGGACGTATGACATTTGTTATATTTCTCTCTATCCTTATTCGTGTGTTTAAATAATTCTCCAAAAGCAGTGTACTGAGAGTTCAGCCTGTCTCCTGAGACATTCCAGGAAGTTATGTGCAGGAGTGGAGAATGATTCTTTGGAAGAGTTAAGTGCCCTAAATGCCAGCCAGGCTGTGACCCCAGGACAGAAGGAGAGTGGGGGGGGTCCTTCTTGCTTGCTAGTGACATTCTGCACCAACCAGCACCGCAGGAGCCCCGGGATGACAAGGAAGGAGAAAACACAGGGGGTGACAGATGCAGTGGACCCCTATGTGGTACATTGGGTGGTGGAGGCTGGGTGTAAAGCACATGATGGGTGCAGGGAGACCAGCTGTGGAGGCTTTGGGGACCATGATAATGACCATCCAGTGTGGCTGTACTTTTCTCTAGAAGAGGGTTGGCCTACATCCACTCCAGTGGATCCACATTCCCTCCCAAAAGACCAATAGAGAGTGAAAGATTTGAGTCACCTGCGTGGGTGGCCCTCAAGACCCCAGCAATGAAAACCCAAAGGGGTATCACAGTGTTTTCTGGCAAGAATTGGTCACTGCTTAATTGTCTTTGTCTGATTTTTCCTAGCAACCTTGTCTTTGACCTCGCCTGGCATCCTGTGTGGTCGTGAGCCATAGAGATGGAAAAGGCAAGAGGAGGCAGGAGGTGGAAAAGAAGGACTATCAGGTGATGAGTTCTGCCATCTCTTACCCTGAGTTTAGCTATGCTTTGTTTATAAAAAGTGCTTTTTTACGAAAAGTATTTGATGGTACAAAATATTATCAACATCATTCTTAGATGGTTTAAGAAGTAAGAAAAGGATCGTGGTGGTAGCAGGAAATAAGACAGAAATTTTCCATGGGGGCTGCAGGTCTGAAGGCACTGGCAGGTACTGCAGGGGGCTTCAAGCAGAGTTGCTTGATAGGGTCAAAAATCAGTAATGTCTACGCTCATCTCCAACCTCTGTTGAAGGAAGAGGAAATGTTTTGAAGTATTTAGATGCGTTTTCTTAGGTGCGTTGTTTTTGTTGAATTAGGACATGAAGCCAGCCACAGCCAGCTGTCTCTCCTGTTCCGGTGGGAAGGGGACCATGTGAAGCACCCAAGATGTGAACCAGGACTCAGTTCACGTTTGGGGACCCTGAAAGCCTCCTCAGCTGCCCCTGCAGAAATCCAGGTTGACCCCTGAGGCTGAGCTTTACTCTCTGCAGGGATGATTTCCATTCAGTCTGGGATGGGCCGGGGAAACCGCTGCTCACCCAAAGTGAATTTAAGGGTTCCCAACAGCAGCTTATCAACATTTTCATTGTAAAGCACAGTAAGAGCAGTGAATTCTGTCCATTTTGTGAGCAGCAATTCTGGGTAAGGCGGGAGCCCCACTGCGTTCAGAGCAGCTGTGGGAATGAGGGAGGAAGAGACAACAAAAGGAACAGGAGCCTTCCAATAAGCCCAGACGTTAGACCTGAGCCTTGTCCCTGTCATAGCCTAGTCATTATTGATTAAAGGGTGGACATCAGATAAACCCGAGAGGGACAGCCCCGCCAATGTCCAGAGCAATGAGGCCCTCACTCTGCCCTCACCTCTACCAGTGTCAGTTCTGGGGAATTTCTGAAACACCATGAATGCAGAGGTGTGACTCAGCAGGAATCACAGGAATGTCAGAGGACAAAGCAGTTGGTATTAATAAATTGCTTTGAGTCTGGAAACAAAGAAAGTGGCCTTTTGGCTGGTAGTTAAGGACAAGTGAGAGTCTCCAGGTCTTTCCCAACAGACGGGGTGAGCCAGAGAAGTGATAGAAAGCCAGCTAATGAGACATTTGCCATGTGCCATGGGGCCAGAGGGATGCTGAACCTAAATAAGAAAAATGTGTGAAGCACCCAGGATGCATGCCAGAGCTCGGTTCACATTTGGAGAAGGCACTCCATAGCCTCCTCAAATGCCCCAGCAGAAACCCAGATGGGAATTCCCCAGCGCTTCCCCTCAGGTTCCAGAGCCTTCCACCGAAGTGGGAGTAGACAGAGGGAGCTTCTCTCTCTCCACCTACGTTCCCTCTTGCTTTGGTCCTGGCCTCAATTTCACCAATATCTAGAGGCTACCAGTCCCTAGAAGTCAGGGGGAGCTGGGACTTTCAACGGTAATACCTCCATGTGCCATTAGTTCAATCTGTAGATTGAAATTGTTTTAGAATGAGATATCAAACATATTTTAATCAAAAGACCTCTGTAACAACCACATCTGCTCTGCATCAAAAGTCTGTCTTGGGCCAGGCGTGGGGCTATGGGCTCCGGCATATGTTATCTCATGGAATGGCCTCTTACCTAGGTAATTTACCACCATTTTTACAGATAAGGAAACTGAGGCTCAGACAGGTGGCAACTTTTAATCCAAATCACACAGCAAAGTAAGTGCAAAGCCAAATTTTATCCAAAGCTGTACTGTACTGTACTGTATAGCAATAGAAGGGAATATCCACTTTGAGTGTGAAAATACTGAGGTTACATATAAGTATTTAAACTGAATCATGCATTTGCATGAAAATAGAAATTGTGTTTCCTACACTTTTATACGCCTTGAAAATGCATCACTAGAAAAATAACTTATGAAAATGAGCAAGTGGATATTTGGTACAGTCCCCAGTAGAGGGGCAAAGAGGTCCCTGTCTTGGCTCTGATAAGAGTTTTAAGGGAACAGAGTTCAGGGAGTGGCCCCTCTCTTTCACCTGAGACTCTCTAAATTTGTCCTCCGGTCACCAAGGCCCGACAGCTTTGCAAGTACTCTTCATTTGGCCAGGAACCATGTCACATTTTGTTTTGATTTATTTAGCCTTCCTCTCTCTAACTGATCCAAGCTTTATTAGGCTGTGCTCAGAGAATCCTCAATCTGCTTTCTACTTTGGGAACTTATTTACAAGTTATTTTCATGTCATCTGAGGGTTATTCAGCTCATTGTTCTTCAACATCTTGAGACATCAAAAACGGCTCACCCCCAGCCCTAGTCTCGCGTCCTTTCTCTGTCACTAGATTTTGGCTGTGTGAATGCATAGACACCGCTGAATTCTTTGATACTTCAGTAGGACAATAACAGAGGCTGTGGTGTCTCCTGCCCTTTCCCTGGTTTTGGTCAAGAGGAATGAAAGACTACAGAAAGGTGTGGAAGAAATGCACACAATCAAAACTGTAAGGTTATTCAAGAAAATCTATGGTTTTAAAGCCAGAAAGAACTGATTCAAATCATGGTTTCATCACTTCGTACTTAGAAACTCTGAGGTTGTTACTAACCTCCCTAAGCCTCTGTTTCCTCCTCTGCAAATGGCAACAGTAATACCTGTGCAGAAGGGTTCCTGGGGTTCCTGAGGCCCCATGCACTGTGGCCACATACTGCTGCACAAGGGCCTGCCAGCCAGCTCACAGCCATTACAGCTGCACTCATTCCCTTCCCCTCTGGTGGCCCTCCAGGATACTTAAAAATATAATAATAATAATAATAGTATTTGGACAAGAAAAACAAACAAATAAAATAATCCACAAATGCCCAAATACCACTGCCTGAGATTCTGATCTTATTCGGGTGGACAGCAATAGATTTGGAAGTTTCCTGGGTGATGCTATGGTGCTGCTGGGTGGAGCCCGTTGCTAACTAAAGCTGGACCGGGAGGCTAGAGCAAGCTGAGCGGCTTAGCACTGGGGTAGCCCCACGCCCCTGCTCCAAACATATAACTCCATTTGGCTCTCCCTCCCTTTTTCCCTTCTTTCCTATTTGAGACAGGGTCTTATTCTGTCCCCCAGGCTGAAGTGCAGTGGCATGATCATGGCTCACTGCAGCCTCTACCTCCCAAGGACTACCAGTGCATGCCACGATGCCCAGCTAATTTTTGTATTTTTAGTAGAGATGGGGTTTTGCCATGTTTCCCAGGCTGGTCTTGAACTCCTGGGCTCAAGTGAACCGCCCACCTCAGCCTTCTGAGTAGCTGGGACTATCGGTACCCATTACTATGCCCAGTTAATTTTTGTATTTTTTGTAGAGGCGGCGTTTTGCCATGTTGTCCAGGCTGGTCTTGAACTCCTGAACTCAAGGGATCCGTCTGCCTCAACCTCCCAAAGTGATGGGATTATAGGTGTCAGCCACCGCACCCGGCCCAGTTTCTTTCTTGTTTTTTTAAAACTTCCTTTGAGACAGTTCCGCTCTGCTGTCCAGACTAAAGTACAGTGGTGTGATCATAGCTCACTGTAACCTCGAACTCCTGGCCTAAAATGATCCTCCTGCCTCAGCCTCCTAAAGCATGGGAATACAGGCATGAGACACCATGCCTGGCCTGGCCTTCAGTTTCTCTGCTGTAACTCTGGATTGTCCTAGAAATCCTTTTCTGAATTTCTCAGGTGTTACATCCTCACCCATGATATCTGCACCTTTCTCATCTTCACCAGAATCAACTTGTCTTAACTCCTTAACTCTTCCTGCTTCTTGCCAGGCTAAGAAGCTATATTAGTTATCTATTGCTGTGTAACATGTCATCCTAAAACATGGCAGCTTAAAACAACAGATGTGTGTTATCTCACACTTTCTGTGAGTCAGGAATATGGACACGGCTTAGCTGAGTGCTTGTAACTCAAGACTGCTCATGAGGCTGCAGTCAAGCTGTCGCCTGAGGCTTTGGTCCTATCTGAAGGTTTACTGGCATGGGGGCGTCTGTTTCAAAGCTCACTCATGTGGTTCTGTCCTTCCCCACCTGGGCATCTCCACAGCCTGCCTTGTGACATGTGGCTGGTTACCCCGGGGTCTTGTGACTCTAGAGAGAGTAAGACAGAGCACCCAAAATGGAAGCCACAGTGCTTTTTATAACTTGTGAAGATGTAACATCTCAATACTTCTGCCCTATTCTAGTCACAGAAGCAAGTTACTAAGACTGGTCCACACTCACAGGGAAAGGATGACATGAGGGTGAGGATACAGGGAGGGTGGGAGGTCATCGGGGCCCATCTTAAAGGCTGCCTTCCACAGAATCCGTAATTATTTCTCTGAAAGTAAAAGGAAGAGAGAGAGACACCATATTCTACATTTCTGCTTACCTCCGTGGTAGGGCTGATGTGCATGGTTTTCATGGCTTAAAAAGTGCACTCCATCTCACTGGGGGTTTCCCAAATGGTCATGTGAAGAGAGGAATTGCTCCCCAGAACCTCTGGGGCACCTCATTTGGCTGATGCTTTTCCTTCCTCTCCACAGAGGTGCTCTGGGTAGAGGGAATGAAGCCTTCAGGGTGGACCCTGGAGGGCTCTCCCAGAGGCTTCTGTCTGAACAGAAAATGAGCAGGGAGAACCTTCATGAAAAACACTGTCAAGTACTGTCTCAGTTTGCTCCAGCTGCTGTAACAGAATGCCATAGACTGGGTGGCTTGTGAGCAATAGAAATCAATGTCTTGCAGTTCTGGAGTCTGGGAAGTCCAAATTGAGGTGCCGGCAGATTCTGTGTCTGGTGAGGGCCCACTTCCTGGTTCACAGACAGCCGCTCCTCGCTGTGTCCTCACCTGAAGGAAGGGGCAAGGCAGCTCTTTAGTGTCTCTTTTACGATGGTACTAATCTTATGTGTGAGGGCGCCACTGTCATGACCCAAGCACCTCCCAAAGGTCCCACCTCCAGGTACACTGGGGATTAGGCTTCAACACATGAACTTGACGGGGATCACAAACATTTGGTCTATAGCAAACACCCAACATAGACCAAGCCCCATGCTTCTCTGGGCTTGGGGGCGCTGGGATACCAAGGTAAATTGGGCCTGGGCTCTATGGAAAGCTGGTGTGATGGTTGAGAGAAGGTCGAAGAGGTCAACAAGCGGTTCTCGCCTGGCATGGTGGCTCATGCCTGTAATCCTTGCACTTTGGGAGGCTGAGGTCAGAGGATCATGAGGTCAGGAGTTCGAGACCAGCCTGGCCAACATGGTGAAACCCTGTCGCTACTAAAAATACAAAAAAGTAGCCAGGCATGGTGGCACACACCTGTAATTCCAGCACTTTGGGAGGCCAAGATGGGTGGATCATGAGGTCAGGAGTTCGAGACCAGCCTGGCCAACATGGCGAAGCCCCGTCTCTACTAAAAATACAAAAAGTAGCTGGGCATGCTGGCACATGCCTGTAATCCCAGCTACTCGGGGGGCTGAGGCAGAAGAATTGCTTGAACTCAGGAGGTGGAGGTTGCAGTGAGCCGATCGTGCCACTGCACTCCAGCCTGGATGACAGAGTGAGATTCCGTCTCAAAAAATAAAACACAATAAAGTAATAAAGTAAGGGGTTCTCATCCTAGTGCTATTCTCAGCTGAGTGACTTTGGGAGAGTGACTTGACCGTCATGAGCCTCAATGTTCAAAGGATCTTTATGATTATGTCTGTGAAGCCCTCTGAGTCACCTCTGAGTCTGAACATCCATCTAGGTGCTCCATCAGCAGTGGGTATTCCCAGTGCTATTGCAGAGAAACCCTCTAAACCCACCTCTCAAACTGGGCCGGCCTGGAGACTGACCCAGTGGGTCTGGGTGCTGACTTGAGCACACATATACCCCGGCTCCTCAGGAGACTGTCATGCACCCCAGTGGCTGGGAACCACTGGTCTAGAGAGTGAGCTGTATCAAGGAACGGTGGCATGTGGGAAAGTGAGCAGGTGCAGGTGCAGGTGCAGGTGGACACTGGGCCAAAGTGGGGCATGTCTGGATTCAGGGCCTCATTGGCCAACTCTCCTAGGACCTAAGAAGGGAAAGGAGCCTAAATAGAGGGGCCAATTTTTTTTTCTTTCCAACTTTTATTTTAGGTTCAAGGGGTATGTGTGCAGGTTTGTTACATGGGTACATTGTATATCGCAGGGTTTTGGTATATAAATAATTTCGTCACCTAGGTAATCAGAATAATACCCAATAGGTAGTTTTTCAGTCCTCACCCTCCTCCCATCTTTCCCTCAGCAGCAGTCCCCAGTGTCCTCTGCTCCCATCTTTATGTCCATGTCTGCTCAATGTTGGGCTCCCACTTATAAGTGAGAACATGCAGTATTTGGTTTTCTGTTCCTGCATCAATTTTTTTTAGGATAATGATCTCCAGCTCTATCCATGTTGCTGTAATGGACATGGTTTCATTCCTTTCTATGGCTGCACAGTATTCCATGGTGTATATGTACCACGTTTTCTTTATCCAGTCCACCATTGACGGGCATCTAGGTTGACTCCATGTCTTAGCTATTGTGAACAGTGCTGTGATGAATATATGCATGTGTGTGTCTTTACGGTATCACATTTTGTATTCTTTTGGGCATATACCCAGTATATGGGATTGCTAGGTCAAATGGTAGTTCTAGTTTAAGTTATTTGAGAATTCTCCAGACAGCTTTCCACAGTGGCTGAACTAACTTACATTCTCACCAGCAGTGTAGAAGCATTCAAGGGCCAGTTTCAAATCCTAGTCCCTTCCTGATGCTTATTCATGCTTTATTCCTGCCTCCTGTCACCCGTCTCAGGAATGATTCACCCAGTCCCTTGCTCCTGGCTGGAAAAACCTTTTAAGGAAAAGTCGCTAATCTGGGTTCATCTACACGTAACTTCATCCATGGAAAGTCTCTTGCTTTTCATAGCCATTTGCTACCCACCCTCCACTTCCCCCCACCCCTCAGACTTCATGCTTGAGTCCTGTTTACCAAATGGTGGGATCCTGTTGTGTCACCTCAGTCCCCTCTGAGGGGCAGTCGGCTGGCTGGAGCAGGAGGCTACTCAATCCCACGCTGCGGGCTCCCGCACAAGGTCAGATGTGCAGGCCATCGTGAAATGAGTGTCGAGGGTGGCGTCATCCTGAAGGTTAACGCTGTAGCGGGGAGAGTGTGGGGTTGCAGGCCCCTCTCCCTCCTGGTGCAGTAACTATCTTGGGTAATTCTTTTATCCTCTTTTAGAGAATTTTTACATCCACAAATCAGAAAAGGAAAGAGAATCGAACAAAGTAATAAATGTGGAAGAACTCAGGAAACAGTGTCATTCTATAACAACAATCAACACGGAGCCTCTGCTAAGCGTCAGTCCACATTCTGAGCACAGCAGAGACAGGAGTGAGCGAAGCCACCCCAGAGTTCACATTGGAAAAATGAAACAAACGAGTGACGAGTGTCACATGGGGTAACAAGCACGGTAGGGGAGACAGAATCAGGAGAACGTGTTTAATAGTAAGAGGTTTGGGAAGGAAGCCGGCCCAGACCTGAGTGGAATGAGCCATGCTTGTGCCTGGGGAAAGCAGGTGCCAGCAGGAGGCACAGCGAGCAAGCCCAGCCTCCTGAGGTGGGGGACATGGGGCATGGCAACAGGCGGCACAGGAGCTCTGCTCTGGAGCACGCGATCCAGGCACAACCAAGAGCATTGGTGGCACCGCTTGAACGCTTGCAGCCAGCTCATGACAGCATTTAAAGTGTCTTTGCTGATTGGTTGGAAACAAGATGTAAAAATCGCTCAGTGAGAAGGTGATATAGACCACCAGCCTAACTCCAGTCCTCCTCGGGCTTCACCCCCCGCCTCCCAGCTCATGTCCCTCACAGCAAACTTCTCACTGCTCCTCAATTTCTCTCCAGCCCCAGTTCCTCTGCTGAATACCCTCCTGCCCCATCATTGTCCCTGTTTTCTAAGAACCAGCTCAAACATCGCCACCTCTATGGAGAGTCCCTCCTCCTGGGGTTCACCCAGGAAACTCCACCCAGTCCTTCTCGCACCCTGGGAACATTCCTCCATTGTAATCCTCACTGCCCTGGGCCCCTGGGATGCACTCAAGGACCTGTCTATCATCCGTATAGTGTGACAACATCTATTTGTTGTTTCCGTGCCCTGTTTGGGCAAGGAAGCAGGAGGTGAGATTCCTTGGATGAAGAAGAGGTGAGTCCCCCTGTGATGTGAGCCAGTGAATGGTTGTTGTCAGCTCAGAGTCATTCCAAAATACTCCTAATACATTTCTGTTTTGATTGTATCTTTATGAATTAGTGGTGACGTTTACGCCATTGCAGGAAAAAAAAAAAAGAATGATGCTCCGTTTCACAGCTTTCAGAGCTGGTTTCACACACACTTGAATGGTCCAGCTCTTTCTGACAGCTACAAAACACAGGTGCACGCACCACCTTGCCTTCTGGGAAGCTGTAGGAGACACATTACCTCTCAACAGGATAAACAGCCACACACTAGAGGGTAAAGGCAGGGCAAGCTTCACCCCAGCACCTCCTAACCTGGCACAGGCTTGACCACATGCTACTTCAATGACTTCTTTTTGAGATCAAACACCTGCCCAGCACCCCAGTCTCCTGCCTTCTTGCTTGGAGCCTGCATCTCAGCTTCCTCAGCAGCAATGAAAAAGGAAGCCAACCCCGACCTGTAGAAATAGTGTATTTCCTCAATTCCAAGGCACACAATTGTTCAAATTTTAATTATTGTGAAATCAGGATGTGTCTTACAATTAGTCGGTACACTATATGTGTACTGACTTTTTTCTTTCATTTTTGTTCACCCCCCTACGAACTGTTCTTAAAACAATGGTGTGTCGTACAATTGATGACATCTTAGAATCAAAGAAAATAGTAGTTAAAATCAAGGGGTGGCAATTTAAGGTCCACCCATGTCAGACTTCTCAAAGTCATTGTGAAACTGTGTTTTGTTCTGGTGTGTGTGAACCCAGAGAGACTGGATTCCTAGATCCCTGGGGCCTCCTGGCCAAGCCAGGCGCATGGGGAGACAAAGGGTGAAGCATGGTCCCTACCGACTTGCTGGCCCTGCCAGCTCTGCCACTGGCTTTGTGATTTTCATTCCTGAATTCATAGAGATGGCTGCCAGCAACGAGAGGTAATCTCAGGACACACAGGCCTGGGCTAGGCCTTGGAATATTCCGGAAGTCAGTGGCCACAGTTGTATCAAGCCAGACGGGACACATGTGGGAATACAATTACAGCAAAGCCGGCAAGGCTCGGTGAGGGCCAGAGGGCCCGGCCACATGAGGAACCAGCGCCGTGAGCAGGCCCAGGTCTGGGTGCTGGCTGTGTGTCCTGCACAGCCACATCTCCCAGAGTGCATTCGTCACCATCCACTCCAGATGCCCCTCGAACAAATGAATTTCACAGTCGCAAAGGGCTGAAAAATGCTCTGTGACCTGGCATCCCCTTGGGGAACCACAGTGCATTAAAGGCTCTGAGAAGTCCTGCAGTGAAGAAACCTGATGAGTTTTTGTTTAAGTGAATGCTTTCGAAACTTATTTGATCGCAGAATCCTTTTATTCCAGTAACGCTTTTTACAATCTTAAGATGTGAATTTTCTGCAGAACAGCCACTTGGGAAGAGGCCTGTCTTGTGCAGAAATATGAGGAACTGGGAGCCAATTTCGTCGCTCCCTCAGTTGATTATGAAAGATGAAAACCTAGAGTGGAGACATGAAGGGTAAGACCAGGGAATAGACTCTCTCTGGGGTCCCAAAACATGGCCCTGGCTATGGACATACTGGGGAGTGGGGGGATCCACTTGCCTGCTGGCCTCTTTTGGGCAGTCAGTATTGGTTGCCCAGGTATCCCCAGGGCAGTAGCTGCAGCACTGGCCTGATGGGTGTGCAAGCCAGCTGGTGTGTCCAGCATGGTCTTGGCACACTTGGTTGTTTTGGAAAGGTCTTTTCTTGAACAGGAACTTGCATACTCAAAAACAACAGCAAACCACAAGGCCACACTCACCCCCGAGGGTAGGTCCGTAGCTCCTCCTGCACACCCAGGAAAGATCCTGTGGAAACAGAGTACGGGAGGATATGGGATAGGAGACAACAGAGAGGAGGGCTGCTTCCTGAATTTGGGAATCACAGCTGCTACTTCGGGCCCTCCAGATACTTGAAAGAAAAAATGATGGAAAGCAGTAGCTGAGAATTAAGTTCTTGGTGACCACTGGCTGTATGCAGTACAAATAGGACTAGAAAGTACTACAAAGAATGCAAATCCGTCTGCTGCACACAGCAACTTCCAATTGGTGAAAGGCTATGTCCCTGGAGAGGTAATAACTGCCACTGCAAGAAATTCCTGGGGTCCAATCCTGAATTCTTCTCTCAACAGCAAGATTCTGGGAAAGGGAATCTAGGTTGTTCATGGAAATTCAATGGAAGAATTAAGGCAATTAAATTTTAAGTTTTGCAGGGCTGGTAAACAAGAGAAGAAGGGAACCATAGGCAATGAGCACAACTAAAACGAAGGCACAGAAGCAGGACGGTCAGGCTTTGCTCAGAGAATAACTAAAATGAGAGAAACGAGCGGGCGCGCCAGGGTCCTGGGAGACAGTGGGAGGTGGGTCACAGACAGCAGGCTGAGGAGTTTGGATTTGCTCATAGAGAAATATCTTAAACTAACAGATCCCATGTCAGGTGAGGTCTCTTGGCTTCAAGAAGCTGGCAGTCAGGAGGCAGCGATCAGATGCTGGGTGGGAGTTGACAGCATCTGGGGGAAAGAGGGAGGATGTGGGCAATGAGGAGTTTTTCAGTGGGTGGTGTGGTTGTCCGAGGGGAGGCCATGAGCAGAGAGAAGTGAGGCAGGGAGAGGGAAGCCCATGTGTCAGGCCCTGGGGTTGGGTCAGAAGAGGTGGTCAAGGAGGGAAAGGAAGGAGAGAAGACAAGGAGAAAGGAAAGGAAGAGGGAGACACCTCCCTTCTCACTGGTGTCAGGGTTCTGATTGTGACTGGGCTTTGCATAGAGCAGGTGCAACCCGCACATGATATTTCGCCTGAAGATGTGTTTTTCTGACGTGCACAGTAATTTTCAAAAGCAGGAAAACTTTATATAGATATCCAGATTTCTCTAGATAAATGGAAAGGCCTGACCTTCCTGGACCTGCGCCTGGCAGTGCCACCTGGAGGTGGTCGCAGCTGCTCCTGCAACTCCTGGACTGGGAGCTTCAGTTGGCTGTGGTCCCCACCCTTCCTACTGCCTCACACCCAGGCCGCTCCACTCACATCCACTGACACCCTCTGCCTGGCACCAAAGACACTGAAGTTTGCAACCTAGATGCAGATTATGTGCACGCAGGGCCGCCATTCACAGGAGGGAGATGGTCAGTTGGGGAGGAGGATGCTGAAATCCAGCTTGCATGCATGCCCATGTTCTCTGTATGTCCCAGGGAAGGAGGTCCCTTCTGTATTTGCACAAAGACATCATACAGGCTGAAAATGGCCCTGCCCGCAAATTCTTCCGAAGGTGTGTCTTCTCCATTGGTCACAATGCGCTATGCAGCCCATGAGAATAAGACCAACTCAGGGGAGCTGAGAGCGAGAGGAGACTGCATTCTCAGACACAGTTGTCCAGACACTTCCTTTAAAAACTACATGCCAATGCCCAGTAATGCTCAGCCTTGGAAAACAGTGAGTGTCTCATCAAGCCATTTAAAGCAGGGAGAACATTTTAATTGGTTGCAAGGGCAGGTGTAATTATTTACAGCATATAGAGGTTTTCCTTTTGAACCTCGCAGCAATCACGTGCAGCGGCAATTTTTCTTTCCCTATTTTGCAGATGAGGAAATGGAAGCTTACAGAGGTTAAGTGATTGGCCTCAGGCCATTGCATTTATTACTACTAATAATATTAACAGCCATAGTTCACCCTGGGCAGGCCTGAGCATCTCACAAACATTCGCTCATTTACTCCTCACCCCGTGAGAGCACTGATGCTACTTTTTCCTCTCTCCCAGAAGAAGACAGAAGCCTAGGAGAGTCTGGGCAGACTCCAAAGCCCGTGTTTCTAGTCCCAACATGAGACACCCCCATTGGCCCACACCTAAAGGCAAATCACTCAACTAAAATCCAGGTCTTCAGTCTAGAATCTGTCACTCTTATTCCTGCATAATTTTTAACACTGGACTCACGGCGCCTTGAGCTGAAATGGTTCATGCAGGATATATCAAAAATCTGAGCATTAACCAGAGTGTTTGTAATGACAAGGAATCTGTGCCTTTTCTGTGAGACACACCAGCTCTGTGTTTGACTCTGGTCAGTGTAGGCGTTAACTTCTGATCTGAATCAGCCATACCTGGGTTCCAGCCTCGCCCTGCAACCCACCACTGGTGTGGTCTTGGACCCACCACCTGCCTCTCAAGGCCTCATCTTCTCCCTCTGCGACAAGGGCACAACCACAGCCCCAGTGTCATGGCAACACATGGGTCAGGCTCAGGTCTGGAGCTTGGCAATCAGCGGACGATGGCAGGGAGGCTCTGCTTCCTGTCCCAGGCAGAGGGGATGGCACAACCTATGAGTAATGCAGGTTTGAGTGCTGAACCAGTTCAGAGCAAGGCTGGGAGGACCTGGGGCAGGGATGCAGGGGGTGGCTCCTTCAACTTGTCTGCAGCACAGCCACACATGCCACCAGTGTGGGGAGGGAGCCCCTGGTCACTTTCTGCTGGGGAGCAGAATCGCTGAGGAAGGGCCCAACGCCAATGGGGAAGAGGCCTCCCCCACAACCCTGGGCCTCCTGCCCACTCAAGCCACTTAAAAATCCATACCGTGCCCACAAGCCTTTCCAGTCTCCGTGTCTCAGGAAGGCCCAAGACAGTAGGTGGAGGTGGGCACATGACAGGGCTTTCTCATTGCCTTCAAACAATGCCATGTGCTGGGCCATGTTTCCTGCTCTTCTAGAAGCTTCTGTGTCCCAGGCCAGGTGGGTGCTCGTTGTGTTCCCTCTGTCTCTGGGATTCCCCTCCTGCTCAGGATTTAGGGGGATTGGGAGCCCTGTGCCCACCTGCCAGCTCCCATTTACTCACACCACCCTGCAGGCTGGAGGCTTAGCCACTTCCCAGGAGGATCCTAGAAAGGATATTGGTCGCCCAGCTGTTGAACCTGCTCCAGCATCCTTGAGGGCCTTGAAAATCTATTTTAGGCTGGGCACCTATAATCCCAGAAATATGGGAGGCCAAGACGGGTGGATCATCTGAGATCAGGAGTTCGAGATCAGCCTGGCCAACATGGTGAAACCCCGTCTCTACTAAAAATATGAAACTAGCCAGACATGTTGGTGCATGCCTATAATCCCAGCTACTCAAGAGGTTGAGGCAGGAGAATTCCTTGAACCCAGGAGGCAGAGGCTGCAGTGAGCATGAGCCGAGATGGCGCCATTGCACTCCAGCCTGGGCAATAGAGCGAGACTCCATCTCAGAAAAAAAGAAAATCTTAAAAAAGAAAGAATGCCGCTGTCATGCAGAAATACCTCTGACAAACATGAGGCCAGCTAAGCTGGGGTGGGGGCCGGGTGGCAGCCTCTGAGGAGGCCTCTGCAGTCCTGGGTGGATGGCTTGGGTACAGCCTGTGAATATGAGAAGCCCTTGGCCGCTGCACATGGCTCAGTTCCCACCATCGTACGTCAGACACTGGAAGATAGTAGTTGGAGCTGCTGGACAGAGCTGTTTTTTCTCAACCAGACAGTATCCAGGTGCCTGTCCCTAGGCAGAAGGAGAGGTGTCACCACGGGCTACCATGATAAGGAGCCAGCTCAGAGCACCTTTGTTGGGGGGCCTGAGGAGATGAGGTGGTATGAGGATAGGATTCTGGAGGACCCTGCTGGAACAGGTAGAAGGACAAGAATAACTCCCCATTGGGACTGGAGGAGAGGAAGGCACATGGGGGCCCTTGGCAGGGTGGAATAGGGCCATAGATAAAAGGAAAGAGGAGAAAAGGACAGATATTGGGGAGAGTGAGAGGGAAGGGAGGGGAGGAGAAGGGAGGAGGACACCTCCAGATCTGGCATGGCACAAGTCTCCTCAGAAAGGATGAGTGCAAGATGTGGGAGGAAGAGAAGGACGTGAGGGTCTCCAAAGTCTGCTCAAATTTTCAGGTGCAAATGACCTCCCATCAAAATAGCCCCAGTCTGAGTTCTGCAGAGGCTGAGAGCCAACTCAAGGGCATGGAGTTTCTGAAGCCAGAAGGGACCTTGATAAACACGAAAGCCTGAGGCCTGAGGAAGTTAAAGTGATGTGCTCAAAATAACCCAGCCAAAAGGGGACACAGCCTGGATCCACACACTTGATGGTGCTCTATCCACTACACCATGAAAGGAGAGTCCAAACATGGTAAAGATGGATGGCAGACTGGCAACCAGTGCTCTCTCCATGATAGCACCATCCCCACCCTCCTCCTCTATTAGCTAAAACCCACATACGATACCGGCGTTTGATAGTCTCTTATCTCCAATGAATGTTACTTTTACAACCTGGCACGCTTTAGATGGTACAGTAATAAAGCAGAATGTATGCATCCAAACAAAGACCTCCAGTACCTTGGAAAACTGCACACCTTTGTTTAGCAATTGCATTCACGTTTAGTAATTGTTTTCTGAGTAATCCATCATCATTCATTTATTCCTATGCCAGCCAGACTCTGGTATTGGCAACTTAAAAATAAACACAACAGAGCTCCCACTGTATAATTGCTAAACACAATAACAGCTATAATTGAGGCACTGCAGGAAGGTCGGGGAGCCCAGGAGGGCGGAGCTGCTGCTGCCTGCTGAGCTGGGAGGGTTGGTGGCACCCCTTGCCCTGGGTTGCCATAGCAGATATCATAATCAATTATGGCCGTCTTTCGTGAGGAACCTGGATCTTTCCCAAGGAATCAGTGAGAAGTTTCAGCTCACATACCATCTCCAATTTGCCATCCCTGGGATGTTAGCTGAATCCTCTCCTTTTACATTGAGGAGACTGAGGGCCAGAGAGTTCGATGCAGGGCCTAGTTTAGACTCCAGACCAGCTGCCAGGAGAGATGAGGGCCTGGTGGAGACCGGCCAGCAAGTGGTCATGCTGCCTGCTGCAGACCCCACTTCACACTCTCATGCCACCCCCTTGGGTTCACTGATGAAATGATGCTCACGAGAGCAGTGCTCTGATTTCTACGAGATACTGTAGAAAATAACTTTTTTCTTTTTGTATTATTTTTTATTGCATGATACATATTCATTTCAGAAAAACTAGAAAACACAGCTAAATTGGAAGGGAAAATTGAAGTCACTCATAATCTAACCACGGCTATTTACATTTATACCTTGTTGGATATATTTTCAATATCTTTCTAGACATTTTCCTCTCCGCTTATGTGCCTGTGGTGTTATGATACATATGCATAGGTTTTCATTCGTGGTTCCTGGCTCATCACTCCCATAGTCCTTGTTATAATGTTGGGAGTGTTAGGCCTCAGGAGACAACATCCCTGTCTCTGACTTTTTCCTGTTCTCCTTTCTCCTGCCCAAGGCAGGACTCTAATCTGATTGTGGACCAAAAGACCCTTATTTCAGACCAGGTCCTGTCCCATGCCCTGGAGGAAGAAATACTGCACAGAGAGGCTAGGAAAAGTCTGAACAGACAGGTCTTGCTGGGTTTAGATTATTTTTTTTTTTTTCTAATCACATTTCTACATGGTTGTCAGTCATGCCATGTAATGAAGCCTCCATAAAAGCCCAAGGGAGCCAGGTGTGTTGGCTCACACCAGTAGTCCCGACACTTCGGGAGGCCAAGGTGCGTGGATCGCTTCAGCCCAGGAGTTCAAGACCAACCTGGGCAACATGGCAAAACCCCATCTCTACCAAAAGAAATACAAAAATTAGCTGGGCATGATGGCTTGTGCCTGTGGTCCCAGCTGCTCAGGAGGATCGCTTGAATCTGAGAGGTGGGGGTTGCAGTGAGCTGAGATCGTGCCACTGCACTCCAGCCTGAGTGACAGAGCAAGAAAAAGGAAGAAAGAAAGAAAGAGAGAGACAGAAAGAGAAAGACAAAGAGAAAGAGAAAGAAAAGGAAGAGAAAAGAAAAAGAAAGAAAGGATAGGACAGGAAAGGAAAGGAGGAAGAAGGGAAGGAAGGAAAGAAAAATAAAGAAAGAAAGAGACAGGAAAAGAAAAAAGAAAAGGAAAGGAAGGGAAAAGAAGGAAAGAAGAAGGAAAGAGGAAGGAAGGAAGGAAAGAACAAAGGAAGGAAGGAAAGAAGGAAGGAAGGGAGAGAAAGAGAAAGACAAAGAGAAAGAGAAAGAAAAGGAAAAGAAAAGAAAAAGAAAGAAAGGACAGGACAGGAAAGGAAAGGAGGAAGAAGGGAAGGAAGGAAAGAAAAATAAAGAAAGACAAAGACAGGAAAAGAAAAAAGAAAAGGAAAGGAAGGGAAAAGAAGGAAAGAGGAAGGAAGGAAGGAAGGAAGGAAGGAAGGAAGGAAGGGAAGGAAAGAGAGAAAACCCAAGAGGACAGTGTTCAGAGAGCTGAGCACGTGGAGACTGACAGGAAGTTGAAGTCATCCATGTGCCGAGTAGGTGGCTGCTCCAGCTCCATGGGGACCGGACTCTTCCAGACCTTGCCCTGTGTATCTCTTCATCTGGCTGTTTATTTATCTCCTTTAAAATATCTTTCCTAACAAACCTGTAAATGTTAAGAGTTTTCCCAAGTTCTGTGAGCCACTCTAGCAAATGGAACCCAATGAGGGAGTCTTGGGAACCCCAACCTGAAGTGGGTCAGTCAGAAGTTCCAAAAACCTGGACTTGAGACTGGTGGAAAGTGGGGGGCAGTCTTGTGGGACTGAGTTCTTAAGTCGCGAGATCTGATGCTATCCCCTGGTAGGCAGTGACGGAACGGAATCGGAGGACACCCAGCTGGTGTCCGTTGTTTGGTGTGTGTGGGGAAAACCCCACACATTTGGTCACAGAAGTCTTCTTCTGTTGATGATTGCTGTTGCGGTGTGAGAGCGGAGGAAAAACATGATTTGAGAGGTTTTCCCAAAACATAGTAATCAGAGTAATCCTTCCACCTTGTGAGTGTGCATACGTGCCTATGTATGTGCATATGGGATTACATAAATATGGCTCACATGTGTATGATCATATTTGCACACTCCCTTGTCCACTTACTTATATATCAAAGTTTCCTTCGTAATGTCTGCTCTGTGTCACTATGTACCCTCCCCTGTCCTCCATTCCCCGCACCAAGAGTATTATGAGTATTGAATGCCATGTGGGCAGTTTCCCCAGGCAATGAGGGGGTGGGCCTGGCAAATGCAGCCCATGTAGAATGCTGCAGGGCGGGAGACGGGTGAGCCAAGGGAGCCGAGAGTTCCAGATAACAGAGTGCACAGCAAATGCCATGGCCCGTGTCCAGCAACCAGGAGAAACAGAACTGCTGAGCTCAGAGTAGGCCAAGGCCGCGTCTGCTAGCAGGGAGCGAGGGCACAGCCTGCTGTCTGGCCTCTTCTGCCCCGTCCCTCCACTGGGACATGGCCCAGCTGAGAAAGGGCTGCCAGGCAGCAAGTCAAGCGTGGGGCGGGAGAGGACAACGTTTTACGCAAGAGTGGATTCTCGGAGCCTCTGCACTCTCCGTCAGGGCTGCTGGCATGGAGAACACAAAGAAACCATCATCTAGGACTTGATTGAACTACTGGACTTACCAGAAGAGCCCAATGTGAAGCAAAGAGGTCCAGAGAAAAAAGCATTCTAGTGACATTTTTATATATTTAAAAACTGGAATAAAGAAAACATAATTAGATTGGGAGGCCGAGACCGGCGGATCACAGGTCAGGAGATCGAGACCATCGTGGCTAGCACGGTGAAACCCCGTCTCTATTAAAAAATACAAAAAACTAGCCGGGCGAGGTGGCGGGCACCTGTAGTCCCAGCTACTCGGGAGGCTGAGGCAGAAGAATGGCGTAAACCCGGGAGGCGGAGCTTGCAGTGAGCTGAGATCCGGCCACTGTGCTCCAGCCTAGGCGACAGAGCGAGACTCCGTCTCAAAAAAAAAAAAAAAAAGAAAACATAATTAGAACACTGAGATCCCACTGTCTATGAAAAATGGGCCCAGCCCTGCTGACAACCAACACGCCTCACCTCACACCTTCCTCTCCGCCTTCGTTCTGGCCTTGAGCCGTGAGCCGACCATGCACATCTTACCACCTGGCGAGAACCTCAAACCCTCCTCCCGCCCACCCCCAGCAAGCCCCACGTTCCAAAGGCTTGCCTGAGAGACCTGCCCACCTCCTTGGCAGTTCTGGCCTCCAGTGCCCTGCCAGGTGAGTGACTTCTCTGTCCTGTGTAGCATTTGGTACAGGTATGTACTGCATGTATAACACTTACCATACTGGCTTGGGTTTGTGACACACCTTCAAGGGAGTCCCTGGAGAGCAGAAAGCTTGTCCTATTCATGTTTTGCCCACCTTGTTCCTGAAGAACACCTGGCACATTACAAGGGATCAGCAATATTTCCAGCCAAACCATAAACTTCTCCATCTCCCCTTGAAGTCTTCTTGATAACTTTCCCAGGAACTCCCAGAAACAACAATGGCTGCCACTCACTGAGAGTTTCCTATGCGTTAGGCCCTGTGCCAAGCCTTGGCATCCACGTGTCACTTAAACTTCAGGTAGACTGTCAGATTTAGCAAAAATAATAATAAATAATAATTTAGGATATCCGGTCAGATTTGAATCTCACATAAGCAATGAAGAACATTTTAGTATAAGTATGTCCCACACAACTTTTATATCAGGAATCCTATGTTTTATCTGGCAATCCTGGCCCCAGGGCAACCCTATGTGAGAAACTTGTAGGTCCATTTTACATGTGAGGGAACTGAGGCTCAAAGAGGCTAAACAACTTTCCCACAGTAACATCTGAGATGGAATGGCAGGCACCTGACTTCAGAGCCCCACAACATGGCCTTTGTGTGTCTGGGAGATGGAGCTCCAGGTGGAACTGGTTAAGGGGGTGAATCCATTGGCTGGGAGATGTCATGAGTTTGAGACTGTGTTGGGAGCACCTGGCACATGGTGGCCATCAACCAATTTTTAATCTCTCTCTCCCTTCTTCCCCTGCATCAAATTGGAAATTTCCTTGAGACCCTGTGGGCAGAGAGTCCTCTACAAACATGTTGAGCCTGCCGCTCTCGTAGGAAAGCAGAAGGAAGAAGGATGATATTAGAGAAGATCCCTGCCGTTTGATTTACTACGACAGTCTGAGGCCTCAGACAGCTCAGAGCAAAGGACCTGGAACGCAGCCCCAGATCCCTGGAAAGACTTTACAGGTGTCACGTTGGAGAGTGGAGAGTGAGGCAGACGGTCTCAAAGAACAGGAGCAGAGATTGTCAGAGACACCACAAACTTGAAAAGTCAGGATGGGTAGGACTTGGGGAGAGAAAAAAAAAATCTTACCTTTACAATAGCTTCAAGGACCACAAATTTAAGGGCTCTCCACAGGCTTTAGGACAGAGTCAAGGAAGTGCTTGCTGGTCAACCCTTTCAACAGAAACTGTGCCCGTGGTCTCCCTGCTGCAGGCAGCGATGGTGGTGTCAATATCTGCTCTTCTCGGGCCCCCTCCATGCCTCTGAAAACGTGGAAGTGCTTTTACCCGTCCAGAAGGAGGGGCAGCTGAAGGAAGGAGGAAAGAGGGTGGTCCAGCGCAGGCGCAGACTGTTTGGAACCTTCTGCTCTGTCTGCGGGTTTGTGATGGTTGAATGGGCTGGCACGGGCGTCTAAGGCAAGGAACTGCAAGGGAGGCTGCAGCCTGCCCTCGTGACCCAGCACACGTCAGATGGCCAGAGGGGGAATGGGCTGGAGATTTGCCTTTGAACATAACTGAAAGGATATGAAGCAGGGATGAGAGAAGTTCTTTCTATAAAAATCTAAAAACCAAAGGGCCAAACTGATCAACTTGCAAAACGGGAAGGACTGACAAAAATCTCAGGAAATCACCAAGGTCATGGGGGAAGATCATGAGAAAAATGTATGTGAGGCTCCTACCCTAGCCCTGCCACCACACAGTGTTGGCCCTGACTGCCACTCACCTGGGTGCCCCCTGGACTGCAAGCACCTGGCAGGGACTGGGCTTTATTACTGGAACAGTAGGGGGTCCTAGCCCCTAGCACAGCACCAGGAGAATATATAGCAATAAATGTCACCCCATCCTGCAAAGTCCTGCTCAAGGGCCAGCCCCCATATCCCCAGCTAGAAGCCGCCTCTCCTGCAACATTCTACTGCGGCTCTCCATCTCTCTTGGGACTGGAAGTGAGAAGCATTTTTAACAGTGGTTCACAAGGGCTTGGTGCAGATGGAAAATAGAGAGTAGGTGAGTTGGAGAGGATGGCACAGACTGAACCCCAGACAAGAAGGATGTCTGGGGACTCAGCCCTGGTCTGTTAGCAGTTACGGGTACCCAGAACAGGAAAGCAATGCAGAAGGGTCACTCTATCCCAGGCCCCAGCAGCTGTCCACCTGCTTCTTCATTTGTCTTTCCTCCCAGATCCACATCCTCACCTCACATCAGGAAGGCCCGGTGCTCACTTTTACCCACCATCCTCCTTCTCCCCGTTGGGCCAGGCACTCTGCTGGCTGCAGAGCAGCTCAACCTGCAGGGCGGTCAGGACAGACAGAATCTTTGCTTTTTCTTTTCATCTGATCAGGGGCTTCTGTCTGATCGGAATTAGGTATCTGGGCTGTCCCAGGCAATGCACAGCAGCCACTGGGCTCTCCTCTCAAGGATTAACCCTTTCCAGGTGGCCACAATGGTGGTGGCAGCCAAGCGCTCACCTCCACATAAGCCTTCCCTCTTCTGTCCAAACCAAATCCACTCTCAGGAAAGGATCTGGAACTATGTGGAGCTAAGGAGTAATAAATAGAGACAGTTCACTAGGATCTTGTGTGGAGCAGGAAATCAAAGTTGGGGACTGCATCACACTGCTGCAATCCCTATCAAACATTTGTTGTTCAAAGTTCTTTCTTAATGGCCTGCTGGATTTTTTTTATCATTCTTCCTCTCTGGCCTGTCTTTCAGCAGCAGCTCCAGCCTCCCCAGCTTCTCCCATCTCCTCCTGGACTTTCTTGTAGCTGTAGGCTTCCATGTTCTCAACCTCTATTATTCAGAGGAGTTCACCTCAGTCACGTCTGCGCCAGAGCTCTGATGACCCACCTATCAGCCACACAAAGGACCCTGCCATGAACAAGGCGTCCGTCACTGAGGATCCTGTACCCCTCTGCCATAAAGTCAGTGTCCTGGCTGCCAACCACCAGGCAGAACCTACTAGATTTCTTTAAAATAGATACTGGGGCCTCCTTCCTCAATCATGGTCAAGGCCTAGGCTTCCTTCTCAAAGGCAGGCAGTCCTGGGTTTTATGGTAAGAATTGCTTCCTATTTGCAAGGTGCTCTGGGGAAGGGCTGAGTGTGGAGGGCCATATGTGCAGGTCTTTAGGATTTTAGCTGAGCTGCCTTTTCTTGCAGTTTAAGAAGAAAACAGCCAGCTGTTCCCTCCTTGTAATAAATGTCTCTGCATATTTGAAGACAGTAGTTAGGTCATTCTTGAGCTTTCTCATCTTCCAACTAAACAACGGTGGCCCCTGTAACCTTTCCTTGGCAAATTGTAAGGACCATATGCAGAGGAAAAGCAGAACAAAACCATCTGATGGGGAAGGCCTCCTATCTCTAACCGAGTGTCTGTTTTGAAATGCGGTCTGCACTCCAGTCTTTAATTACATGTAAATTCAGTAGCTTCAAGTGTCTGAGCCAGTGGGAGACCAGGTGCTGCTCATCAGGCCCCTTGGATGTGCTCATGCTGCAAGCCTGGGTGATAGCGTTTGGCAGACGCTAGGATTTCTTCTCTTCGGATTCATTTTGGGGCAGGAAAAGGGGCATCCCTGAGTGACCCAGGAGCACAGTCAGCTGACACTTCCTCCCCAGGTTCCCTGAGGGTAGGATAGGCCCCAAGAGCCTCCAGAGAGCCAGTGGCCTGCTGGAAAGGCTGCTCTCGGCCTCCACAGAAGCCAGCAAGAGTGGCTTCCAGATGTCCTGGTGGAGGCTGGCAGCCTCACCCTGCAGCCAGCATCTCCCAGGGGAGGCTTCCTGCTGCTGTTAACTCAGAGACAGGGGCTCTGCTCTGAGCACCTGCCCTCGGTGGGGGTGTTCTGATCACATCGACTTCTTTCCCATGGTTCTTTCCAGGCTTCTTTCCCACATTTACAGTGTGTTATCTTGGGAGACCCAATGTGTTAGTCTGTTTGTGTTGCTGGGAATACCTGAGTCTGGGTAATTCTTAAAGAAAAGAGGTTTATTTGGCTTGTAGTTCTGCAGGCTATAGAAGAAGCATGGTGCCTGGCACGGTGGCTCATGCCTGTAATCCTAGCACTTTGGGAGGCCGAGGCGGGTGGATCACAAGGTCTCGAGTTCAAGATCAACCTGGCCAAGATGGCAAAACCCCATCTCTACCAAAAATACAAAAACTTAGCCAGGCTTGGTGATGGGCACCTGTAATTCCAGCTACTCAGGAGGCTGAAGCAGAGAATTGCTTGAATCTGGGAGGTGAGCCAGGATCATGCCTCTGCACTCCAGCCTGGGCAACAGAGCAAGACTCCATCTCAAAAAAAAAAAAAAAGAAGAAGAAGAAGCATGGCCATGATGGCCATGGCACTGGTATCTGCTTCTGGTAAGGACTCAGGAAGATCTCAGTCATGACCAGTCATGGTCAAAGGGGAGCAGGCTTGTCACATGTGAGAGAGAGAGCGACAGAGAGAAAGATGGAGGTGCCAGATTAAAAATCTAATCTTGCAGGAACAAGTAGAACAAGACTCCGTATCGTGGGGAGGGCACCAGGCCCTTCATGAGGGATCCTCCCCCATGACCTAAACACCTCACACCAGGGCCCACCTCCAACGCTGGGGATCCCTTTCAATATGAGATTTGGAGGGAACGAACATGCAAACTGTATCATCCAAGGTCAGTGCATTTCTCTGTCCTCCAGTTTTGCCTGCCATGAGCAGCTTTCCCATGAGCCAGCTGTCCTTTTGGTCTCCAGGGTCACTTTCCTCCTTCAGTGCCCAGTGTTTGGACTTTAGGCTGAGCTTCAGGATTGTGGAGTCACAGAACAAGCTCATATAAGTGTGTAAGCAAGGCAGCAAATTTTTTAAAATAAAGAAAAAGTTATTTAGACAGTGCCAGTCATTCTGTGTGTCACCCTAGCTACACCCCAGGGTGGATGCGGAGTGGAGGGTAGAGGAGTGTGCATCCCTCACTCTGTCTGCTCCTGTCCTTTCTGCACACTGCTCAGGCCAGGAGCACCTGGATTTGCCCCAGTGGGAATCACCTTTTTATTTATTTTTATTTTTATTTGAGTCCGAGTCTCGCCCTGTCACCCAGACTGGAGTGCAGTGGTACGATCTTGGCTCACTGCAACCTCCGCCTCCCGGGCTCAAGCGATTCTCCTGGTTCAGCCTCCTGAGTAGCTGAGGTTACAGGCATACATCACCACGCTCAGCTAATTTTTGTATTTTTAGTACAGATGGGCTTTCACCATGTTGGTCAGGCGGGTCTTGAACTCCTGACCTCATGATTTGCCCACCTCAGCCTCCCAAAGTGCTGAAATTACAGGCATGAGCCACCATGCCTGGCGTCGACTCACCTTTGAGGAGACACAATTTTGGCCAAAATAGCTCTTAAGTACAAGTGTTCAACTGGTGCCCAACCAAGGGGAAAGCAACCTTTTCCAACAGTGAAGAAGAAATTGGTTGTGTCTGCTTTTTAACAGCAAGAGGGTGAGTCTCAAACATGACGCCTCCATTAAGATGTTCAGGAATTTCAACTACATGAAAAACGTGCCTTGGGAATGACTTCAGAACTTAACCCTCCAGGGAGAGATGCCTCTACTGTATGGCCCCTGGTCTGGTCTCAGATTGGATCATAAGCTCCCTCGTTTTTGTATCCCCATGCCCAAAACTGTGCCTGGCACTTAAGGGCCCATAATACATATTTTTGGCTTTGTTGAATAGTTTGATCATTAGTGATGCGAAGTCCCAACTGCATATTTACAGATATTTATGTGTGCACTACTTTATGGGTTATATGGGTGAGAAGTAGGAACTCAAGGAGAATAAATCGTACTTTCCTACCCCAAAATGCTTATAAAGCCACCAAGAAGACAAGACATAGACACATCAAATATAAATAAAATACAAAAGGATGTCCCCTGACATGCCAAATACGTGTTCACAGAAACAAAGTTCCTCTTGCCAAATTCCTGTTGTCTAAAGTAATTTTTCCTAAAACATATTCTCCAAAATACCAGTTTCTAGGGTGCCAGTGTGAGGAAAAGCTTTGATGGTCAGATGAGTTCAGGGCTGGGTTAGGCTGATTTCTTTACCAGAGGGTTTCTTCAAGACTTAAAGAAATCTGTATTGAGATATAAATTGTATAGCATAAAGTTCATCCACTTTAACTAAACAACTCGTGGCTTTTAGTATAGAGTTGTGCAGCCATCCCCACAATGTCACTGCAGGACATTTCCATCACTACCGAAAACACCTCATGCTGTTTGTAGCCATTTCCCATCCCCTTCCTTCCTAGCCCCTGACAACCACTAATTTACCTTCTGCCTCTACAGATTTGCCTATTCTGGACATTTCACATAGATGGAATCATTTACTGTGTGCCTTTCTCATTTACTTCTTTCATTTAACTTAATGTTTTCAAGGTTTATCCACATTGTTGCATGTGTGCACTGATGGACATTCGGGTTGTTTCCACTTTTTGGCTATCATAAATAACATTCTTATAAACATTCATGAGCAAATTTTATTTGACCATATGTTTTCAGTTCTCTTGGGTCTATACAGAGGAGTAGAATTGCTGGGTCATATGGTAATTCTACATCTAGCTTTTAGAGGAACTCCCAGACTCTTTTCCAAAGCAGGTGCACTATTTTGCTTTCCCTCCAGCAGTGTACATGAGTTCCAATTTCCCTACATTCTCACCAACCCTTATTATTGTCTGTCTTTTTGTTATAGCCATCCCAGTGGGCGTGAAGCAGTACCTAATTGTAATTTTGATTTTTGTTTCCCTGATGACTAATTGTTTTGAGCATCTTTTCATGGGTTCAGGGCCTTTGATATGTTGATTTTTTTCACATATCCACAAAAGGGGACACAGTCAGCAGCAGTTCCTAAATGCATCGGACCAAGCCAAACTTGCAAAAGCAGTTCCTGGAATGCAAGCCCATACCCGAAAGCTGGGAAACATTGGCCCAAAACCAGCCTGTGCTGGAAATGTGAGTTTGGTGAATATCCTTAGGTCATTACTTCTGCAAGTTTTGCTCAAAGGAAGGGAATCTGAACTCTCCACTCTTGTACAATAAGATAATAATAATAATAACTTTACTCCAAGATATGGCACCCTGGCATGATGAATATTTTGAATTAAAGGCCCTGGGAGAGAAGCAGATGCTGGAAAAGGCTTTTGGTTATCTGTATAAAGACTGGACCCACCAAGGACAGCAATTGTTTTCCATCTGTTCCCTGAAATCTCGTACCTGGATGGACCTTTTCACAAGATAATGTCTGTCTCTCAGGCTCGTTAAAATTCCAAAGGGAATCATTTACAGGTTAGTTTCTGTCCCCCTGGATCTATTCATTCTCACTAATACTCATTTATTGCCCCTAGCAAGAATTACTTACATTCCCCGTGTCCTCCTCTCTCTCCTATGAGGCCTTGTGGAAGGTCACCATGTGCCTTTACACTCACTGCCCCTCCTTTCCCTACTGCTTACCTGCCCCACAAGCCAGTAACGGCCTCTCCTCTGAGCCCTGTGAGAAGCCTTAAAAGTTTTATCCTCAGTATAATTCAAATGTGTTCCTTTCTCCAATACCCAAAATCATGGTATGGGATTATTTTTTCAGTAGGGAGACAAATAAAAAGGGGGCCATTCGGGTCTTCTATATTTTAAGACCACAATCTTGACTGAACCTATAGGTGACCCAGTGTACATAAGCTGCTATTTCCTGTCCTCCTAGTCATCTGTGTGTAGAATCAAAGACACCCACCACTTTAGTACCTCTCATTTGTCACTTTTCAACACTTCCTGGCAGGCAGTTAGCATAACTGGTCCTGCTGGGTGATCCAGACCACACTCGGCAACTCTGCAACTCTTTCTTCTGAGCCAGGCTCCCTACTGTCTCCTCATTCTCAAGGCAGGGGAAGACCTCAAAGGGTTCTTGCATCCCAGTCTCACTGCCCAAAGGGGCACAAGGCCCTCTAGGATGTGGGGACAGACACTTTGGGGCAAGCCGGTGTTGTCCAGAATATCACCAGGATGGATTTTGTGCCTTACAGGGTCGGTATTATACAATAGAGTCATGCATAGTCAGTAGGTTTGGAGGGAAAGCTATATATATTTACGAGGGGAGCCAATTACATAAGCAATGGGTAAACATACATGTAACACATCCCATGTTCACTTAGGGGCAGGATTTTAGCATTAAAATGAGGTAGAATTTGGCTCTTTACATGAAAAGGTGAGCTATCAGACACAAAGGCAGGTTGTACACAATCTCTCCAAGAGGACTTGAGGGCTACAGCTGCTCATCTGGAAAGAATGCTTATAAGGCCAGTCCTCTGTCCAACCAGAGTTAGGAGGGGTCTGACAATTTACCTGATTAGCTCTACTGTTGGGAATTTAGCAAGGGTGTGGTTTTTCTTGTAACCATAGGAATTTAGGGAGTTGCCATGCCAGCCAAGTCCTAAACTCTGGGTTCATAGGTAACGTTTGTTTCCCTAACCTTAGGATCTGTCTTAGTTGGTAAAGGGGTGTCTATTTTGGTCTCTCAGATCACACTAGGAACCTCTCAAATCCTGTATTCTTATTAAAAAGCTAATTATAAAGCTTTACAATTTACTTTGTGATTACTGTAGCTTATTATAAAGCAACTGTAATCAGTAGGATTGGTGTCAAGATAGGTACACAGATGGGTAGAAAAGAATTGAGAATCCAGAAATAGACTCATATTTACACGGTCAATTTATTTTTGACAAAGGCACCAGAGAAATTTAGTATAGAAAGTATAATCTTCATCGAATGATGCTGGAAAAATTGAGTAACTATATGAAAAAAAAAAAAAGAAAAGAAAAGAAAAAAAAGGAAAGAAAGAAAAAAGTGAAAAAGAATCTCCACCTCCATCATTACTTCATACCATATAAAAAATTAACTCAGAATAGATCATAGACATAAATGTAAGAGCTAAAACTATAAAACTCCTAAAAGAAAACAGGAGAAAATAGAGAAAAGGTTGGTGATCTTGGTTTTGGCAGTGATCTGTTAAATTCAATAGGTAAAACACAAATTAGAAATAATCTATTGACTGAACCTCATAAAAATAAAACATAAACTTTTGTTCTTCAAAAGACATTTAGGAAAATGAAAAGGAAAGCCCCAGACTGAGGTAAAATGTTTGCAAAACATATATATAATAAAGGTTTTGTATCCAGAATTTATAAAGAAGTTAAGAAGACAAGCAACATACTTTTTTTAAGTTTCAAAAGATCTGAAAAAGACATCTCACCAAGTAGTTTGTAGGACTGGCAAATAAGCAAACAAGAAGAGGCCCACACCTTTAGTCATTACAGAAATGAAAATTACAACCACAGAGAGGTACTAAACACCAACTAGATTGGATGAAATTGAAAAGTCTGACCATATCAAGTGTTTGCAAGGATGTGGAACCAACAGGAACTCTCATTCACAGCTAGTGGGAATGGAAAATGGTTTGACCATGCTGAAAAGTATTTTGTTGTTTTTTTTTTTAAAGTTAAAAATATATCTACCATATGACTCAGTCATTCCACACTTGGTTATTTACACCCCACAAAAAAATGAAAGCATATATTCACACAAAGGCTTTTAAACAAGTGTTCATAATAGCTTTATTTGTAATTGCCAAAAAGTGAAAATCACCCAGTTGTACCCCAGCAGGTGAATGGATAAACCAATTGTGACAGAGTCATATAATGGAATGCTAACCAATAATTTAAAACAGGAAAAATTGATACCTATAACAGCATTATTGAATCTCAATAGAATGATGCTGAATAAAAGAATATGGACAAAGAAAGAGTATTTACTATATGATTTTAGTTGCATAAAATTCTAGGAAGTATACTAGTCTACAGTAGCAGCAAGCAGATCAGTAATTGCCTATGGGGGGAAGGAGTTGGACAGCGGCAGGGGAAGGGTTAAAGTCACATTTTATTTTTAAAGCATTCAGCATGTATTTTGGGCTACAAAATAGCACAAGGAAACTCTTGGGTGTGATGGACATGTTCATTATTTAATTGTTATGATAGTTTCAGAGATATAAACATAAAACTTCTCAAATATACACTTCAATTATGTACAATTTATTATGTGGCCATTATACTTCAATAAAACTGTCACGGAAGAACGACCCTTATCTTCTGGAGATACATGCTGAATGTCTCATGAATAAAATTATCTAAGAACTGAAATTGCCTTCAAGGTAAAGCAGGAGTGGGGTGAGAAGTGTGTGTGATATGGATGCAAGGGTGATATAGAAGATTGGCATCAAGTGACAGAAGTAAATGGTACATTCATTTTTATATATGCTTGAAATACTACATTACAAAATGCCAATAGAAAATCTGAGTCTAACCCTAAGAATGCAGTACATCCCTATTGCCATGTTTCTTTCTTTAGAGCTGAGGAGAAGCCTGTTTACTTTGGTCAGAAACCTCATTAGGTTTTATTGAGTTCAATAAAAATGTGCATAGGTGAAATAGTCCATACGAATTCATTACAATTGATGTATCAATTAATTAAATATTAATAATATTAATTAATTAAAATTAGTTAATAATCCAAGCAAGTCTTTTGGTAGCCTGCATTTTATCAAAGAAGAGATCCATGGCAAAGGCTGGGAAGGGACTTTTAATAGAGGAGCATGAGTTCCATGGCAGAGTTGCCCTCAAGTAATGCTTTGTAGATTAGTACAGAACATGTGCATCAAAGCAGTGAAAAGATTATGAAATGTGAATAAGGAGTTAGAAGGTGGACCTTGAAGTCCTCCTGGGTACCCATTTCCCCAAGAGTGAGCAACATTATTCTTCATTCCCATACTCCTACAGGATCAATGTTGCAGCCACAGTAGGTGGAAAATTGCAAGTCTGCTAACAATTAGGAGCATGTCCCTCTAAGGAAAGGGCCTGTTCATGCAATTTTCTTGATGTTTGGTAAACTCTGCCACGTTATATCCTCAGAAGACTTTACTACCTGAGAGGGTTTGATGCTAACTGCTGAGTAAAAGCATCCAGTGCTGACCACCCAGAGGAGGGAGTGGGGATACATGTCCACTACAGCCCAGACTTTAGAGTCCGCAAAAGCAGCCAAAGAATGGTGGTCAGAAAAGATGTATGAGTCACTTGACTGACCACTTAAATCCAAAGGAATTTGTTTATATGAACCAATCATTTTAGTAAGATGGTGTGTTATGTGCCTTTATAATTTAATATTTTAATTTTATTTAGACAATATTGGAAAAGATAATGCAATCTGATGATCTCAGCAAAATTCTCTCCTCTATAAAAGTAATGAGAAAAGTGACAAAAATAATCAGAACCAACTTTTTAGAATTCTGGAAATTTACCAAAGTGTTGCAGCCATCCAAGGATTGTTTACTCAAGCAAAACAACTGAATTTCACTAAGAATAGTGAGGTTTGTGACATTTTAACTTTCCCCATTCCTATCACCCTCTCTCCAGCTTCATGGTAGCCTTGAAAACCAGCAGCCCCCAGTCATAGAGAAAACCTATCTAGTGGTTCTCTGAAAGATCCCACTTGCAAGGCTGTCTTTGTTTAATCTGACTTGGAGTTTGCCCAGTGTGAAAAGCCATTTCTTCAGGGGCATTTGTTTAAAACATTTAGAGGCAATTGTTTAACTTCACAGATGCTGGAGATAGTGGATAATAGTTGCAACAAACAATAGGCTAATTAAAAAACTTAAAGTGAAAACTGGAGAATGGATGTTCATAGAGGCTTTGAAAATCTCTGACATATTCTGGGAAATCTGGAAGGCCATGAGCAGGAGTAAGAAAGGCTTTGCACATGCACAGAGCTGTGTGCAGGCTCAGAAAAGATCTTAGAAGATCCTAAGCCCTCATCTACGGCACCCTTAAAGTTCTGGACAAGAAGATATTGTCAAAATCTAAGTTTAAGGTGGAATTGTCAACTGCTTGGATGAGTGTGGAAGACATTCCCCAACATGCATGTAGAGCACCTCAGCAAAAACTTGGAGATGTAAACCAAAAAGAAAAATCTAAGTCCCCCCTACTCCAACCATCTGAATGGACCCCTCCTCTGTGTCAAGGGCATTCCAAAGTTAACCTGAAAAAGAAGTTCAGGCCGTGATGGGAAGGCAGAGTTGGACAAACCTGGTAGTACCCTCCTCCCTTTTGGAGTTACTAACAGAACAGACTCTAAATCTGATAAGAAACATTTTCAATCTAGTCTGTCTGAAGCCTGCTACCTGGAGGCTTCATCTGCATGACAAAATCTTGGTCTCCACAACCCCTTATCATAACCCAGATATTCCTTTCTATTGATAGTAACTCTTTCAACCAATTGCCAATCAGAAAACCTTTGAATCCGCCTATGATATGGAAACCCCCACTTCCACTTGTCCCACCTTCCTGGACCGAACCAATATACATCTTCCATGTATTGACTGATGCCTTATATCTCCCTGAAATACCTAACACCAAGTTGTTACCCAACCACTTTGGGCGCATGTTCTCAGGATCTCCTAAGTGCTGTGTCATGGGCCATTGGTCATTCATATTTGGCTCAGAATAAATCTCTTCAAATATTGTACATAGTATAACTCTTTTTCATTGACAGAGACTTACTGGTTCCCGATCCTTAAAAAAATTTCTCTCCAATCGTTAGATGACCATTGAGCTAACAAAGCAGAGACATCAGTGGCTACACAGGACAAAGAATACAGACTTATAACAGAATTATATCAGAAAAGTTACTAAAAAACAAAAACACCAACAAACTGTGAAAACAACATAACCTGAGGAGTGGAGAAAGTATCTGATTTTTTAAAGTTGCCACATGACATGATATTTTAATGTCTAGTTTTAACAGAAAATTACAAGACATGTAAAGAAGCAAGAAAATATGTCTCATACACAGGACAAAAACCAATGAATAGAAACTGCTCCAGAGGAAGCCCAGACATAAAACTTATTAGAAAAAGTCTTCAAATTTAGTTCAAAGGGTTAAAGAAAACCATGTGTAAATAACTAAAGGAAAGTATGAAAATGGTGTTTCATCTAACACAGAGTATCAGTAAAGAGATAGAAATGATTAAAAAGGATCAAATAGGAATGCTAGAGTTAAATAGATAACTAAAAACAAAATTTTAAGAGGGGCCCAACAGCAGATTTGATCAGGTGGAAGATATAATCAGCAATCTTGAACATAGTTCATTTGAGATTATCCAGACTGAGAAACAGAAAGAAAAAAAATAATGAAGAAAAATGAACAGAACCTCAGAAACCTGTAGATCTCTATGAAACATATTAACATATGCATAATGGGGAGTCTCAGAAGGAGCATAAAAAGAGAAAGGTGATAAAAATATGTGAAGAATTAATGTCTGTAAACTTAACAAATTGTATGTAAAACATTAAACTATACAACCAAAAAAAAATGGACTTTAAGTAAGATACACTCAAAAATATCCACACCTAGACACATCATTATTAAAATATCAAAAGTCAAAGACAAAGAGAATCTTGAAAGCAGTAGGAGAGAAGTGACTCATCCCACAGAAGCAATCCTCAATAACAACAGCTGACTTCTCGCAGGAAACCAAGTTAGCAGGATGGCATACTGGTGTTGGTTACAATGTAGCATTTGCTAATATTGTGCTTGTCTCCTGAAACTCTTATAGAATTGAGGTATTGAGCTTGTTTTGTTTGTGTGTTCATTTGTTTGTTGGTATGGTAGAGATTTTCATACAAAAAGCCACTTATAAGGAGCTTCCTTAGGTCCATCTCTCTTCTCTGCAGCCTTGCTGCTGTTGTTGCTGTTGGTGCTTCTACATGAAGGGTCCTCAACTGTCTCATTCTCTGGTTATGAAGTTAGTAGGACATACACCTTAAGCAGTTTTCTCAGTGGGTTTTCCAGGCATTTCACAGTGATGGTCCTTGTAAGCCCTGACATCACTGGTGCCGGTAGCATGTAGGCATGGCAGGTCACTTTTCCCAGTAGAGCAGACCAGGCTCCACAGGAGAGAAATCCAGGAGTTCCTCACTTGGATAGGGGTCATGGAAAGTGACAGAGTCAAAGACGCTATGGGGTTTTAAGTCTGGAGAAGCAGAATCAACTGGGGAGGTTCTGGATGTTATCAGAACCAACTTCACTGCTTTCAGCAATTTGTAGAGAGGATTGAATGAAAAAATGCAGTCATGCACCAAACATACTTAGAACAGGTGCTATTCAAGAAATGTTTGCCTTAGCAATGAGAGGATGGAGCAGAACAGCTGTTTATAAAAGAGAAGGCCCATCGAGGAAACTATTTTACAGAAACCACAGAGGTCATCTGGCCTGGGATTAAGGGATTGATGATTTTCTAGGGGAACTATTGAGAATGCAGCAAGGAGTCCACTGGGAAGAAATCAACAGTGTGGCAGCTGCAATAAGGGCCCAGTTGAGGCCAGAGAATCACGGTGAACTCTGCTTATCGACAAGTGGTTCTCGGAACTCTGCTGTTCTCACCCTTCAAATGGAAATAATTATACTACCTATCTCATAAGATCATTGTACTACCATTTGTAAATGCTGAGTGCTTTGCCTGACACAAGATGTTAACTCAATAAATGATGGTGGTGGTGGTAATGGTGATGGTGGTGGTGGTGGTGGCAGTGATGGTGATGGTGGTGGTGGTATTGGTGGTGGTGGCAGTGATGGTGGTGGTCATGATGATGGTAGCGGTGGTGGTGGTGGTGATGGTGGTAATGGTGGTGGTGGTGGTGATGGTGGTGGTGATGGTGGTGATAGTGGTGGTGGTGGTAATGGTGGTGATGGTGGTGGTGGTGGTGGTGATGCTGGTGATGATGGTGATTGTGGTGATGGTGATGGTGATGATGGTGGTGGTGGTGGTGGTGATGGTGGTGATGGTGGTGGTGGTGGTGATGATGGTGGTGGTGAAGGTGGTGGGGTGGTGGTGATAATGGTGGTGGTGGTGGTGATGGTGATGCTGGTGATGATTTGGTGGTGGTGGTGGTGGTGGTGGTGATGATGATGGTGGTGATGGTGTGGTGATGATGGTGGTGATGGTGGTGATGGTGGTGATGGTGTGGTGATGATGGTGGTGATGGTGGTGATGGTGGTGGTGGTGGTGGTGGTAAAGGTGGTGGTGGTGATGGTGATGTGGTGATGTGGTGGTGGTGGCGGTGATGGTGGTGGTGGTGGCAGTGATGGTGGTGGTGGTGGTGATGATGATGGTGATGGTGATGGTGATGATGGTGGTGTTGGTGGTGATGGTGGTGGTGGTGGTGGTGGTGATGGTGGTGGTGGTGAAGGTGGTGGTGATGGTGGTGGTGTTGGTGGTGGTGGTGGTGAAGGTGGTGGTGGTGATGGTGGTGGTGGTGAAGGTGGTGGTGGTGAAGGTGATGGTGGTGGTGATGGTGGTGGTGGTGGTGGTGATTTGGTGGTGGTGGCAGTGATGGTGATGGTGGTGGTGATTTGGTGGTGGTGCTGATGGTGGTGGTGGCGGTGATGGTGGTGGTGGTGGTAGTGATGATGGTGAAGATGATGGCAGTGGTGGTGGTGATGATAATAGTGGAGGTGATGTCTCAAGGGAGATTTTATGAGACTCCTATAGGGTAGAACCCACTCTGAGAGAACTGACCTCAATTAAGCTTGATTCCAGTAAAAGCCAAGGCTAGACACCTAAGCTTCAGAGGGACAGAGAAGCTACTCTAAGTAAGAGAGGACAGGGAGTTGATTTTCCTGGGTGAGGATGGAGATTCTAGTGGGAAGAGGGTCAGAAACGAGGCCTCAAAAGACAAAGAACTTTGGGAAAAAAGAAAAATTATTCAGTGGGGAATTACTTTTTCATCTTTGGAATGTGCGACGTTAACCCCTTTCATGGTCTCTTTACATTATCTTCTGTAAAGTCTGTGCTTCTCACTAATGGCTTTGGAAAAGTGTACCTTTTTGGTTATCTTCAAGAGGGATTGAGTTCTGTATTGAGTGTGGCATGTGATTAAAAACAGACTGACCCTATGCATGCAGGATGCAGAAAAAAAGGCGCAGCTGACACCCAGGATGTATTATTATTACTGTGACACAGTGAATCTAAAAGAGGGATCAGTGGATGAGGGACAGGAGATGCAACTAAGAGCTAAGAGTGTGGTTCGTGAGACAGTGAAAGAGCTGAGTGACTCAACCCTAAAGGGAATTGTATCAGGGAGAAGAAAGATGATTTAAACTTCCAAGAAAGGCAGAGGATTACAGACAAGTTAAGCCAGTGTTGAGGGTCTTGAGCGAAACAGCAGCAGACAGTACACTGCCGTGGTGGAGGTCGGTGTTTGTGCCTGAGAACCTTGCTCTTCAGTCAGGAGTGTATGACCTTGGACTTGGGTTAGGATTTGGACTTGAGTTAGGTGTTGGGTTAGTGTGCAGTTTGCACTTCTTTTGTGTGTGTGAGTGATGGTCTGGGAGAGAGACCAAATTTCTTAGGCTCTAGCGGCAGGAATATTCCTTGTGCTCTAATGACATAAGGTAACTTGATTCTCGTGTCTGAAGTATCAGTTAGAGAAAAATAGATTAGGAAAGAGTTCAGAGGTAGCAAACACAGGCAAGGCTTGTTCAGTCAAGCTTGCATTTCAGTACAAAAAGGATTTATTTGAATGCCTACTGTGTGCTTAGCACTATACCTTGGTCTCCAAATTAGAAACACAAGACTGCTTTCATCTCATTAGCAAACACGTTATAAGTGCCTTTTGTATGTTTGGTTCTACATGCTGAAAATTGTCCCAGATGCCTGGAATGTGACTTTTCTTCTTTCCTTTACCTCCTTGCAACTGCCTTCAATATGAAAGCCTATTTATAATTCATTCAACATTAATTTTACTGAAAAAGCATTTGGTTTAGCCAAAACAAACATCAAACTCCATATACTTTTTTCAGTCTCAGAGTGGAAAATCAAAACTGACCTTGTGTCATGATTTACTGTATCTCCTCATCCCAGCCCCACAGGCCCATAAAGAAGAGAATCTGGTGACTGTTTTTTCTCAACAATACCATGACTTCATAATCTGAACTATATCCAATAATACTGATAGGACGGTTTTAAATTATATTGCCTTTAATTTTGTTTTATCAAGGAGGCTATGAAGTCCCTGCTAGTATCTTTCCACTTTGGGAAGTGAAGCCTGTGTTCTTTGTAATAGGCTCTCAATTGTTGCTAGTGCCACGGATGCAATTTTCACCTTTTAAGCTCATTTAAATATCAACACTTCTCTGCCTGCCTCTTGCTGAACAGAGTATTTTTGCACTTTTCAAGAGTTAAATTGAGGGATGCAGTGGCTCACACCTGTAATCCCAGCACTTCGGGAGGCCAAGGTGGGTGAATTACTTGAGCCCAGGAGTTCAAGATCAGCCTGGCCAACACGGCGAAACCAGTCTCTACTAAAATATATATGTATGCAAAAATTAGCCAAGCACGGTGGTGCATGCCTATGGTCCTGGCTGCTTGGGAGGCTGAGGCCGGAGGGTCAGTTGAGCCCAGGAGGCAGAGGCTGCAGTGAGCCGGGATCACACCTCCGCACTCCAGCCTGGGTAACAGAGCTAGACCCTGTCTCAAAACAAAACAATAACAACAACAACAACAAACTTAAAAAAGTAGTTAAAGTGAGGACTAAAATTTCAGATGCTTTTAGTGCTGCACAGTCACCTATGAACAGGGCCTCTTTTAGATTAACGTTGTATCCGCATGTATTAATGTGCTGTATTAGGCAAGCCCACTTAAATCTCTTTTGTCCCCCAGCTGGTATTTTCTGCCTCCACTGATACAAAATGGCTGTCCCAGGACAGGGACACGCTCAAAGCTCAGCTTCTCACAGGGACCTTTGCCTCTCTCAGGGGAGCTTGGAGAATGGGGGAATTGGCCCTCATGGGACAGAATGGAAAAAGGGTCTGTCTTGTGCTGAAAACAGACACTTATATGACTCTATGGGGAATGGGTGCTGTACAATATGCCTGACTCTTGGATTGATTTTTCTAGAACCAAGGAGTAGAGGCGGGGCACCAACCCTCTTCCAGCTGGGGCTCCAAATTCCTGTCTGTAGGATGGCCTCTGCCCGAGGCCAGAAAGAAGGAGCACCGTGAGGTTCAGGACCATCTTCTGCACACCGGCTACCAAGACCAGGAGGCTATTCTATGTTCTGTCTGTCCTCACTGTTTAACCAGAAAGGGCGTGCCCAAGCCTACAGCAGGGGCTGACGGCACCTACAGGTTAGAAAGAGATGGGGTCCATGAGGGTCCTATGTCCAGGGACTGAAAACAATCCCATGGCCCCAGAGACAAAATTACAGCTCAAGTCACCATGTTCACAACTCTAACGTCAACACAAGGCTCCCTCAATCGCCTGGCTGTAAAATAGTTGGATAGTTGTGGTTGGAGATTCAGTGGCCAAGCATGAGTCCCAGGTTAGGTGATCAACCATCCCAGTTTGCCTGGACAGAGAAATTTCCCTGGAAACTTTGGGTTTTAAAGCCAGGAAAGTCCCAGGTAAGCAAGGCTGAACTGATCACCCTGGCAGGGAACGGATTCATTCAATTCTGGATAATTGAATAAAGTCCACATCCTCACCAGGAACATTCTACTGGATGATAATTAGGTCCTTCTAGTTTTGCCTGTTTCTCTTCCGGGACCTGGGTCCATGGGATCACTACCTTATCAACTCTCCCCATACCCAGACCCTGGCTCTCATCCCTACATTGTCCTCTACCCCTTCCTCCACAGGCAGGCCAGAAAGGAGACCCAGGCAGGACAGCCCACGTCTTCGGCTGCACTGGTGAGGGCATCATGCCTGCTCCACACCACATTTTTATTCAAAGTATTGTATTTGCAAACAAAAATGAAGTCCCACAAATGCGGGACTCCACCTGACTCTCAAAAAGAAAATAAATCACAAGTGTATTTTAAACGTTACATTTAAGATTAGCAAACTGCAATCAAATGACTGATACTTTATCCAGAAAGCAACAGACATTCTTTTCTCGGTTGTGCTTCTTTGTTAAAGCATCTTGCCTCCCAGAGGTATAATGCGATCCCCAGGAGCAAACACTGAAGTGCACTAGAGTAATACCTTTCAAGCGCGGTGGGTGTGGTTCCAGCTGGATTCTAATTATGGCAGAAAAACAGCAACTATGACCATCAAACCAATCAAAATGATGTGAAACGCAATTTCTTTTTTTTTTTTTTTTTCTGAGATGGAGTCTCGCTCTGTCCCCCAAGCTGGAGTGCAGTGTGGCGCGATCTCGGCTCACTGCAAGCTCTGCCTCCGGGGTTCACGCCATTCTCCTGCCTCAGCCTCCCGAGTAGCTGGGACTACAGGCGCCCGCCACCGCGCCCGGCTAATTTTTTCCACTTTTAGTAGAGACGGGGTTTCACCGTGGTCTCGATCTCCTGACCTTGTGATCCGCCCGCCTCGGCCTTCCAAAGAGCTGGGATTACAGGCGTGAGCCACCGCGCCCGGCCCGAAACGCAATTTCTTAATTTCAGTCTCAAACTGTACCTGAGCCAATGGATGTGAAAGTCTGATGTCCGTGTGGATTCAGATCCTGATTCCCTCAGGCATGGTACTTAGCATTCTAAGCCTCAGTTTCCTCATCTGTAAAATGACATTCCTATCTCACACAGGCAGTTAGCCGAGGCCTGATGTGCAGAAAGTGCTCAGCTGCTGTGACTCTTCACCCCTCCTGTGAGATGCCTTCTTTAACCCCACAGATGTGTATCATATGATGGCCAAGGCAGTTTCATGAATCATGGCATCTCAAGGGAACTGGAGCAGATGAGGAGGAGATGGAGGTCCCAGGAGGGGCTGTGATCTGCTTGGGGTCCCACAGTGGGAAACAGGAATAATCTCTCCAGACTCCCTATCCAGTGCTCTTTCCACTACACCTGGCTGTCAGTCTCCCATAGGACAAGAAAAAACAGTCAAAAAGGAAATTGAAGGGATGTTTGTTTTTATCCCTGTTCTTTCCTTGGTTCTATCTGTTCTGTTCTGGGTATTTTGTTTGTTTGTTTTTATTTGTGTACTTTTTTTTTTAATGAAGCTTCCATCATGTAGGAGTAAGGTGCAGAAATCTGAGTCGGTGGCTGCCCTAGTATAAGACCATAACCTTCATTTTGGTGGGCAACAACATAATTTCTGCTCTGAGTCCCATTTTCTTGCAGTGGAAGCTTAATCTCAGAGTATCAAAATCATTGCATCTGAGCGTGGGCCTGCCCACGTCACGGGAGGAGGAGAAGGATGAGTAGATGATGTTTCATGGAGAGGACCTGCCAGTATCCCCCATCCCTGGCCTTCATCTTTCTCATCTGCCCTTAACCACAGAACCCTGGGAGGAGGCTCCCTCGGTGGCTCCTGTGCTCTCGCAGGCCCTGTGAACGTATATGCTTCCTGGTGGGAAGAGCAAGGGAGCCTCTGGTGGAAAGCAGCCCAAGGGTCCAAAACCACACAGCCTTGCATTAGGGCCCCCAGGGAGGGGGAAGACCAAGGTCGTGCTTTTGAACCTGGATGCCAGAAGAGAACAGCTGTGGGGAAAAGCACGTCTGGAACCAAGAAAAACATGTTTACCAGGGGCCATTCCTCACACCAGCTGCAGGGAGGGTCAGGAAAGCCACAGGCTGCACTGCAGTTGCGACCTTGCATGTGGACGCAAGGCTCAGAAGGTTCCTCAAAGTCCCTAACATGTTCCCAGAGTCAGGCTGAGTCCATTCAAACATCCACCCGCCCTGGCCACACTCACTACACCTGACTTCCCTGTCTCATGAGTTAGAGAAATAGTACAGATTCTGGGTGATGCTGGGCAGGTGGGAGGGAATGGGATAGGAAGGGGAGAGAGAGGGAGCAAGAGTGAAGGCTGTTTGGGTTTTTGTCTATAACATATGTATATACACTCACCAAGTCCATTATTTAAAACCTCTTTCATGGTTTCAATTTCCTGTGGACCACTTTTCATGTCCATTTTAAGTTCCTTGAAGGCGAGGAGATACATGTGTATCTGCCAGCTTCACTGTGCCTTATCTCTTAGGCAATCAATAAATATTAGTAAATAAATCAAAGGATGCCTGATACTCTAAAAATGTCTTATTATTTTTAGGTGATTTGAGCAAAGCACACGCACTGTGTTTGCATCTGGGAACCACATTTTTAATTTAAAAAAGTTATTTGTAGGCCGGACACAGTGGCTTACGCCTGTGATTCCAGCACTTTGGGAAGCCGAGGTGGGCGGATCTCTTCAAGCCAGCGGTTCGAGACCAGCCTGGCCAACATGGCAAAACCCTGTCTCTACTAAAAATACGAGAATTCGCCAGGCGTGGTGGTGCATCTCTGTAATCCCAGCTACTGGGGAGGCTGAGGCATGAGAATCTCTTGAACTGCTCCTTTTTATTGCTGAGTGATATTCCATTCTATGAAGCTCAGTTTGCTTATCCGTTCTCCTGTTGATGAACATCTGATGTTTCCAGTTTTCCTCTTGGTGATTCTTCTTGTAAACATAATTTTCATTTCTCTTGGGAAAAACCCCAGGAGTGGTACTGCTGAGGGGGTAGGTGTTTGTATAGCTTTATAAGAAGTTACCACATCCTTACTAATATTTAAGTTAAAAGTGTAGAGGTATCTCATTGTGGTTTTAATTTTTATCTCCCTGATGAGTAATGATAAGTATCTCTTCATATCCCTAATGGCTATTTGAGTATCTTTTTTGTGAACCGTCTATGCAAACTGTTTCATTCATTTCTGATTGATTGTTTATCTTTTTACTATTTAGTTAAGAGAGTTCTTTATAAACCCGGGATTTCAATCCTTTTTCAGATGTTTTGTAAATATTTTCTCCTCTTCTATGGCTTGCCTATTTATTTTCTTAATGGTATCGCTTATCAGCAGAAGCTTTTAATTTTGACAGGGACAAATTTTTTCATTTTCTGTTGTTTATTGCTTTCTGTGGCCTGTTTGTCTATCAAACATTTGCCTATCTCCAGGTTATGAAGATATTCTCCTATATTTTCTCTAAAAGTTTTATGATTTTTATATTTAACTCTGCAATAATTTAGAATTAATTTTTGTATATGATGTGAGAAATAAGTTAAAGTTTTCTTTGTTCGTGTGTTTCCATCTGAACATCCAGTTAGTACAGCACCATTTCTTGAAAAGACTTTTCTTCCTCCATAGATTGCTTTGGTACCTTTGGCAAACAAATGACCATGTAATCATGGGCCTGTTTCCAGCTCTCTTGTTAGATCCACTGATCTATGTGTCAATCCCCATGCCAGTAACATACTGTCTTGATTATAAAACCAACAATGTTGGTATTATAATGTTTTAAACTCATGTAGTTTGAGCACTCCAGATTTATTTTCCTATTTCAAGATTGTTATAGATACACTAGATTCTTTGCATGTCTATATAAATTTTAGAATCAGTTTGTAAATTTCTACAACAGATGTCTGCTAGCATTATTACTGGGATTGCAATAACTCTACAGATCAATTTGCGGAGAATTGACACCTCAACAACACTGAGTCTTCCAATCTGCAAACATGATACTCTGTGTGTGTGTGTGTGTGTGTGTGTGTGTGTCTTCTTTAATTTCTTTCAATAATGGTTTAGTTTTCAACATAGAGATCTTGTCCATCTTTTGTTGTTTATTCATGAGTATTTTATGTTTTTTGAAGATACTGTAAATAAAATTGTTTTTCTAATTTCATTTCTCAAATTCTTGCTGCTGATATAGAAAAGTATAATTGATATTTTAATATTAACCTTGTATCCTGTGACTTTGTTCAATAGATGTATTAGTTCTAATACTTGTTTCTTGCATTTCTTAAGATTTTCCACATAAACAATCACATCATGTGAAGAGTGAGTTGTAATTCTTCTTTTTAAAATCGTTACGCCTTTACTTTTTTTTTTCACTTACACTATTGCAATAGTTAAGACTACCTAAAATAAGTTGGTAAGTGTTCTTGCCTCCTCTGTTTTCTTTTTGAAAGAGTTTGTGAAATAATGATACTATTATATTTCTTCCTTAAATGTTTTATAGGACTAATGAGATAACCTTGACCAAACTTTTCTTTGTGGAAGATTTTAAAAAATAATACATTTTGGTTGGACACAGTGGTGCATGCCTGTAATCCCAGCACTTTGGGAGGCTGAGGTGGGCAGATCTCTTGAGCTCAGGAATTCGAGATCAGCCTGGCACAACATGATAAAACCCTGTCTCTACAAAAAATACAAAACTTAGCCAGGCATGGTGGCTTGCACCTCTCACCTACTTGGGAGGCTGAGGTGGGAGAATCACTTGAGCCTGGGAGGTCGAGGCTGCAGTGACTGGAACAACACCTTAGCACTTACGCCTGGGTGACAGATCAAGACCCTGTCTCAAAAAATAAATTAATTAATTTAATTAAATTCAATAGCCTCTCATACATGAGTTATGGTACATTGTGTTTTTCAAGGAATTTGTCTATTTCATCTAAGTTGTCTATTTTGTTAGCATAATGTTTTTATGCTTTTTAAAAATGCTTGTAGCATTTTCAGTGATAACTCCTCTTTCATTCTGATATTGATTATTTGTATTCTCTCTCTTTTTCTTAATTAGTCTACTTAGAGTTGATCTTTTCAGAGAGCAGACTTCTGGCTTTGTTAATTTTCTCTATTCTTTGTTGTTATCTCATTTATTTCTGTTATTATATATAGAATTTCTTTCCTTTCTACTTACTTTGGGTTTTCTTTCCTTTTCTTGTATTTTTCCCCTCCCTTCCATTCTCCCTCCTTTCCTCCTTTCTCCCTTCCTTCCTTTCTTACTTTTTTTCTTCTGTCTTTCTTCCCTCATTTTAGACTCTTAAGGTGGAAACTTAGGTTATGGATTTTAGAGCTTTGCTCTTTCCAATGTAAGTATGTAAAACTCTAAATTTCCTTCTAAACATTGCTTTAATTAGAGCTCATAAATTTTCATATGTAACATTTTCATTTTCATTCTGCTCAAAAGCTTTTCTAATTTTCTTTGTGATTTCTTCTTTAATTCATGGTTTGTTTGTTTTAAATAAGTGAGTTGTTTGACTGTAAACATGTGGAGTCTTCTTAGATATCTTATTGTTACTGATTTCTAACTTAATTCCATTGTGGACAGAGAAAATGCTCTGTAGGATTTCAGTTCTTTCCAACTTATCAAGACTTATTTGATGGATTAACATATGCTTTACCTTGAGAAAAGCTCCATGTGCACCTGAGAAGAAGGTATATTTTGCAATGATTGGGTGTAGTTTTCTATAAATATTAATTAAGTCAAGATGATGGTGATATTATATAGATCATTTATATCTGTACTGATTTTAGGCCTAGTTTTTCTATCAACAGTCATTGAGAGATGTTAAAATTTCCAACTATGATTGTGGGATTGTCTACTTCTTTTAATTCTGTCATTTTTGCTTCATATATTTTGAAGCTCTGTTACTAGGCCTATATACATTTATGATTATAATGTCTTCTGATGAATTAATTCTTAATTCTTATCATTATAACATATCCCACTCTATGTCTGGCAACACTCTTATTTTGAATTTAATGTCATCTGATAATAATACAGCCACTTCAACAGTCCTATATTCTTATACTCTTTTCATGGTATTTCTTTTTCTATTTATTTCTTCTTAATATATCTGTTTCTTTCTGTTTAAAATGTATCCCTTAAAGAAAGCTTTTCTATCCATTTTGACAATCTTTGTTTTTAATTGGAGTTTTTAGTCCATAAGCATTTAAAGGAATTATTGACACATTTGGATATATGTCTTTCATTTTACCGTTTGTTTTCTGAGTACATCCCCTCTAATTTCTGTTCCTTTATTCTTTTTCTGCTTTCTTTTCAACGTATTATAACATATTTTAGAATTATTTCTTAATTTACCTATTTCTAGCTATACTTATTTACCTCCTTTTTTTTTTTTTTTTTTTTTTTGAGACAAAGTATCACTCTGTCACCCGGGCTGGAATGCGAGGAGATGATCTCAGCTCGCTGCAACCTCCACCTCCTGGGTTCAAGCAATTCTCCTGTCTCAGCCTCCCAAGTAGCTGGGATTACAGATGCACGCCACCATGCCCAGCTAATTTTATGTACTTTAGTAGAGGCAGAGTTTCACCGTGTTGCCCAGGTTGGTCTCAAACTCCTGAGCTCAGGCAATCTACCCGCCTCGTCCTCCCAAAGTGCTAGGATTACAGGCATGGGCCACCGTGCCCAGCCACTTCTTTGCTTTTTAAATTGATTGTATAGAGATTATAATGCATTTCCCTTACTTTTCACAACCTATTAAAATTTGTGCCACTTGGCCGGGCATGGTGGCTCACACCTGTAATCCCAGTACTTTGGGAGGCCGAGGCGGGCAGATCACAAGGTTAGGAGATTGAGACCATCCTGGCTAACACAGTGAAACCCTGTCTCTACTAAAAAAAACCACACAAAACATTAGCCGGGTGTGGTGGCGGGCACCTGTAGTCCCAGCTACTCAGGAGGCTGAGGCAGGAGAATGGCGTGAACCTGGGAGGCGGAGCTTGCAGTGAGCTGAGATGGCACCACTGCACTTCAGCCTGGGTGACAGAGTGAAACTCTGTCTCAAAAAAAAAAAAAAAAAGAAAAAGAAAAGAAAGATTGTGCCACTTATGTAATGTAGAAACCTTGCAGTTACATAAAACCACCCATCCCTAATCACTCTTTATACTGTAATTTTCATAGGCATCACACCTAAGTGACAAACCCCATAAGACACAAATTTTGCTTTAAACAATCATACGTATTTTCAATAAATTAAGAGAAAAAGCGCCAGTCTTTTCTATTTGTCTAGAAATTCACTATCTCCAACAGTATCATTTCCCTTCAGGAAATGCTAAAGGAATTTCCTTTAGTATTTCTTATAATACAGGTCTACTGGTGATGAATTCTCTTAGCCTTCTGAAATGCCTTTATTTTGCCTTCATTCTTGAAGGATAATTTTGCTATATGTAGAATTCTGGGTTGACATTTCCTTTTTGGCACATTAAAGATGTTGTTTCACTATCTTTTGGCCTCCATTGTTTATCAGAAATCAGCAAATATTGCTTCTTTGTTCCATGTGATGCGCCATTTTCATTTAGTTGATTTCCATCTTTTTTCCCTTATTTATGAATTCAGCAGTATAACTATGATGTCTCCAGGTATTACTCTGGTTGGAGTATGATGAGCTTCTTAAATCAAAAATTTTATGCCTTTCATCACATTTGGGAATTTATTTCTGCTCCATTTACTCTCTTCCTTCCTAGAAGTAAGAGTACGAATTACTAGAATAACTAGAACTCCAATTACTCCTATGTTAGACATTTTAATATTTTTGAACCAGTCCTTGAAACTGTTCAATTTTTTCTCTGCCATTTTTCTCTCTTTTCTTTAGATTCGATCATTTTCATTTGACCCCTTTTCAAGTTCATGGATTCTTCCCTATGTTGTCTGTATTCTGCTAGAGGATGAATTTTTATTTCAGATATTTTACATTTTAGTCTAGAATTTTTATTTGGTTGCTTTTTATAACTTGTATTTTTCTGACGAAATTTTACAACTTTTTATTCATTAGGAGTATCTTTTCTTTTACATGACTGAACGTAGTTAAAATCCTTACCTGCTAATTCTAACATCTGGGTCATCTGCCATTCTCTTTTTGTAAGTGTTGACTCTCCTCCAGAATCTACCTGCTTTATTTGACTCCAAATAGTTGTACTATGTGCAAGTGTGTGTGTGTGTGTGTGTGTGTGTGTTTTCAAACTCTTAAATGTCTCAGCAAAGGGTGGCTAATCTGATGGTGAGATCCTGAAAAAGAGAGAACAAATACTTTCATCCTGCTTTATTTAACCCATGAAGGTGCAGGAAGAGGTTGACTTCATTCTCTGTAGAGGGCCTAGCTGGCTCTGTGGCACAATGGACACAATGCATTGTCTATAGGAGGCCTTGTGTACATACACATGTGCACTCACACATGGGGCAGAGCCCATAATCTTTGCTGACAACAGCATGCAGTGTATAAATCTCTGTAGCTCAGACCCAGAACCTGAAAAATTTAGACCTAACATCATTTTGACCCAGTGAGAATGTTAGCTGGAAATTAGTTTATAGCCCAGGAGCTATTTTTTAAAGATCTGTAGCCTTACTAGCCATGACAGTAATGATGATGAAAATGACATCATCATCACCAATAGCTGCTGCCATCTATTGATCCCATAACATGTGATCATATGTTATCTCTGTCCTCACAACAATCCATTTCACAGATGAAGAAACAGACTCAGTGAGCATGTGATCACTTCTCACAACTAATGGAGCCAGGATTCTGTCCTTACGGCTCCAGAGACTTCTTTTTTTTCCCCACTGTACCACAACACTCACCAGGATTGGAGTGCCACCTATGACCTCATTGCATAATGGATGGCTTGTCCTCAAATGGGCCCAGGTATATGTACATGCATACTTATGTCTATAGGGGAGAGGGGAAATTGATCCACTTTCCTCCACTCTAACTCCAGATCTCAGCTGCCAAGTGGAAACTCCATTCTCACACCACAGCTACAGCACGGGGGGAAAGCGAAGGAAATAACTGAAGAGTAAGGAATTGGGCGAGGCTTTGAGGTCTGGATGTGACAGGTAGTTTGCGCGTAGTTGGAATGCAGTAACATTGGTCCACAAGGTTTGTCAGAAACTCTGATTATTTTGGAAGGTACCAAGGTTTTGTCCTCTTCAGATATCATGAAAACAGGAAATTCTGTAAACATGGCCACTGAAGGGCTAGCTCATTTCTTGGAAAAGGAGTTTCTGGAGAGTTCTCAGAGCATATAAATAGCAGGGCCATAAAGACAAAGGTAACCATTCAAGGAATGGAGAAGTGTATTCTCAAAAATTACACGCCAAGCCAGAGCTGTGGTTCAGAAAGGGGGTTTTATGTTGTTTCTGTTGTTGTTTCGGTTTTGGCCTCAGAAAGGATGCGCGGCCCTGGTGTAAACAACCTCTCAGCACTGGGAAGGGTGTGCCTACAAGGCTGGTGTAGACATCCAGAGCCTAGCCTAGATAGGAAGGCCCAGAGACCCACAGAGAGGCCTGCTTTGACAGAGAAGCATTTCTTTCTAGAAGAGGGCACCTGGGAGATATTTCCAGAGAGCTTGTTGTGACTTGTCATGGAGCTCTTTCCCCGTGTTTTCTGCAGCTGGAGGTACCATGCACCTTTGAGCAACCAAGGACTCAAGACTTGAGATAGACACTAATCGCAGCTGGACACTCTCAATGCTGAGGATGTAGATGCGCAAACCAATGGAGGGAGGCCTAGTACTACCAGGAGCCATTGAAGAGGAAATCTTCAGATCCTACCAGGCCCATAGCTGTTGCCTTTGTGGGCTCCTGGGTTAATTTCCACGTATCAGTGGCCCACCCTATGACATCCTCACTGCATGCCATACTCCCAGCGATGTTCCGTGGACAGCCATTATTTCCAGTAATTGCTAAGGGGAGCCAGTCTCCAAAGAGTAATGAATCAGAGGTGTTCCTTGGAATGTCTTACACTAGGACTTCGCTGATCCCACAAGCTCCTTTCCGGATGAGCTGACCCTAATCTCTGGGAAGCTGGATCTGGAGGAACAATGGGATGGGATTTGTAGTGACCCTTCCCGCCCTTCTTGAGCAGCTTGTGAACCAGAAGATGTGCCTGGAGAGAAAGCCTCATTTGGGGAAGTGCAGTAGTCGAAGTTCTTTATTTTGAAAATGAAGAACAACCCTCCTCATAATCCTGTCTCCCTTTCCCCCTTTCCAACTAGAATATCAATTCCCCTGAACATGAGTCAGTCACATTTCAAGGAAAACTGGCTGATGATGAAGAAATCACTAGAGGGCAAACTTCGTCCTTCCAGCTGTGGGTCTCTGAACTATAGAGCCAGCACATCCCCCAGTGTAGGGACTGGGCCTTCCTCGCCCATTGAATGCTTTCTATACATGAAGACTTGGAGCTCTTTACAGATGACAGTAGCCAGTGAGGAAGATAAAAGAAGAGGAAAGACCCAAAATGCGGGTTTGCCACTCTTTGTTGCCAGCACCATGAGGATAGTCACTCTGCCTTCTTTCCACCACCTCCAACTTCACACACACACCCAAACTCTGGTCCCACAGAGCCCGTTTGGTAACTGCCTGACCGCCCACCTTGAAACCAGATGGTCATGAACCTGTCACCAAGTCATCTGAAGATCTTCCACTGCAACCTGTGTGACATCTGCCATAGGGACCATGGGACATGATTGAAGACCCACTCCAATGTAGTTGATAAAGGGGTGGGTCTGCACTGAAGTTAGGTGCACCAGGGCCTGGGCCAAGGGTGGGCTGGGTCCGTCATGTGTGTAGTGGTCTTCTTCAGAGTAGCAGCTGATTCAGAAGGATTCCAGAGAACTGCACAGACTAGGTCTAGTCAGGTATCTTGGACATTTTCTATTTCTAGATTACAGAATATAGCATATGCTGATTTTAATATAACTGCATATGTGACTTTTTCAATGAGAAAAATTTTAAGTGATGTTATAAACAATTTTTGACATATAGAGAGAATAGTCAAGTATCTGTTTAACTAGCAACATAGTTACTCATGCATATTTAAAATACTACATAAGTATGGCCTGGTACAGTGACTCATGCCTGTAATCCTAGCACTTTGGGAGGCCGAGCTCAGTTTGAGACCACTTTGGACAACATGGCGAAACCCTGACTCTACTAAAATACAAAAATGTAGCCAGGTGTGGTGGTGGGTGCCTGTAGTCCAATCTACTTGGGAAGTTGAGGTGCAAGAATTGCCTGAACCTGAGAGGCAGAGGTTGCAGTGACCTGAGATTGTGTCACTGCACTCCAGCCTGGGTGACAGAACAAGACTATGTCTCAAAAAATGAAATATAAAATAAAATAAAATAAAATAAAATAGGCCCTGTGCCACGGTTCACGCCTGTAATTCCAGCACTTTGGGCAGCTGAGGTGGGCAGACCACCTGAGGTCAGGAGTTCAAGACCAGCTTGACCGACATGGTGAAACCCCATCTATACTAAATACAAAAAATTAGCCAGGTGTGGTGATGCATGCCTGTAGTCCCAGCTACTTGGGAGGCTGAGGCAGGAGAATGGCTTGAACCTGGGAGGCAGAGGTTGCAGTGAGCTGAGGTTGTGCTACTGCACTCCAGCCTGGGTGACAGAGCAAAACTTCATCTCAGACAATAAAATAAAATAAAATAAAATAAAATAAAATAAAATAAAATAAAGTAAAATAAACTAAAACTACCTGAGTTTGGAAACGTTGCTTTTTCCCACATTACTCACCTCCTTTACAGCACCAGCGTCTTTGTTGACACAAGATTTCTTTTTAATTATGTCAGAGTTTGTTGATGAATACGTCACCTTTGCTTCAGTTAAATCAAGTAGGATGCAGTGACTCCAAGTCTGAGGGGTACTTCCCAGGAAGAGCAACCCCCCACAGCCATTTGCAGAGCATCCGAGTAAGTTTTACCTTCATCCCTTAGATGTGAATTTGTTATCCTCACTGTGACAATCCCTTATCACATGACTTTTAGAAGGATTCTCAAAAAGCTAGACTCTCACATTCAACCTTGCAATTGCCTGGCTGGGTGTTACGTTTCTTTGCCTCCTATTAGAGACCCTGTCAGCATCCAAAACTAGCACTGTTTGAGGACGTTGGAGTCAATGGTTGTTTCCCAGATAGAACTTTGTGTGTCCAAATAAATGGTTCAAAACCATCAAGCGAATAAATACTCTGGAATAAGAGAAGCCTCGTGAGGATTTGACTCTAAACTGGCTTCCTCTGTTCTGCAGTAAGAGGTTAGGAATAAAACCAAACGTTGCCTGAGGTTCAGATATACTCAAAAGCAATGAGGTGTGGCTCAGGTGTGCACTGGCAAGGTCACTATGAAGTTCAGCCAGAACCTTTGCAAGCCTGGGCTTGAGAAGACAGACGTCTTAGATCCAGAAGGGCCAGTGGAGCTGGGCTGGCCTGCTGCCACTCACAGGCGGAGACTCTGCCAGCAGAAGGGACACTGCTGTCAGAGCTGGGGAGCCGCGGACCACATGGCTGAGGCCCAACCCCAGGTCTCCTGACTCAAAACCTCTTCCCAGGGCTTGTCCTCCTCCCTAAATATATGTGCCCCAAATTGTCACCAGATCTCAGGAAAGCACTGGCTTTGTCTGGGATAAACACCAACTCCACAGCACACCCAGTCATTACCAGATTGGCAGTTGTTGTCTAGGTCTTGTGGCTTCTTGGGGTTTTCTCGGGTGTCTCTCTCCCAAATCTTTCCCCTTTCCTTTGATTATATTCACATAAACATTGAGTTTTATAGCCCTCAAGCTCTCTTAAGCATAACACACTTTGTCCCTCTCTGTTTCCCTATGCAGTTGCCCCTCCCTCTGCTGTCAGAGGCCCATCCAGCTGCTCCAGCCCTATAGCTCCAGTGTCTCCTCCTCTCTCTTTCCCCTACTCTTTTTCTGGAAAGATCTATCTGAGGGTCCTGAAGGAGGAGACTCGAGGTTGTTCTCTTGGACAAAGAGGTCTGGGTGGATGACATCATTCACTTTACGTCTTAGAAAAATAACCTTGTGGCTCTTGGCTCTCTTGCGCTCTCATTTTGGTTGCCTAAGGGCTCTAGGCAGAAGGCCAGGGAGCCCAGCCCCAGCCTAGAGACTTGCAGGGCTCAGAGAGCTGCAGTGTTGGGGCGTCCGCTGTGCCTGCCGTCCCCCCTTGCCACGGACTCTACCTGCAGAACTTCACAGCTGAGAGGCTGGCCCCGAGCTTCCCCTTCATGCCTCCCAAAGCTTACGATTGCTTAATTATACACTGCTGCATACCAATTTCCATTTTCTCTCCTAGTGTGTTTTGACTGATAACTTTGACTTACCCTCCTGATGCCAGAAACTGTGTTAGCTACTGCTCTGGCAGCAGGAAAAGGCCGGTTCCAGGGAAGGTTGAATGCTTATTGTTCTGGATTATTTTGAGGGAAAAAAAAAAAAAGAGGTACCTTGAAGAAAGATGAAGACAAAATATGGAAGGGTGCTGAATTTGCAAAAAGCCTAAGGGGAAAAAACTCAATTGTCCCTCAGGAGTGGAATGAGTCAACAAATCATGGCATGTTCACACAATGGAATACTACCTACCAATAAACAGGAATGAACTGCAGATGCACACAGAAACATGGGTGAATCCACTAGGCACCATGATGTGTAGAAGAAAGCAGACTCGGCCAGGCGCGGTGGCTCATGCCTGAAATCTCCATGCTGGGAGGCCAAGGTGGGTGGATCACTTGAGGTCAGGAGTTCAACACTAGCCTGGCCAAGATGATGAAACTCCGTCTCTACTAAAAATACAAAAATCAGTTGGGTGTGGTGGCGCACGCCTGTAATCCCAGCTGCTCGGGAGGCTGAGGCAGAAAATTGCTTGAACCCAGGAGGTGGAGGTTGCAGTGAGCCAAGATCACACCGCTGCACTCCACCCTGGGTGACAGAGTGAGAATCTGTCTCAAAAAAAAAAAAAAAAAAAAAGGAGGCTCAAAAGAAGACATACTACATGGTTCCATTTATATGAAGTTTTAGAACAGGCAGAAATAATCCATGTGGATAGGGGTCAGAGCAGTCGTTATTGAAGAGCAAGGGAGAATGTGGATTGGCTGGGGAGGGACACAGAGGCACTTCTGGGAGTAGCCTGCATCTCATGCACAGTGGTCATCACACCTATGTATGTGTTCAAAAATTCACCCAGCTCTTAATATTTATGCACTTTACTGTATGCATGTGATGTAGTTTGGATGTTGCGCCCTCCAAATCTCATTCTGCAATGTGACCCCCAACGTTGGAGGTGGGGCCTAGTGGGAAGTGTTTGGGTCATGGAGGTGGATCCCTCAGGAATGGCTTGGTGCCCTCTCTGCAGTGATGAGTGAGTCCTCACTCTATTAGTTCATGCTAGAACTGGTTGTTTAAGAGAGTGGCACTCCTCCCACCGCTCTTCTTCCTCCTCCTCTTCTCCTCTCACCTTGTGACGTGCCTACTCTCCCTTTGCCTTCTGCCTTAAGTGGAAGCTTCCTGAGGCTTTACCAGATGCAGATGCTGGTGCCATGCTTTTTGTACAGCCTGCAGAACCATCAGCCAAATATACATATTTCCTTTATAAATTGCCCATTCTCGGGTATTCCTTCGTAGCAAAACAAAACAGACTAATATGGCATGTTAGACCTCAATAAAAACCTTATAAAAATAGATAAAGTCAATGAGGTGTCAGTGGAGGAGGATCCAAGGCTCAGAAAGAGAAGGAGGTATATGAGAAGCTGAGGGAAGCAAGGGAGAGCATTTCAATAACAGGGAGACATGGTGGACCAATGTAGAGAGATTCTTGGATTGGGTAACTGAGAGATTCTGTACTGACAGAAAAACTTCAACAAGATAGCTTCAACTTGAAGAAAGAGCAAGGTTAGGGGAGATTCTGGAGGCTGATTTTCTTGTTCCTGTTGTTTAAGTCTTGGAGGTGCCTGAAGATGTCTACAACTGGAAGAAAAGAAGCCACTGGAGCGGAAGGTGGGGAGGATAAAGTTTGGAGCAAGATTCTCAAGGAAGCAACAAGATCCTAAGGCAAGTAAATCTGAGTTTAGTTGGGAAAAGGAGGATCATTAGAAGACCAGGAGGGAAAGAAAAGGTGGTAGCGAGGCGTCTAGCCACTCTGTATGGAGCGTTTCTGAGGGTGCTACCAGCACAGGGTGAGCACACTGCTCCGTGGGAGGGATATGAGACCTTGAATACAGGAGTCGCTGTTGGGAATGTGAAATTTTTTCAACAAGAGGTCAGTACTGAAAGTGATAGAGGCCCGGAACTATAACCCGCTACACAACCAGGAAATCCCATTTTGACCAGTTACTAGCCAGGTTTGGGAACCCAAGGATTAATGCAGAGAAGGTGAGCGTGTACAGGTATTCCTCCGGGTTGGGGATTAACAATGCAGATTTGACAAAAAGTTGACAATTCTTGGAAAGTAAACATGTCTCTCAGAAGGACCCGTAATGACGGAAAATGATGGCTTAATATTTGTAACATTAAAGTCCCAAGAGGAGAGGATAATGAGTGAGGAGCTGAAAAATGTTTGAAAAAATTATGATTAAAAATATTTCTGAATTTGGCAAAACGCATAGACTTGTAGATTTGAGAAGCTCAGAGAATCCCAAACAGAATAAGCTCAAAGAGATTCTCACTTAGGGACATCATAAGGAAACTACTGAAAACTAGAAACAAAGGAATTATCTTGAAAACAGCAATGAAAAATGACATTGTTTATAAAATTACAATTATTTAAAGGGTTGTAGATTTCTCATCAGAAACCATAGAGGCCAGGTCAGGCACTGTGGTGTAGGCTGTAATCCCAGCACTTTGGGAGGCCCAGGTGGGTGAATCACTTGAGGTCAGTAGTTCAAGACCAGCCTGGGCAAAACCTGGGCAAAACCCTGTCTCTACTAAAAAACATGAAACTTAGCCAGACGCTGTGGTATGTGCCTGTAGTCCCAGCTACTCAGGAAGCTGAGGCAGGAGAATCGTTTGAACCTGGGAGGCAGAGGTTGCCGTGAGCCAAGATTGCGCCACTGCACTCCAGCCCAGGCGACAGAGCATAGAAGCCAGAATGCAATAGAACATTTCAAAAAACCTTGTTTTGAAAAAATTAAGTTTCATAATGTCTCGTGTTCACTTTCTCTGATTTTCCCTAGTGATTAACATCTTACCTAACTATAGTATAATATCAAAACCAGGAAATCCATATTGGTACAATGTATGTGTGTGCATGTGTGTATGAAGTTTTATGCCGTTTTTATCACAGATGTAGACTGATGCACGTTCAGCCACAATCAAGATACAGAACTGTGCCATCACAACAAAGTTCTCCCTCATGTTGTCCCTTTAAAGTCACACCCACTGCTCTCCCATGACCCCATCCATCACTAACCCCTGGCAACCATTACTCTGGTCTCCAGTTCTACAATTTTGTAATATTGAGCATTTTACATAAATGGAATTATACAATATGTGACCTATTGAGAATGGATTTTTTTTCCTTCAATATAGTGCCCTTGAGATCCATCCAAGTTGTATGTATCAATAATTTGTTTCTTTGTATTATTGAGTAGTATTCCACAGTATGGATACACCACAGTTTGTTTAACCATTCTTCTATTGTAGGATATTTTGGTTGTTTCTAGGTTTGAGTTATTACATATAAAGCTGCCATGAAGAATCATATACAGGTTTTTGTGTGAACATGTTTCTATTTCTCTGAAATAAATGTCCAATAATATAATTGCTAGATCATATGAAAAGTGTATCCTAGTGCTATAGTGTGAATTTTGTGTCACCCCCAAAAATTTATATGTTGAAACCTAATCCCCAATGTGATGGCGTTAGGAGATTGGGCCCTAGGGAGTTAATTAGATCTTATGGGCAAGGCCTTTATAAATGGGATTAGTGCCCTGAAGAAAGAGGTCCTAGAGAGTTGCCTTTCGTCCTCCACCATGTGAGGATACAGCGAAAAGGTGCCATCTGTGAACCAGGAAACCAGCCCTCATCAGATACTAAACCTGCCAGTGCCTTAATCTCAGACTGCCTATCCCCCAGAACTGTAAGAAATAGATGTTTCTGGTTCAAGCCACCCAGTTTATGGTATTTTGTCATAGCAGCTCAAATGGAGTAAGACACTCCTAAGAAACTGCCCAACTACTTCCCAAAGTGGTTGTACCATTTTACATTCTCACCAGCAACATAGACCTAATTTCTTAGCATCTGGGTCAACATTTGACATAGATCCTATTTTAAAGTTTATTTTTGCTGCTCTGATAGGAGGGTGGTGATATATAATGAGAGTCTTAATTCACATTTCCTTAGTGGGCAGTGGTGTTGAGCATCTTTTCATATGCTTATTTTCCATCTTTGGTAAAATGTCTTTTCATGTCTTTTGTCCAATATCTAATTAGACTGTTTATTTGTTATTGATGAGCTTTAATAGTTCTTTAAATAAATTCTGGATATGAGTCCTTTATTGACTATCAGATATCAGAATTATTTGGAAATACTTTCTCCTAATCTGTACCTTGTTTTTGCATCATCTTAGGATATTTTACCAGCAAATGTTTTTAATATTTATAAAGTCCAATTTATCAATTTTCAGTTTATACAACATGTTTTGGTGCCAAGTCTAACCTAGTAGGAGCTCCTGAAAATGTTGTCCTGTTTTTTCCTGAAAGCTTTATAGTTTTACATTTTACATTTAAGTCTGTGATCCATTTTGAGTTTTGTTTTGCTTTTTTTTTATTTGTAATGTGTTAGGTATAAAGTACCTTTTTTTGTAAGCCCACACTTCCCTAGTTACTCAAGCACTGTTTGTTGAAAAGCCCATTCTTTATCCATTTTGGATCTTCATCAAAAATCATTTGGTCATATTTTTCTGGGTCTCTTTTCGGATTCTTTGTCTGTTCCACCGATCTGTGTGTCTAATCCTCTGCCAATACCAAACTGTCTTGATCACTGTTGCTAAGTAGAAAGCCTTAGCCTTGAGTAGACTGGTTCTTCTCCCTTATTCTCCTTTTTTTAGAATTGCTTAGGCTAGTTTAGTTCTTTTGACTTTTCATATAAATTTTAGAATAACCTTATCTACAGAAAAGGTTGCTGGTATTTTAATGCAAATTTTGTTAAAACTTTATATGAATATAGGGAGAATTGTTGTCTTCCAATCTATGAATGTGATGGGTGTCTCTATTTATTTCAATTGCCTTTGATTTCTTTCATCAGCATTGCGTAGTTTAGGCATGTAAACCCCTCAACTACATGTTTTGCTAGATTTGCACCTAAATATTTGTTTTCTTTTTTTCTGTGTGATTGCAAATGGTATTGCATTTTTAATTTGGGTTTCCATATGTTTGTAGCTAGTATATAGAAATACAACTAATTTTATGTTGATCTTATGACTTTGCTGAGCTTATATTAATTCTAGGAGTTTTTTGGTAGATTCCTTGGGATTTTCCACACACCTTTATGTAATCTGCAGATAGCAATAGTTTTAATTCTTTTCCGTCCTGGGTGTCTTTTATTTCTCTTTCTTGTCTTATTGCACTCGCTAGAATTTACAGTACTATGTTAAACAGCCTTGCCTTATTCACGATCTTAGGGAGAAAGCATCACATTTTTCATCACTAAGTACGATGTTGTAGATGTTTTTATCAAGTTGAGGAAGTTTCCTTCAGCTCCAAATTTTTTAGAGTTTTCATCATGAATGAGTATTGAATTTTGTGTTTGTTGTTTTTGTAGCAATTGAAATAATGATGTGATTTTTCTTCTTTAGGCCTGTTAATATGATGGATCACATTGATTGATTTTAGAATATTAAACCAGCCTTGTATTCCTGGGATAAACCCCACTTGATCATGTTATATAATTATTTTTTATATTAAAGAATTCTATTTGTTAATATTTTTCTTACAGATTTTTATGACTATATTCATGAGGGACATTGGACTATAATTTTCATTTTTATATTGTCCTTTCCTAGTTTTAGCATCAGGGTAATACTGACCTCATAAAATGAATTAGGAGATGATCTTTCCTTCCTCTACTATTTTCTGGATTACACTGTATAAAATTGGTGTTAATTGTTCTATAAACATTTGGTATAATTCTCCAGCAAAACCCCCGAACCTGTAAATTTCTTCCTATGGCTTTTAAAAATTATAAATTAATTTTCCTTAATAGTTTTAAGGCTATTCAAATGATCTATTTCATTTTAGATAAATTGTGGAAGTTTGTGCTTTTCAAGCAATTGGTCCATTTCATCTAAGTTGTCAATTTACGTATCTAGAGTTATTCATAGTATTTTCTTATTAACTTTTTGATGCCTGCAGGGTCTTTAGTGATATCCCCTGATTCCTGATGCTGGCAATTTATATGTTCTTTTCTTCTTTGTCAGTCTTGCTACAGGTTAGTCAACTTCATTGACCTTTTCAAGGACTAGCTTTTGTTTTGTGGATTTTCTCTATTGTTTCTTTGTTTTCATTTTCACTGCTTTCTGTTCAATCTTTTTATTTCCTTCTGCTTGCATTGGGTTTATTTTGCTCTTCTTTTTCTAGTGTCTTGAGGCCAGAGCTTAGCTTATTGATTTGAAGAATTTCCTCTTTAAACCATGGGTTACTTAGAAATGTGTTGTTTAATTTGCAGGTATCTGAGATTCTCCTGCTATGTTTCTGTTACCGATGTCTTGTTTGATTCCACTGTGGTCCAAGAACACATTCTGTATAATTTCAATTATTTTACATTTGTCAAGGCTTGCTTTACAGCCCAAGATATAATGTATCCTGGTATATGGTCTTTGGGCACATGAAAAGAATGTGTGTTCTGCAGGTTTTGGGTAGAGTGCTCTAGAAATGTCACTTAGACCCTGTTGGTTGATGATGTTGTTGAGTTCTTCCTCATCATTGCTGATTTTCTACTTGGTTTTATATCATTTGTAGAGAAACGGTAGCAAAATGTCCAATGATAATTATGAATTTGTCTATTTTTCCTCTCAGTTCTGTTGGCTTTTACTGCACATATTTTGGGTGCCACCTCCTTGTGGGGGGCAGCCCAAGCTCCCTGTGTGTTCTCCATTCACACTGCATGGAGGAGGGTCAGCAGCTTGTTATCTCCAGGCAAGAACAAAAGTCCCGACCAGAGTCTGCACTTGGCCTTCCTGACACTACCCGGGGGAGCTGGGGTTGGGAGGCTGAGGTCCCTAGTCTGGCTGTCTTGTTCTCTATATCTTTCAGAGTCTTCTTATGTTTGTTTTATACAATACCTTAGTTGTACTTAGTGAGAAGAATAAGGAAAAATATATCTACTCTATCTTTCCAGAAGCAAAAGTCTCAAAGCATTGAACTTTAAAAATCACTAATTGATCCAGTTTAGCTGTGCTACTATGAATGGTGACCAGGGTTGGCTGGTGCCTACCTTTCAGAGGTGACACACTAGAGAGGAGTGCACAGGACACCAACTGCAGTGTGGTGGGGTGCATCTCAAGAGTAGGTCAGAAGCTGGGCCCTGCATACGAGAGGTGTTCACTGGGCTCACGGGGTAGAGGAGCCAGATCTGTGAGGCCTGGAGGGTCCCACGAGGTGCTTGGACTTCAGCCTGAGAGCAGAGGAGGTCATATATGGGTCATAGCTGAAGTACGGGTCAGAAACAGATGTTAGTAATGTCACTGCATTCAATGCATTGCCCACTGGGTTGGCCCCAGTTGCATCCCCAGACTGCTCAAGGCAGGAGGGAGCCACAGGAATTGAATGTGTAGAATGTGTGGTGCTGGCTTAATGCTTCCGTGCTAGCAATTTTTTTTTCTTTTTTTTCTTTTTTTTTAGAAAGGGTATCACTCACTCTGTTGCCCAGACTGGAGTACAGTGGCACGATCTTGACTCACTGCAACCTTCGCCTCCTGGGTTCAAGTGATTCTCGTGCCTCAGCCTCCCCAGTAACTCGGACTACAGGCATGCACCATCGTGCTCAGCTAATTTTTGTATTTTTTGGTAGAGGCAGGGTTTCAACATGTTGGCCAGGCTGGTCTCAAACTCCTGACCTCAAGAATATTTGCCAAAAGTCACACTCTCACAGTCACCGATTGCCTAAAAGCTACTATGTTAAAAATCAATTTGCAAAATGACAATTTCACAAATTCCCAAATCACTAAAAACTTCTTTATAGTAATTATTTACAAAATGTGTAAGAATATGTGTTTCATAGAAAGTTTCGAAATCTGTTAATGATTTTTTCCCAACATTTTGGCCTTTGGTTATATTTAGTTGAGATGTTGCACTTTTAGTTTCTCTACCACTGTTTTCTATCAGATTTATAGGCATGTGGTTCATGTTTCAAAAGCTGACTACTCCTCAGTAGTTACTATAAAGGTTTTGGCAATTCATGAGGCTTTTCATATTCTAACCTTTGGTTTTCAGAAAAGATGGTTTTGCCCTTCAAGTGCAATTTTACACCAATTTTCATCATCTTTTTTTTTTCCAAAGTGGTTTGGCAGTCAGACAAATAAAAGTTTTTTCTGCATGTTAATTTTCACATATCCATGACAACTTCCCCAATGACAAAATCCAAAAGTGGGAACTATAGTCCAATTTAGACACAAGTCTAAAATTGGAATTGACAATAAATGTGGTTGAGGGAAAACCCATCTATTGACACCAAAAAAATATTGTGTGTTTGAGAAGTGTCCCGCTCCCGAAATATAGAAACCCACATGAAATTGACATTTACCAGGGATGGAATGAGAAATCCACAGCAAAACAGCTGATGAAAACGTACCTGATACTTGGACACTAAACTGCTAAATAAAAGTGAAATAGAAAACCAAAGCTGAGGGGAAGGGAATCGGGAATCCTCAGTGTTTTAAACACCAGAGCACACAAATTGTTATGATTGTAAAAGTATTTAACCAAAGCAACTTTTGGGTGAATTCCAGAGATCACTTCTCACGGAAATTAATCTTTTAGAAAATTAATTTTCGGCAAATTGTTTTTCAATTAATTGACTTTTGGGAAATAGTGATTGGTAATTTGGCAAAATTACCAAATCACCTGCACCCAGTCACCTGCAGGGCTTGATGCTGCCTCCAGGGCAGATGGGGAGCATCTGAAAGCCGGAAAGGAACTTGAGTGTGTGGGGTGGGGGATGCTGTCCTCCAGGTGTGGGAGGAAAGACGGAAGGAGCAGCACAAAGACAGAAGAAACTGACCCATTTCTTCAACCTTTCTATTTTTCCTGGGTTTTTCCCTCTGTAACCAAGAATCAGGTACCTGGAGCCCCAAACCTGCCAGCCTCCCTCCTGATATAGCCAATGAAATGGACAGACCCTCCTCGCCGTCAGGGGGAAATAGACACTCAGTTACCCCTGCACTGACTCAAGCAGAATTCTTTCTCATTCATATTCTAATTCTTATGACTATTTTCTTCTTTTTTCCACACATTGATCTAAACCTTTGTCCCTAATAAAGACCTCCAAACTCTACTCACACAAAAGTGACTGGGCATAACTGACGGTTACTGGGCGTTGACGTTACCTGGCTGAGCAGGTAACTGCAAATGGAATCTTAGTCATCCCCAGTCTGCCAAGCCATACCTGGCTGCCCTGAGAAGTTCTTCACATGACCTCTCTTCTTCCACACATGCTCAGGTCCTCTCCTCTCCCTTTTGAGCTCTACCTCCTTTCTGCTCACTCCTCCTCCCTCCCACTGGTTCCCCTTCAATCCTCCTGTTGTTCTCTTGTACAACGCCTGTTACTCTGTCCTGCCCTCTATTTCCATGTGTTGATGGAGAAAACTCACTTTCCAGAGACTTGCAAGCTTAAAAAGATGCAAAAGAAACTATGCCACTCCCTTGAGACAGAAAAGCCTGCTGCATTTCTGTAAACTGCAATTTAAAGCAATCCTCTATGCTTTACATGTGCTAAAGTCCCCCATCTTGACAAAACCTCTCTCTTGACCACATTTTCCCCTCTCATCCCACCTTCCTTTCACAACCAATCTTCCTGAACCAGCTACTGATACTCACTGCCTCTTCTTTGTCCCAACCAGTGGACACTTCTGATCTTTTTCGTACTTAAACTTCCTGTAATGTTTGACCCAGTAGACACTTCTTCCAGAAACCCTTTTTTGGTCCACCTGCTCTGGCCAGGATTTCTCGTCTTCTTTGTACTGTCCTTCTCTCCTGTTACCATCTTAGAGGTCAGGGATCCCAGCTTTGGCCTTGGGACTCACCTCTTCTATACAGGCCCTAGGTGGTCCCACTCAGTGATAGACTCAGTCATGGGTTTAACCACACATTGCCTTGGAGTCTTGGGTCCTTGTCCTGGGCTTGCGCCACTCAGGACACACTCGAATGTCTCCTGGATGTCCAGAATACAGCATCTGCAAAACTGAACTTGTCCTCCTTCCCCCAAATGTGTGTCCACTGCTTGAACCAGGAGACTGGATTATCATCTTAAATCCTCCCTTTCCCACCACCACCAAATCCAAGCTGGGGAGCCCCTCTTCTTTACTGCCCCTGAAAACCACACTGTCCTCCCACACCCCATGGATCCTACTTGAGCCCAGGCACTCATCGCTTCTTCGCTGGGGTATGACCATTCCCCTGGCCTTCCTATCTTCCCATCTGTGCCCAACGTGGATGCCAAGGGGATCTGTCCTAAATGCAAAGTTAGCCATGCCTGCTAACTCCCGCCCCTGGCTTGCCTGAAATCTTTCAGGAAGCTGAGAGCTTTTAAGACAACATTTTGAGAACACAGGACCTTTTGCAATTTTATGTCTTCTGTTTTCTGGAGTCCCCAAATTCAGTTCAGGCTTCATGGCTTCTGGGAAACTTGGCTTGACCTCATCTTTTCTATGCGTTCTGTGCCTAGCTAGTAAAATTCTCAGCTGACATTACATTGATCACGAACTTTGTTGCCTGTGAGTTCCCAGAGGGCAGGCCAAGTCTGACTTGGCTTTGCTGCAAAGTCTAGCACGTGATGGACATTCAATAAAGTTTTGATAGAGAGAAAAGCAAAATCTCAGACTTCTCAGCTTATGATGACCCAGTGAAGAGCTTAAATGTGTGTGTGGTGTGGAGAGAGATAGGCAGCCCCACAGTGAGCCCCAGAAGCCCAAGGAAGCCATAGTGTGGCCAAGCAACTTTTCAGGCAAAGGCGGTCAGCAGGAGGGTGCAGCCTTCCTCCTGATAGGGGAAGTTGTAATTTTTATTATTCTACCTCCCTGGGACTCTGTTCAAGGAGGCTGCTGCCAGGGAAAGGGAAGGTGGGCCTGTGGGGAGGGTCTGTTTTGCCATGAACATTCTCAGGAGGATGGTTGAACAGCATAAAAATGCCACAGATATGTTGATTGAGCATACAAAATGGATGGCTCTGCCTCAGGACAGAGGGCATATTTTGTATGCCAAGACCTTTCCTTCTGCCTCATCATGCTTGACTGAGTGACACTCTGGTCCCCACCTGGCTCACCTTCTCAGCACTGATGAGCCAGGTATGGTGGTGTGGCAGTTGAGAAGGATGAATGGTTTAGAGCCTTCTTGAGTCAGGCCACCAGTCCTTGTGGGGCTTTGCCACTGTGTCGCTCCTCAAATTCCACTGACCTGTGACCAGACACAGTCCAGGCAGGCCAGATTCTTTCCTACCCACTGGGCATTCCAGGTATAGATGATGTCACTGAGAGGGCAGCCAAGCAGGAGGTAGCACCTGGTGCCCAAGTCTAGCCCAACAGGCCAACTTCTGTTGACAAGGGAAGTTGGTGTCTAATTCACTGTGACTGAACGGAACTCTTGCCAAGTCCCTTTTCAGAAAGGGGGAAGCCACTTCAGAATAAAAATACAGCTGGCTCTACAAAATATGGTGTGCCTGGCATCAATGGCACAGGAGACAAGCTCGCAAAAGCTCTATGAACAATAACTTTCCACAGTATAGAAACCAAAGGGAAAGACAGCAGAGCACTTAGCTGGCTTGTACCCGTGCTGGTATAACTGGTCTATGGAAAACTATTCAACAACCGTGTTAGGAATCAAATTGAAATGAATATCAATGAAGAACCATCTTTTGCCCTGATACATTAACGAAAATTAACATTTCCATTGCAATTCCCAATGCTGGGAAGGATATGGTAAAACTGCTGTCTTCTCAGATTGCTCTTGACAGTATGCATTTGTACAGTCTCCCATGGAGAGCAATTTATCATGATGTGTTAAGAATTGCAAGAGGATTCTTAACCCTCTCTACAAAAAAAAAAAAACCGAAATATGAAGGAAAGTATCACTTGAGTGTTAATTGTCATTTTGATAGGTGTATGCAGTGCTAAAATTACAGTTCATTATAAATGTTTTAATGTTGTGTTATGCATGTAAATGATGACTATTGTTCATGTAGCAACATGGAGATACGCTTTTGACAAGAGCGGGGCACAACATTGTGTGCATATAACCATGACAACCTTCACAAGAAAGAGAAGCCCAGTCAAACCCACCAAAATGATAAGTGTGGCTGTATTTGGGTGTGGGGGTGAGTGGGTGTTACTTTTTCTTTTTCAAATTTAGTGTAATATGATATTACAATAAAAACCTCTTTTTGAGGCTTGAGGATGCCAAGCAGAGATGTAAGGCACAAGTGAGAATACTCCCCAGGTAGCAGGGAGGAGCCAGCTGGGACTGGACTTTGCTTTATTTTGGACAGGGCAAGGGTGGAAGCTGGGCATGGAAGCAAAGAGCCCTTACTCCCCAGTATGGAAGAGACAAGTTAATCTTTTTTTTTTTTTTTGAAATAGAGTTTCACTCTTGTCACCCAAGCTTGAGTGCAGTGGTGCGATCTTGGTTCACTGCAACCTCTGCCTCCCGGGTTCAAGTGGTTCTCCTGCCTCAGCCTCCTGAGTAGCTGGGATTACAGGCATGCGCCACCATACTCAGCTAATTTTTGTGTTTTTAGTAGAGACAGGGTTTCACCATGTTGGTCAGGTGGTCTTGAATTCCTGACCTCAGGTGATCTGCCCACCTCGGCCTCCGAAAGTGCTGGAATTACAGGCATAAGCCACTGTGCCCAGCCAGAAGAGACAAGCTAATCTTAATTGGGAGAAATTTGGAAACCTCATAGAGGGCTCTTTGGGAAGCCTTCGGGCTCTAAAATGAGCAATCTCTAAAGAGTCCGTCAGGGCCCATGAGGACTCCAGGGGGACTTGAGAAGAAGTAAGATCAACTCTGGAGGCTCCAAGGTGCTGAGGAGGAAGGAGGCCAAGGAATAAGATGGAGGCTAGGAGAGTGGCTTAAAGGCTCCCATGGACAGTGCTTGGGCTTGGGGGAACTGGAAAACGGATTCTGGTCTTCCAGCGGGAGAGAGGTAGAGTGTGGCTCTGGGGTGTTCATGATTTTGTCCTCAGAGAGCAAGCTTGAGTTGAAAGAGTCACTGGGACAGGCATATTGAGTATACACGTGGCACAGAGCTACATATCAGGATTTCATTTAGTAAGAGCTAGCTGAAAAACAGATGGATGAACAAGTGGATGCATGAGGCTTTATGCCAAGCGTTGGGATGCAATAACATGGTCTCAATGGGCTCCAACACTGTCCAATCATAATTCTCTGTTCATCATGAGTCACTGCAACTAGCTCTTAGAAATACTGAGATCCGTTTTCTTAAAAAAATCGTGCTGAGAACATTTGTCAATCAACCAGAAGGCTTGTACGAAGATACCGTGAGCTTCTTACAGTTAAGCCTTATAGGATAAAAAAAGAGAAGCCCAAGACAGAGTTCTGTTCTACAAAGGGCACGCATCTATTCCCCTGTCCCCACACAAGCTTCTTCTCCTTGAGTTCTGTCTAATATTCTGTTAGGGCCAATGTTACAAAATCAGGGGCATCATATGTGAAATGAGCACAATGAATAATTGGTGAGGACAACAGAGAAGAGTCGATTTGCGATGCGAGAAATGAACTTGACTGTAAATCAGGTGAAGGCAAATATCTTCTAGAGTTAAAAGCAGACAAGAAAATATGCAAAATTAAGGGGAAACCACTTCATCTTCATGACGTGTGCACCACACTCTCATTTGCACTGGGAGTGACGTGAACTCACCAGTTTATTTGCAAATGGACAAAGAGGAACCTGAAACACTTTCATTACCTTAAAAGAGAAATTTGCCGGCTAAAAGGAATGCTCCCCTGAAAGCTCATAATCTTAGTCAGCCTCTTCTATGTTCCCAGGCCACTGCTTTGCTGAGTCATTCTACTATGCGGCCCCTCAGACACAAAGCCCGGCGGCCACCTGCCCACAGAGTCACAGAAGGCCAGCCAACTGCAAGCTCGGAACTTCAGGATCTTGCTTTTTGGGTTATTTTCACTACTGTAACTTTTTTGTCCTTAGATAAAAGGATAATAATTGTGTAAAATTATGTCCTTAGGTTAAAAAGATCATGCCAGATGTTAAACTATGGATAAAATTAGTATGATCTTGGAATCTGAACAGAAAAGAAGCTGCTTTTAGCTGTTTTCAACTGTTTTTAGCTTTTCTGTCTAAACAGCTGTTTATTCTGTTTCACAAACTCTCTTAGCGGAATATTTAGGCAAAAAAGAAGAAAAATAAGTTGCAGAATAATAGGTCTAATATAATCCCAGTTCTAGTCACACATAAAAAAGTCTGAATGGTTTACAAAACCATTGAGAATGGTGATATAAGGGCTGTGACTATAGAGGAATCTCATTTTCTAAATTTTGTTTTTCTCCAATGTGTGAGAACTGGGATTACACTATACCTATTATTGTGCAAAATGAATCATTAGTTTTTATGTATTACTCTTGCAATTAAAACTAACAAACATTGGATTTGAGAGATGACCAGGCACTAGGATACACTTTGCATGGGAAGTTTTCCTAGTGGAGAAGTATCTTCTTAGTTAAAGTGTTTATACTCTCTTCTATAATCATTTAGTCTCATTTCCTTCTTGTTTTGGTTTTTCCTACAGATGAAGAAAGTGGTCAGCATCTTCTCCAGATCAGAAAAATTGCATTTGTTTTCCCTTTTTATTGTGAAGTTTCAAACATATACAAAGTTAGCAGAAATTATTAAATGATTGCCTCTTGGCCTTTTGGCTAAGCTCAAGGGTAAAAAATTATTAAATGAGCAATTAAAAACACTTTTGAAACAAAATAAAAAATAAAAAATCTAAGTAAAGGAATATAAGATATTGAATAAATAATGAGCTAAAAATTATAAACCTAAAAAAATACAGTAACTGAAATACTCAACAGATAGCCTCAAAAGTGGTTTGGAGCAACAAAGAATGAATCCTCAAACTTAAAGACAGATAATTAGAATTACTCAGTGTAAACAATATAGAGAAAACAGGCTAGAAAAAAAATGGTTTGAGAGATCTATGGATGATAACAAAAAATCTAGCTTTTGTATCATCAGGGTCCTAGAAGTAAGGAGAAAAACTGTTCAACTGAAAAAAATAATCAAATAAATAATGGCTAAAATTTCCCCAAATTTGACAAAAGATATTAAACCCACGGATTCAAAAAGAATAAAGTAGAATAAATCCCAAATAGGATAAATTCAAAGAAATCCATACCAAGACAAATCATATTCAAATTTCTGAAAACTAAAGATGGAAAAAGGTCTTAAGAGAGGTTAAGGAGAAACACTACATTACTTGTAAAACTTAAGCCAGAAAGAAGTGGCACAGCATTTTATAAGTAGTGATAAAAAAAAAATTGTCAATTCTGAATGCTCTATCTAGTAAGACTGTTCTTGGTATATCAGTTTAATTCTGATGCTTGCTCTGTGTCTTCAAGCTATTTTTTTTTTTTTTTTTGTCTTTTAGCGTGCCTTGTAATTGTTTTTTAATAGCCAAATATGAGATACTGGATAAAAGGAACTGCAGAAAGTAGGTCTTTAGTAATGTGGTAGTGAGGTGTTGATGGCAGCAGTGCTGCCATCATGCCAGCTGCAGCAGGGAGTCACAGCTGGGGCTCCACACTCCTAGGAGCCTGGAAGCCAGGACAAGCTGGAGACCCGCCCTTCTGAGTTGGTGCAGCAGCTCCCCAGGTGCCGATGCAGCCGCCCAAACCACGGCTGTTGACCCAGGCCTCCCACTTTATGGAACAGGCAGCATCCCTGCCCTCCTGGGTGCAGCCGCAGCTGCAGACTCAGGCCTCCTGCTCCATGGAGCAGGCAGGAATCCTGCCTTCCTGAGTAAGGCTGCAGCCGCTCAAGCTGTGGCTGCCGATCAGAGCCTCCCTGTGCTCCTGCAGGTGCCAGGAGCAGGGAGGATCCCTGCCCGTTCTGGTGCAGGTGCAACCACCAGATCCACAGGTGCAGACCTGGGCCTCTGCTACACCAAGCCGGCAGGAGCCAAGGACAAGCAGGAACTCCACCCCTTCTGAGTTGGCAGGGCGGGAGCTCTGGGTGCAGCTGCAACCACCTTCCCTGGTGCAAGACCCAGGTGTCTCTGCAACCTACACCCTTAGGGGCCAAGGAAGGCCCCCCGACCCCAGTACCCGCAAGCCCACGGGTGTCTTCTCCAGCTGCCTGGCCTCTCACTGCTCCCGGCACAGGCTCCCATATCACAGCAGGGTTGGAGCCAAGCTCGGGTGCTATCACAGTTTGGCACAGTCTGCACACACTCGAATCAGTGCTGGCAAGCCAGTGCCCTGCTGCCCCAGCCCCCTCCAGAATTCGGGTACCAATGAGAGTAGCAGGGGAAGCAGAGGGGAGCTCTGAGGACTGCTCGGTGCTGGCCTGCAGGTGCCTCTTGGTGCCAACAGCCAGGGGGCCAGGGACAGCAGAAGGCAGACAGGCTCCTGGATGGAAGTGGATGGGTTGTCAGTAAGATCCCACTTTCAGGCAAGGGAGGGCCTGAAGGCTGGGGTCAGGCTGCCAGACCGGCAGAATGGAGTGGGGACTTGTGGTGCCTTTTTGGGACCGCCCATGGCCCTCCATGAACCAATCAGCAGGCACTTCCTCCCTCTGAGGTCCAAAAAAGCCCCAGACTCAGTCAGAGCAGGGCAGAGAACATAAGATGGAGGACAGATGGCCCACTGCAGAGAGGAACTACCCTCTCTTCTGAGAGCTTCAGAGACCTGCAGAGACATAGGGACTACCAGCTTCAGAGAGAAGCAACTTTCTCCAGGGCCTCCTTTCTGGTGAGAGCAGCAGATGTCAGGATGATGACCAGTAGCAGAGAGGTGCTACCCTCTCCAGGGCCTCCTCTCTGCTTGAGAGCTGAGCATTCAATGGGAAGATCTGTTTACAGAGAAGATGATCTGCCGACAGAGAGGAGCTACCCACTGAGGGTTTCCTCTGAGCTGTTCTAACACAAAGCTCTTCTTTGTCTTGTTTACCCTTCACTTGTTTGCACACCTCATTCTTCTAGATGCAAGACAAGAACTAAGGCAAAGATGCCACCAGCCACAGAGGTTTCTGGCCAGAAAATCAATACCCCAAAGATCCTGTAACAGTGTGGGAAGGAGCAAAGTGTTCTATAGTTTTATATCTCAGTCTTTTAGTGAGCCTGTGTCTCTAAACTGTGAACTTCAAACAGTGCTTCTCAATCCCCCAACATTCCCCTTAGGTGGGACAAGATGTCTAGAATGAACTGAAGTTGAGTATTTCTCTTCCCCTATGTAGAAGGCTAAGGCATGCTGGAGTGTGCTATTTCCTTTCTTCCAGGTTGGTTAGGCTCTGATAAAATCCCAATAGTTTAGGCTCTGGTAAAGTAATTTATCTTGAGGCCAGGCCTTTTTGACTAGAAGAGGATGCTCTGACTTACTTCAACTAGTTGCTCCTCCCTCTCCTCACCAGAAGTACAAGATTTTTATTTTATTTTTTTCTGATATTTACTGTGAGAACCTAGTTGAACTCCTGAAACCAGAACTCCCAAAAACTTGGGGCCCTCCTTTGAATGGGTCCCACTGGAGTGTTTAACTCTCATACTTGTTTACTCTGAATGCCCAGCAATTCATCAATTACAGTTCAGGTTTTTCTACCCCATACTGGTTCCCACAAAGGTTTCTGCTCATGGGTTTCTGCTCCAGTAAGTTGTGATTCTACGTATTTTCTTGTCAATCTTTCCAATTTAAGGGGCAGTGAACCTCACTTCTCTGATGGGTCTAAGAAGAATTATTAATTAATCAGTTTGTTCAGGCTTTTATTTGTCGTTAGGATGTAGTGACAACTTCCAAGCTCCTTACATACTGGATTGCAAACTAGAAGTCAAACTATTCTTTAGAAATGAAGGAGAAATAAAGTCATTTTCAGATGACAGGAAACTAGAAGAATATGTCACCAGAAGACTTGCCCTTAAGGAATACCAAAACAAGTACTCAAAACAGAAAGGAAATAATAACAAAAGACTTCAGGACCTCAGGAAGAAAGAAAGAAAAGTGGATATGACCATAAAATATAATGAATTGTTTAAACAAAAGTAGTAACAATGTAGCATGATGTTAACATATATGTAAGTAAAATGAATGACAACAATAATATAAAGATCAGAAGGGGAGAAATGGAAGTATACTGTTGTAAGCTTCTTATGCTATATGCGAACTGGTATAATATCATTTGAAGGTAGGCTATAATAAGTTAAAGATGTGTTCTGTTAACCCTAAGAACTATGAAAATAACACAATAACAAAGAGTTATAGCAAATAAGACAACAAAAGAGATAAAGTTGTATCATAAAAATAATCTGAAAAAAGAGCAAAAACATATGGGATAAATTGAAGAAAAAACAGTAAGATGACAGGAATTAAACCTAACCACATCAATAATTACATTAAATGTAAATGGCCTAAACAACACCAGTAAAAGCAATTTGTCAAATCAGATTTTTTAAAATGTTAATCCAACTATGTGCTTTTTATTAACAAAAAAAAATGCACTTTAAAAGTAAAGACATAACTATGATAAAGAAAAGGATGGGGAAAAGATACAATGTAAACACTAACAAAGAATCTAGATTGGCTATATTAATATAAAAGTGGATTTCAAGCAAAGAATATTATCGAGCATAAAGAAGAACATTTAAAAATGTTAAAGGGATCAATTTGTCAAGACCATAATAATCCTAAAGGTTTATGCACCTAATAACAGAACTCCAAAGTACATAAAACAGAAATTGATAAAACTATAAGGAGAAATTAACAAATACAGATACATATTAGATATTTTAATACCTCTCTCTCAATAATTGATAGAATGAGTAAACAAAAAGATCACCAAGGATATAGATGACTTGAACAACACTACTAATAAAATGTACCTACCTGACATTTATAGAACATGTCATGCAGAAATAGGAGAATACACATTGTTTACAAGAGCACGTGAAACATTTTTCAAGATATATTCTATATTCTGAGCCATAAACAATGCATAATAAATTTAAAAGGATTCAAGTTAAACAAAGTATGTTTTCTGAACAATCTGGAATTAAAATAGAAATCATTAGCAGAAATCTATCTGGAAAATTCCCAAAGGTTTGGAAACAAAGTAACATATTTGTCAATAATCAGGGGTAAAATAAGAAATCAAAAAAAATTAGAAAATATCTTGAAAAATAATCAAATGAGAACACAATATAGCAACACTAGTGGAATGCCATTTCAGCAATATGTAGAAGGAAATATATAGCACTGGATTTCTACTTTAGAAAAAAGAAAAGATCTGAAGCCAATGACCTCATCTTCCACTTCAAAAATTAGAAAAGAAGAACAAATTGAGCCAAAGCAAGCATTAAAAGGAAAATAATAAAGATCAGAATGAAAAATCAATAAAATAGAAGACAGAAAACAATAGAAAAAAATCAATAAAACCAAAAGCTAGTTCTTCGAATAGATCAATAAAATTTAAAAATCTCTAGGTACATTGATCTAAAAAACTACTTAAGACACAAATTAATCAATATTAGGAATTATAGAGGTGAGATCACTCAGATTCTACAGATATTAAAAGGATAATAAGGAAGTATTATGAGCTTTATGCCTATAAATTTTTAAACTTAGATAAAATGGATAAATTCCTAGCGAGGCACAACCTACCAGAGCCCACTCAAAAAGAAATAAAGAACCTGGACAATCCTCTATTTATGGAATAAATTGAATGTTTAGTTTAAAATGCATGCATGAAGAAAATTACAGGTTGACATGGCTTCACTAGTGAACTCTACCAAACATTAAGAGAAGAAAGAATAACAAGCCTTACAAACGTTTTCTGAAAATTAAAGAGACGAGAATAATTCCAAATTATTTTATGAATGTATTATTTCTCTGATTCTAAAGTGAAACAAAGAAAACTACAGATGAATAACTAACTCTCATGAACATAAATGCAACATTTCTAAAGAAAGTTAGCAAATCCAATCCAACAATATGTAAAAAGGATAAAACATGGTGAACAAGAAGGGTTTATCCCAGGAATGCGTTGATTGGTTTTGATATTCAAAACCCAATCAATGTAAATCACTATTAACTACAAATAAAAGCAATATGATCATCTAAATAGATGTAGAAAAAAAGTTTGAAAAAACTCCACACCCATTCCTGATTAACAACAATTAGAAAACTAGGAATAGGAGAGCATTTCTTCAACCAATTGAACAATTGAAGGGTAGCTATGAAAAACCTACAGCTAATATCATATTTCATGATAAAAGATGGAGTTTTCTTACACTAAATTCAAGAACCAGGGAAAAGTGTCTATGCTCACCACTCTATTTAACAGTGCTGGAAATACCAGCCAGCAAAACAGACCAAGAAAAATAAATAAATGGCATAGACTGGAAAGATTCATAGTTGGCACAATTATGTATATACAAAATCCTCAGGAAGTTACACTTTAAATACTAGAATTCAAAAGTAAGTTTAGCAACTGTATTAGTTAGTTTTTATGCTGCTGATAAAGACATACCTGAGACTGGACAATTTACAAAAGAAAGAGGTTTATTGGACTTATAGTTCCACATGGTTGGGGAGGCCTCAAAATCATGGCAGAAGGCAAGGAGGAGCAAGTCCCATCTTACATGGATGGCAACAGGCAAAGAGAAAGCTTGTGCAGAGAAACTCCCATTTTTAAAACCATCAGATCTTGTGATACCCATTCACTGTCAGGAGAACAGCATGGGAAAGACCCACCCCCATGATTCAATCATCTCCCACAAGGTCCCTGCCACACCATGTGGGAATTATGGGAGCTACAAGATGAGATTTGTGTGGGGATGCAGAGCCAAACCACATCAGGAACAGGTCAGAACACAGAAAAAAATGTAAAATATCACTGTATTTCTGTGTACTAGTAGTGAACTGTCAGATGTTAAAATTCAATTTCTTATAATGGCATCAAAAATATGAAATACTGGCCAGGTGTGACAGCTCACACCTGTAATCCCAATGCTTTGGAAGGCTGAGGTGGATGGATCACTTTGAGGCCAGGAGTTCAAGACCATCCTGGGCAACATGGCAAAACCTCGTCTCTAATAAAAATACAAAAAATTAGCTGGGCACAATGGCCTACGCCTATAATCTCAGCTACTTGAGAGGCTGAGACACAAGAATCACTTGAACCCAGGAGGCAGAGTTGGCAGTGAGCCAAGATCACACCACCACACTCCAGCCTGGGGAACAAACTGAGACTCTGTCTCAAAAACAAAAACAAAAACAAAAATAAAACTTATGGGTAAATCTGACAAAATACGTGTAAGATCTATACACTAAAAACTATAAAACATTGCTGATATAAATTAAAGAAGACCAAAATAATCGGAGAGATATACTTTGTTTAAAGGTCAGAAGACTCGGTATTGCTAAAATGAGAACTCTTCCAAATGCAGTGCTAATCAAATTTCTAGCAGGCTCTTTGTAGAAATTGAAAAGCAGATTTGAAATTCATATGGAGTGCAAAAAAACCCAAAAGAGCCAATATAACTTTGAAAAAGAGAAAAGTTGAAGTTCTTAAACTATCTGCTTTCAAGATTTATTATAAAGCTACAGGTGATCAAAATATTCTAGTACTAGCAGCAAGATAGAAGAAAAGATCAATGAACCAAATAGAAAGTCCAGAAATAGACACACACACTCAAAAATATGGACAACTGATTTTGGACAATAGTGCAAAAGTAATTCAATGAAGAAAGGATAGCCTTTTCAACAAACAGTACTGGAAAAGTTAGATTCCTGTATGCAGAAACAGACAAAAACAATGAAATTGAATGCAAATGTGCATCATATAAAAAGAAGTGATTCAAATGGATTGCAGATCTCAATGTATATAAACCTTTAGAAGAAAACATAAAAGAAAATCTTAATGACCTTGGGTTAGGCAGAGTTTTTGTATTTGGTATGACACCAAATACACAATCCATAAAAAATAAATTGATAAATTAGACTTTATCAAAATTTTCATTCTTTGAGAGATAACTATGAAGAAATTGAAAAAGTAAGCCACAGATTGGGAGAAGATGTTTGCCAAGAATACATCTTATAATGCACTTATACCCAGAATATATGAAGAATTCTTAGAACTCAATAATAAGAAAATAGCCCCATTAAAAATAAAATAGAGAAAGGATTTCAACAGACATTTCCCCAAAGAAGATATAGGGATGGCAGTAAGCACACGAAAAGATGTCAGCATCATTAGGGAAGTTCAAATTAAAACAACCATGTGATACCACTACATATATTTTAGAATTGCTAAAATTAAGAAGACTGACCATATGGGGTGAGGATATGGAGGAAATGAAATTCTCATACAATGCTATTGGTAATGCAAAATCAAACAACCACTTTGAAAAACAGATTAGAGTTTTGTAAAAAGTTAAACATGCACCTACCACATGTCCCAGCCTCTCAATTCTACCAGAAAAGAAAGCAGATATCCATACAGAGACTTGCACACAAATGTTCATGGTACCTTTATTGGTAAATAGCCCCAAACTGGAAACAACTAAAAAGTTCATCAACAGATGAATGGATAAACAAATTGTTATATATCCATACAATGGACTATTACTCAATAAAAAAGAGAAAAAAGAAAATAATAATAATAGATAATCATAACATGGATGAATCTCAAAAGTAATTATATTGAGTAAAATAAACCAGTCAAAAAAGACTATATACCATTTATTCCATTTTAATAAAACTATAGAAAATGAAAATCTTTGGTGATATAAAACAAACTAGTAGTGAGGAAGAGAGGCCTGGGAGGGAAATTACAAAGGTACGTGAAGCAACTTTTGGGAGTGATAGAAATATTTACTATATTGATTGTTATGATGGTTTCATGGACATATACATATGCAAAAACATGTTCTACACTTCAGATATGTGGAATTTTTGTAGGTTACTTACACAGCAATAAGCCTGCTCAAAAAAGTAAGTCAAGCAATGGAGGGTACCAAGATTTTACTTGCATATGACTGTTCTCTATCTAGCCTGCAAACAGGTGCACACAAAAGCTACATCTTTAACTGGAGCTTGCCAGGCAACACCTCTGCAACATTATGCAAATCACTGTGAGAAAGAGACAATAATTATGTTAAAAACCACCAAAATATGTTTGTTTCCACACACTTTTTTTTTTAATTCCCAGATCTGGGGTGTCTACAGTATGTGCCTGCCAGTTAACCTAACTTGGGGCTTTTCACTTTGGTTTAAAGAATCTGAAATTGAGCTCTGCCCAAGTTAAGTGCATGTGGTGATTCATGTGCATGGAAAGTACCTTGGGCTGACCACAAACTAGAGTTCCCTACAACTACATCAATGTCAAAACTAACCGCTGTCTCCTAGGTTGTTTGTTTAAAAAAAAATCCCATGGTCTTCAATTTGATCATTTAAAAATAATCTACAAGGTATACTTCTTTTCTGTTCTTGTTGTTTCCTAACTTTTAAGATTTCTATTTTTTCACCCTGTAGATCTCATTCTCACTAGAGAATAATTTCTACATTATGCTCAGGCTCTTCTGAGCTGTGAAGGGGCCCAGATTTAGGGGCTGTTCTTAACACCCTAAATGTGCCAGGACAAGTCGTTAAGGTGGTCCTGCCAGGACACAGCCATCAAAAGCAGCAATCTGCTTCTTGCCAGAAAATCTTGTGCCTCTGCAGAGCCTTTTCCAGAATGAACCACACCATGCTGAGGTAGGGTAGAAGGGACAGGACACCAATAGGCCTGGGTGTTCTAGGACAACAGGCCTAGAACTTCTCATCAGCTCCTGTTTCTTTTTATCTCTAGAAACGGAGAAAGAGACCACCTACTGCATTTCTGTCCCATGCTGAAAAGGACACTCTGTCAGAGAATCTTCTAGCAAACTTCAAAGAGCAAAATCACCCTTTGTTATGGATGAAGTCCAGAGAGCTTCAGCAGCTAACATTCCCTGGACAGGGTACAGCAAGGATTTGAACCTAGGCCAGTCTGGCCAGAACACTCACAAGCTTTCCTTAACTCAGTGGGCTATCTCCCCAAGACTAGGTCACTACTGCTTTATTATCACCTTTGTAGCCACCAGTGGATTTTGCTCATCAGTATTTTCCAGGTAATTGATACTTTAGATGTTCAACTGCAAGACGTATGCAGTTTTCATTGACATCTTTTGGAGAAACTGACAAACCTGGACTTGACTTAATGTCTTTGGAACCTTCCAAGATGTTATATAACTCTAGATAGAAGGCTGGGCCTCCACAAGGTCAGGAACGTTGCATTCTTATTTTGCCATAGATAAACCCATTTGTCCACAAAGTCAAGAAGTCAGGCAGAGGCCCTTGCCATGGGGCTTTTTAGGATGGAGTAACACGCTTGGACTTTGCTCTGTGACAGGGTTTTGCATAGGGAGTGGTATGACCAGATCCCTCAAGAAAAAAAGCTTAGAGACCAGGCCAGAGTGCACTGCAGTAGCCCAGTCAAGAGAGGATGGTGACTTGAACTTTAGTAGAGCCGTTAAAATGAAAGAAATTGACACATTCAGAAATGGTTTTAGAGGTAAAGTCAAACTGGACCTGATAAAGAACTAGAGAAATGGAGTGAGGATAAAGAGAAGAACCGTGACTGACTCGGAAGATTTCGTCTTGAAAAACTTGAGAACTCAAGACAGAGTAAAATAAAATCACGTGGGAAAAATCTCCCGCTTTGTTTTGGACAACTTTGAAGTGAAATGCCTGTTAAGTCTAAGTGGGGTTGGCCATGGCGTACATGAGTGTGGGCTCAGGATGGATACAGGCATCAGTAGTGAGCAAATAGAACTTAAAGCCAGGAGAGAAGAAGGGGTCACCAAGAGAGACAGTGTGGCATGGAGAAGAAAAGAGGTGGGAGATGACCCCTGGGCAGAAAAGTCCTTAGAGCAGAGGCAACAGGCATGACCAAGAAGACTAAGAAAGAACATTCAGTACAGCAGAAGGAGAGCAAAGAGTGTGTGGTGTTCTAGAAGCAAAGAGAATAAAGGGCTTCAGGAAGGAGCAATCGAGTGTGTCAAATAAGATAAAGACAGACAAGTCCCCTGGATTGGGTAGGAATAAATAACAGCAGGCTGCCATACAAATGGTTCCATCTACACCGTCTAAAAGAATATTGTTTATTCTCCATACATTTAATAAACACCTGCCATATGCCAGGTATCCTTTCAAGCACTGAAATGCAGACATTCATAAAACATGGTCTCTGCTCTGGAGGAGCTCACAGTGGTGAGGAGGAAACAGGCAATAGCGAGTGTTCTCATTGCATTTTTGACCCCATTGATCTCGCAACAGCCCCATGCATCAGTTATTGCCATTATACCATTTTACCAATAAGGAAACTGTGACAGGGAGGGGTCAAGCACCTTGGGTATTTGACAGCAAAACCAAGGCTTGGTGGTAACGTAAAACTTCCAAGTAGTAATTCACAAAGGTGACTGGGAAATGACCAGAAATCTTTGCACTATGAGAACAAGTTCATCTGAAATACAGATGGACTTAGGATGACGCTGATACCTTCTTGTCCAGGTGGTATAGCTCCAGACCAAATGTCTGCTGCCACCTACCCAACAACTTGTTGGGTAAAAATGGCTACGCCTATAGTCAAATGATTTTTGACAAAGGTGCCAAACAGTTAGATGGGAAAAAGGAAGTTCTTTTCAATAAATGTTGCTGGAGCAACTAGATATCCATATAGAGGAAAAATCTTGACCACCTACCTCACACCAAACACTAATATTAACTCGAGATGGATCATAAACCTAAGTCTGAAAACTAATAGTAAAGTTCTTCCGGAAGAGAACATGGGAGAATGTCTTCATGATGTTCAGGTAGGCAAAGATATTTTAAGACACAAAGATGCAATAAGCATAAAATTTGTAAAGAAGTGACTGAGGCTTTATCAAAATTAAAATTTATGTTTATTAAAAGACATCAAGAATAAAGGGAAAAGGGCAGCCACAGACTGGGAGAAACTCTTTACTATGCATATACCTAACTGAAGCTCAAATCCAGATTATATGAAGAACTCCTTCATACTGATACCCAGGGTCTTGATTGCATGCCCCTAAATCAATTGATTCTTCCTTTTTGAAATGCATTCCCACAAGGATCTAGGCTTTGCGAAGCCATGCAAGTAGAGGCAGAAGTAGTTTCAGCTTTGGAAAGGGCCACTCTGCTGGGGAGAGTGTCCCTGACCGGCCGAGAGAAGATGTTCTTGCAGTCAGTGCTGATTCCAGGGGGATATAGAATTTGGGGCCTGGGAATTTTAAAAAAGGAAAGCCAGTTAATAGTTTTATTTTACTTTTAACATGACAGACAGGAGAACAACCAGCAGGACTCCAGGCTTACCCTGACATTTTTGTCAAGTATTTTAGGGTTCTCCAGAGAGCCAGAATCAAAAGATGTGTGTATATACAGTCATGTGTTGCTTAACAACAGGGATACATTCTGCGAAATGTGTCCTTAGGCAATTTCATCGTTGCGCAAACATCATAGGGTGTATTTGCACACACCTAGATGGCATAGCCTACCACACACCTGGACTATGTGGTATAGCCTGTCACTCCTAGGCTTTGTACAGCATGCTACTATACTGAATACTGTAGGCAGTTATAACTCAATGGTAGGTATATATGTCTATGTAGACATGTCTAACATAGAAAAGGTACAGTAACAATACAGTATAAAGAGTAAACATTGCACACTTGTACAGGGCACTTCCAGTCAATGGAGCTTGTAGAACTGGAAGATGCTCTGGGTGAGTCCGTGAGTGACGGGGACATTACACTGTGCACTTACGCTACGCTAAATTTAAAAAAAAAATTTTTTTTAAAAAGTTAGCCTTAGCTTACTCTTTTTTACTTCATAAACTTTAAACTTCTTTTTAACACTTTAACTCTTTTGTAATAACACTTAGCTTAAAACAAAAACACACTGTAAAGCTCTACAAAAATCTTTCTCTATATCCCTATTCTGTAAGTTTTTTTCTATTTAAAATTTTTTTCGTCTTAACTTTAAAACTTTTTTGTTGAAAACTAAGACACAAACACACATTAGCATAGGCCTACACAGGGTCAGGATCATCAATATCAGTATCTTCCACCTCCACATTTCATCCCACTGGAAGGTCTTCAGGGATAATAACATGCATGGAGCTGTCATCTCCTGTGATAGCAATGCCTTTTTCTGGAACATGGCCTGAAGGACCTGACTGAGGATCTTCTTAAGGAAGTGTCGCTCTTTTCAGAAATATGTCCATAGCAGTTTTCTTGGTTCTTTCTTTTTTTCATCATAGATATGTTTGTAAGCAGATAATGCAACATGAACATTCCTCTCTATTAATAAAAACCTTTCAGTGGTCACTTTCAAACTTCAGAGGTCACTTTCAAACTTTTTAAAGAAAAAAAAACTTTTTAAAGAAAAACAAGCAAAAGCTTCTGCTAAATGCTTCACTGTGAATTTTCTCAGGAGTTTCTTCTTTTCTTCTCCTGCAGTTTCTTTTCTCTTGCTTCTTCGGCTATGGGTTCTGGTTCCAGTTCCAACGACTCATTAGTCAGTTTCTCAGGAACCATTGTTTGCTGTCTCAACCACAGCCTTGTTGGGTAATATGTTGTCCTGTGACATTACGATGGCTATGAAATCACTAGGTGATAGGAATTTTGTTATATAATAATATATATTATATTATATATAATTATATATAATACATAATGTAATATATTATATATAATATATAATAAATAATGTAATATATTATATATAATATATAATAATACATTATATTACTCTATTATAATCTCATGAGACCATCATTATATATGTGATCTATTATTGACCAAAACTTTGTTATGCAGTGTGTGACTGTATATATAGGTATATGAAGAAGTTGATATTAAGGAATTGGTTCACATAATTATGGAGACTGACAAGTCCAAAATCTGCAGGTTGGGCTGGCAACCTGAGACCTGTCTCTTATACACATCTAGATGTGTATAAGAGACAGCTCTAATGAACCAAAACTTTGTTATGCAGTGTGTGACTGTATATATAGGTATATGAAGAAGTTGATATTAAGGAATTGGTTCACATAATTATGGAGACTGACAAGTCCAAAATCTGCAGGTTGGGCTGGCAACCTGGAGACCCAGGAAGAGTCAATGTTGCAGTTCAAGCCTGAAGGCCATAGGCTGCCGAATCCACTCTTGCTTAGTCTTTTGTTTTATTCAGTCTTTCAACTGATTGGATGAGGTCCATCCTCGTTATGAGAGTGATCTGCTTTACTCAAAGCCCATCCATTTAAATGTAAAAATCTCATCCAAGAACACCTACAGAAACGTCTGGAATAATGTTTGGCCACATGTCTAGACACTGTAGTCCAGCCAAAATGATGCTTAAAATGAACCATCACACCAACTGTGCTATTGACTCGTACCCACCAAGGCGAGACATGATCAGAGACTGAGCAATTTTCACAGTTTGGACACAGCTATGAGCAACACAGCAGTGATTCAGCAAGTTCACAATAGTTTTACCAGGCAGCCAATTGAAGCAGATGACAGCTACTAGGAAAGACACTTCTCATTTTTGTGAGATGTGCTCCTGTGGCTGAAAGATTGTGTGAATGAGGTAGATTGAGAGAAGAGCCAATTGATTTAGACTGCTGCAATCAAGGCAACTGGATAGTCTAGTGATGCCAGCTCAGAAAAAGAACAGTAAAGTATAGTGAAAACAAAATTCTATTTAACCTGGTTCTAGCAGAGCACCAGCAAGTAAGGAAAAAAAAAAAAAAAAAAAAACACAGCTGCAAAGAAAACTCAAGACGCCCCATAGAGAGGGTACTTTGGGATCTGATGCATGCTTGCTGATGGCACCCATCCGTCCTGTCTCTGCTGGACGCCTAGCAGTGTTCCTCACCTGCACTGTAGGTGTCTAATGCATGCTAAGTAAAAGTGATATTAAGAGCTGCTTGCCAAATTCCATTTCACATTGTATCTCAGAATTTCTTTTAGTTTTTCTAGAAATGTAACTACTATAATGGACCTTAAAAAGGTACAAATGGGGCCAGGTGCTGTGGCTCACACCTGTAATCCCAGCGTTTTGGGAGGCCGAGGTGGGTGGATCACTTGAGGTCAGAAGTTTGAGACCAGCCTAGTGAACACGAAGAAATCCTGTCTAAAACTACAAAAATTAGCCGGAGTTGGTGGTAGGCACCTGTAATCCCAGCTACTCAGGAGGCTGAGGAAGGAGAATCACTTGAACCTGGGAGGCAGAGGCTGAAGTGAGCTGAGATCACACTAATGCACTCCAGCCTGGGCAACAGAGAGAGACTCCATCTCAAAAAAAAAAAAAAAAAAAAAAAAGCACAAACGGTATTCTGTATCTGAAAATTGTTTGGATTAACTTTTGATCTTTTGCCTGCAAGACTCTGTCTCAATGTAATCCAGCCCGGGCGAAAAAACGAGACTCCGGCTCAAAAAAAAAAAAAAAAAAAAAAAGCACAAACGGTATTCTGTATCTGAAAATTGTTTGGATTAACTTTTGATCTTTTGCCTGGTTAAAGAATTAAAATTCTTATCTCAGATCATGCTTAAACTATACCTTATTTCTTCTCATCACAATAGAATAAATTAGTGTCATTTCTGATACTTGATTGCCTCAAGGATATTTTAACACAATTTTGTTTCTTGTCTTTTGTACCACTCATTTGAAAACTTATGGTCTTAATGCAAATAATCTGATAGTAATAAAAGTATAACCCCTAGTAATTTCCATATTGCTGCCTCGAGAAAAGTTAAAGACATCCCAATTTATTCTGGCAAGAAAAAAATTTTTAATAAGCAAAAGCCTTGTCTGACCAAGTGCTTCACAAAAGAGGATATCTAAATGGCCAATAAGCAGATGAAAATGTTCTCAAACCATTATTTATCAAGGAAATGTAAATTAAAACCACAACAAGATACCATAACACACCCACTTAAGTGTCTAAAGAGACTGACCATACCAAATGTCGGCAAGTAGACAGAGCAAATGGAGCTCTCACTGCTGGTAGAAATGCAAAATGGTATAGTGACATTGGACAAATATTTGGGATTTTCTAGCAAAATTAAACACTCACCTCTCAGATCACCCAGGAATTCTACCCCTAGGTTTTTATCAAATAGAAGTAAGTGCAAATATCCATCAAAATACTCATAAGCTTTATTTGTAATAGCTAAAAACAGACACAACTCAAATACCTATTAAATGTTTATCCAGACGCAATCCAAATACAATACAGTCATGCTCTGCACAATCATGGTCCCATGAAATTATAATGGAATGAAAACTTCCTATCACCCAAGTGCACACTGTTTATAAAGTCTACAGTGGTGTACAATAACATCCTAGGCTTTCACATTCACTCACCACTCACTCACTGACTCACCAGAGCAACTTCCAGTCCTGCAAGCTCCATTCATGGTAAGTGCCCTGTACAAGCGTACCATTTTTATCTTTTATACCACATTTTTACCGTACCTTTTTAAATTTTTAGGTATGTTTAGATACACGAATACTTACCATTGTGTTACAATTGCCAACAGTAGTCAGTACAATAACATGTGGCAAATGTTTGCAGCCCAGGAGCAGTAGGCCATACAGCCTGGGTGTGCAGTAGGCTGCAAAATGTAGAATTGTGTAAATACACTCTATGATGTTCACACAACACAAAATTACCAAATGATGCATTTCTCAGAATGTGTCCACATCATAATGCGACGTGGGACTGTCACTGTCTAGACATACAATGAAAAACTACTCAGCAACGAAAAAGAACAAATTGCTGACACACAAACTTGGATGAATCTCAAAAACATTCTGGGTGAAAGAAACTACTCAAAAAGAATGTTTACTGTGTGATTCTATTTTTGTGTTTAAGAGCAGGTAAAATTAACCTGTGATGATAGACGTCAGAGTTATGGTTACCCCTGAGGAGGGGAGTTTACGAGATGGGACAGGAGGGGACTCTCTCCTTCTCTAGGGTGACAGAAATGCTCTGGATCCTGGAGTGGGTGATGGTTGCATGGGGTCATATAAAAATAAAACTTGCTTTTTACATACAGATTTTATTCTATGTAATATATATCTCAATTTTTAAACTGCAGAACCAAATAAAGATGGAGAGCAGGGAGCTGTGCTTTTTCATTTTTCTCCCAGGTGCCGGAAATGAGCACTTCTGGAGGGGCTGAGGCTACAGGAGGTTAGAGAACTCCCGCAGGTCCAGAGACATCTTAGAACCAAGCTCTGGCTGGTCTTCTCTCCAGCAGCTGGGAGGAGGGCCTCTCTCCACTTGACAGAGCAGCCCAGCTCCAGCTTGTCAGCCTACAAGTGAAAACAGCTTCTCTGTAGAAAGTTCTAGAACATCCACCCCCTCTTTCACAGTGTGGCTGGCTTCCTCCATCAGCCTCTACAGGTGTCAGAAGGCATCAATAGCACCCTAACCACAGCCCAAGGGACTCTCCATGCCTAGCCATAATTCAGCAGCACCAGGGTGACCCCTCAGTGGAGAGGCAGGCTTTCTTTGAGACTCTGAACATTGAACCAGGACCACTTGCCCCTGCCGGTCTTTCCAGGCAGACTGGGAGACAGTGGCATTGGGGACCATTCTTTCTTGGGCTACTCTGGGCCGGGCATCTAATAAAATGCTCTCTTTCCCATCCACGGATTCCTTAAGCCCCAGTGTAAGTCAGATTTCTCACCCCAAGTGGAGGGGTCATCACGCTAGGGGGCTGGGTTCCTGGGTTCAGATCCCTCCTTTCTTCCTCTGTCTTCTCCCCTGTCTCTTCAGCTGTACTTTCTCCTGTGCTCACTTGATTCTCTAGATTCCTTTCTTGCCTCATCCTTACACTCTTGAGTTCAGAATAACTCCTGAACTTCTCTCTCCCAGGGTTCACACCAGTTGCCCAAAAAGGACTGTAATTGGGCCACTCCAGGACCAATCACCGTGGCAGGGGGTATAGACTCTCTGATTGGCCAGCCAGGTGATGGGATCACCCTTGGCTGACAGTCCCACTGCCTGCAGCCAGGGAAGAGCAGAGTCAAAAAGAAAGCAAAGCCACGCATGCAGAGAGGTTACCAGTGTCCATCCAGACGCCCGCTTCACAGACAGGCAGCCAAGGGCCGGGGCCCAGCTCTCGTAGCCCGAAGTGGTAGAACTGAGCTTTGAGACCAGCTGCCTGTCAGGGGTCAGGGTGCAGGAAGCGGAAACCCCCAGAAGCCTGTCTGTGTCTACAGGTGTCAGAAGGCATCTCAGTCTGCCTCCCACTTTCACATACGGGGACGAGCCCCATGCTCTACAGCTTGTGGCACTCTCTCTCCACCGGGCCAGAAGCCACGGAGCAGACAGAGTCCCAGTTCTGACTCCTCCCGCTTTCCACAACCCACACTGCTATCACTGGCAATCACAGTAGGAGGGTTTCTCTCTGTGCAAACAATGATACTGATCTGGCTCTTGCTAAAGTCAGGGGCAGACGTTCCCTTCTGGAGGGGTCTGCACAGGAAGGATTTCCCTGCTGTGAGGGAAACACGGGGCTGGGAGAGGAGCCCGGACACATCGCACACAGGCCTCTGCTTGTCTTCACTCTCTGGAAAATAGAAGTTAGGGGCCAGGGAGGGGAGTGGGGAAAACAAGAGGTGTTCTCCCTGGGCTTGGGAAATTGGGACTGGGAGGGGACCCCTTGAGACAGCACCCGGCTGCCCTGGGACTTATGGCAAAAAGCAGGTAGCTGCCTTTTCTTTTATACCCTGCCCTCGGGCCTCAGCTGCCAGTGCCTGTCTAGCGGTGTGACAGGGTCTTTTCCTCCCATTCTAAGTCCTGCAGAAGCGCCCAAGCTTCTGAGGACATCCCCAACATGATCCCTATTCCTGGTGGGTGACACGCAGGAGAGGGTCCATGCTACAGGGACTGTGGAAGGAAGCAGTTTGGAGAAAGACTCATGAAAGCGATGACTCCTGAGCTGGGATGTGAAAGATAAATAGGAGTTTTCCACGTGGTGGGGCTTGGGGGCAGAGCATTCCAGACAGCTGGATTAGTAATGTCATCAGGTGTGGTCCTGGGAATTGCTAGCTCTTTGCTATGTGGGAGATAAAGGTGAGTCCTCCAGTGGAGAGAAGAAAGGGGAGGAGGCAGGTGGCTGACCCGGCAGGGCCCCCCTGGGCCCTGCTACTCCCCATGTCTGAGTCCGTCTCCGTGACTCGGCCATTTCCCACCATCGAGATCATTGTTAGCCTAACACTGTTCTTCAGACCAACGGAGAAGTAAATCCATTTAATTCCACTACAAAAATGAAAAACCATGTTACTTGTCCAAAAAGAAGATGGCCACAAAAACCAAAATGTCACTATTAAAATAAACAGCATCCACTCGTATGCCACCTAAAGACTCCTGATGTGCCACACACCGTATTTTGAGAAACTGCCATGGGCGACAAGGAGCCAAGAAAGGATTTTCAGCAAGGGAATCATGTGATCAGATTTGTGCTTTAAAAAGACCAGTCTGATGAGAAGGGATCAAGAGGCTGGAAGAGGGCCAGGCCGGAGGAGAGAGCAGTTCATCAGTTGTCTATTTTTACGAACCCTGTACAGAGTTGCTCTTTTTTATTTAGTTGTCCTTGAAACTAAATTCCACATAAAACTAAATTGGGCATTCCCTTCTAGAAGCAGGTCAGTATCACCAGCAACCTGGGAACGGTGGAAATGGCCATTTGGTGCAAAGGACCATTTGGTTATGAGTGGCCGGCTTGAGTCCCAACTGGCCCTCACGTTCCTCACTTTGAGGGGTGAATTTAGAATCTGGGCTTCTGATATCTCTGGGTGTAGAAGCAAGCAAAATCCTCCCTCCTCTCTTTTCAGGGCTGAACTCATCCAGAGGGAAGTGGAGATGGTGCTGGCTGTGGTTATCTTTCCTCCACTTGAGGGACTGAAGCTAGGCTGTCCCATGGCACCGGGCTCGTAGCTGGCCGTGGGCATGTCAAGTTCTTGTATTGTCTCCAGCAGTAGCCGAGGAGCGACGGCCCTGTGTGCAGGCCCGAAAGCCAGGGTAACTCCCAGATTTCTTTTCTGAGGTGGCTAATTTTATGTGTCAGTTTGGCTAGGCCATGGTACCCAGCTGTTGGGTCAAACACCAGTCTCCGTGTTTCTGTGAGGCATTTTTTAGATGTCATTAACGTTGAAATCAACAGACTTTGAGTAAAACAGAGCAGATTACCCGTCATAACATGGGTGGGCCTCATTCCATCAGTTGAAGGCCTGAAGAGAAAAGACTGAGGTCCCCCGAGGAAGTCAGAATTCTCCTCCAGACTACAGCATAGAAATACTGCTCAAGTGTTTTAGATTTAGGATCCAAGACTGCAGCATTAACTCCTGCCAGAAGTTCTAGCCTGTCAGCCTGCTCTGCAGATTTCAGGTTCTCTCTCTCTGTCTCTTTCTCTCTCCATCCTATTAGTCCTATTTCTCTGGAGAACCCTGATTCATACAATTGCTGTAACCTGGGGCAAGCCACAGCACTGAGTGTTTTATTGTCGGAGTTGTTTTTAATCTATTGCCACCATCCCCAAATGTAGTGGTTAAAAACAACAGTTGACTGGGCGCGGTGGCTCACGCCTGTAATCCCAGCACTTTGGGAGGCCAAGGTGGGCGGATCAGGAGGTCAGGAGATCTAGACCATCCTGGCTAACACAGTGAAACCCCATCTCTACTAAAAATACAAAAACAAACAAAAAAAATAGCTGGGCGTGGTGGTGGGTGCCTGTAGTCCCAGCTACTCAGGAAGCTGAAGTGGGAGAATGGTGTGAACCCGGGAGGTGGAGCTTGCAGTGAGCCAAGATTGCGCCACAGCACTCCAGCCTGGGCGACAGAGCGAGACTCCATCTCAAAGAAACAAAAAACAAAAAACAGTCATTTTATTACTTCTGTGGGTTGACTGCTTGGCACGTTTCCATTTCCACGTGACACTGGTGACATTAGCAGGGGCTACAGTCATTTGGGGTTCAACAGGGCTGGAGCCTCCAAGCAGTCTCCCCTGATGTGGCTGGCATTCGGTGCTACCTCCTGGCTGGAACCCTGACTCGTGTTGGGGCTGTCACCACGGTGCCTAGGTTCTCTTCCACATGCCTCTGTATGTGACCCAGACTTCTTGTAGCATGGAGACTGGGGCCCAAGGGAAGGAAGGAAGCAGAAGCCGCCAGTTAACACTTAAGGCCTTGGCTCAGAAGTCCCAGAGTATAATTCTATAGGATTTTCTTGGGCAGAGCAGTCCCAGGGCCAGCTCAGACTCAGGCGAGAGGCAGGGGTGGGCATGGGGTAGATGCCACCTCTCTGTGAGTGGTGGCAAGTGTGTAGAGGATAGAATGAAGGGACGGCGACCATCTTTGGAAATTCTCAACCACACCAAATAGATTTCCCTTTTTGCCTTGAGAAATCCAGTGATACATAAACATCATTACGTTATTTATGTCAATTTGGGAATAAATGTGTTAATTTGCAATGTAGTCTCTGTCCACTTCCCAAGAGGATACGTAGTAGCTTTTAATGAATGTATTACAGAAATAGTATTGTTTCCATCAAAATAAAAAATGATTAAAGGCCATGCAGAGGCAGGAGAAAAACATAGCATATCTTTAAGCTTGATGAAAGTAGTTTCTGCCATTGTGTTTCCAGCTCACCAAGCTCCTGTATCTATTGGAAAATGGAAGTCCAGCCTTACCAGCTTGTGAGCCTTGTCTGAAAGGAGCCAGGGCTTGCCAATGGAACCACCTCCATGAGCTACAACTGCTGTTATCATTAACACCATTATGTCTATTTTTTGAGAGAGACGAACTTTTCATGGTGTTACATTTTGGGAAAAAAAAAAAAAAAAGACTGGGTGAACAGTCAGGTAGGAAAGCAGCGGAACAAACAGTCCCTTAAATTCTGATCATGTAGGACATTCTTCTTTGCCCTGGGCCTGGGAAAATGCAGCATGTTCCAGAGCAAAAGTCCTAATGAGGGAACTAAACCAGTGGGACCTAAACCAATGTCCTGGCTCACTGAGGACCCATTAGAACCAAATCTCTGAGTGTGGACAGGCTCCCATACTTTTCAAAAATTCCCCCGATGACTAGTGAACAACCGGGGGTAAGAACCAGTGGCTCAGAGGAATAAGCACCCAGTTGTATGTATGAGCTCGCTAAGCTGGCTCAGGTCTATGTTGAATTCTCTGCTAGGCAGATCCTCATACGAAATGGCAGAGATGGTTCTTACTGAACAACAGGTGACAACTCCAGACTCTGCCGGAAGTTTCAGGCTCTGGGTTCCAGGACAATGCATGGCACTCAGTCCAGCATTGCAGGTGGAAGAGCGACAGTGAAAAGACCGAAGTCAATTAAAATGTGTTAACCAAAACAGGAAACACGAGTGAGGTGATTGAGAGTGTGTTTAACTTAGATGTGTGATTTTATCAATCCTTTCATTGTTCAAAAACCCTTATTTTTTAAAGATATTTTCAAAACAAGTCCAAACCTTACTTTTCATTCCAAATTCGCGTTCCGTCTATACTTGCATTTGGGGAAAGATTGAAACAAAACACAAATACTTTGTAGCAATGTTGGAGTGTCATGTTCTTTGCAGAGGGACAGGAAAAAAAGGGATTTTTTTTCTTATCAAGAGATGCTGTTTCCTCAAGAAGAAAGGGCATCAGTCCAAGGCACTTGTTTGCTCAAAAAGATTATTAAAGAACAAGCATATTTTGTCTGTGGTGACAACAGGATCTCCCCCTACTAGTAAACTCACAGCATCAGTACGCACGCAGTGTGATGCATTTTCAAAGGTCCTCACCTTTCCAGATCCAACAGGGCTCTTGTGCACATACTCAATGTTTCTATGGCAAATACCCTGTGTATGAAAATTAGACCCTTCCAAAAAACAAATTTACTAGTCAATAACCATCATCACTTTTTTTTTTTTTGGTCACATGAAATTTGGGAACAAAATTAAAGGGCTCTTGATGGAAATCAACCTCTCTTTTTGGAGAAAGCTGTCAGGTACACTTAATAAGTCTCTGTGAAGTGACCTGGTTGAATATGCTGGTTTTCCATTACATAAATGCCATACACTCATGAAAACATTGCTGAAACATATTCAAGAACATGGAAAGATGATCACTGTAGAATTCTGAGTGGAAAAGAAGTGTATTATGAAAAGTAGGCAGTGCAATGATCTCATTTTGCTTATCTAGCTAGCTAGCCATCTGCCTTAGTCCATTTGAGCTGCTATAACAAAATACCTCAGACTGGGGAATTTATAAACCATAGAAATGTATTGCTCGCAGTTCTGGAACTTGAGAAGTCCAAGATCAGGGTGTGGGCAGATCCAGTGTCTGGTGAAGCTCCCTCTGCTTCATAGATGGCACCTCTTGCTACACCCTCACATGGTGGAAGGTGTGAACAGCTAGCTCCCTCACACATCTTTTGGAAAGTGATGAATCCCGTTCGTGAGGGCTCTGCCCTCATGGCTTCCTCACCTATTGGCAATTAAATTTCAAGGTATGAATCTTGGGGGTACCCATTCAAACCATAGCACTAGCTACCTATTTTTTGACCTACATACATACATGCATACGCAATACCTTTAAAGGGATAGAGCAAAATGTCCAGAGTGGCGATCTCTGTTTTATTTCCTTTTTTTGTTTGTTTGCTTGTATTTATTTTCTAGGTTTCGAATAACAGGTGTGTGAATTCTTAGGCTAAAATTTTTAAAAAGACGACAAGAGATATTGAAGGAGCTAAGATCCAGGGGAATAAACCAGCTAGTACATCTGCCCTACTGCGATTTGAAATTGCAGCCTCTCCGGCAGGCCACGCCACAGGAAGGGCCACTTGCTCCCACACCCACCCCAAGCACAGATGTGAGAGCGTTCGGCAGGACCCATCCTGCTGGCTCTAATGATTAACCACAGTTCTGGAGAATATTCTTGATGTTTTTGAGACTCAATTTCTGGGGAGGAAGCACAGCTATAGAATTGGCAGGTTCAGAACTGGACACTGGTGTGCGTGGTCCACTCAAGCTAGGAGATCAAGGATCCTCCAACTTACATCCAGGCAGGACAGAACTGGCCACCCTGGCAAGGTAGCCCTTAGTGGCCCTGAAAACAGACATCTTTCACCATTTAGCTTTTATCTGGAGGGGAGTTTGTTTCTGGGAAGGCATCGATGTGGCTTTCTGGAGATTGACAGGGTTGTACGGTGCTCCTCACGTCCTGGCACCTCAGTCAGTGCCCAACCCAGACTTCCCCAAGCTCTGCCTGACTTTCCCGTACACAGACAGGGTGGGCAGTGCCCAATAATCAGGGACTGGGGGCCCAGGGTTCTGGGCCCCATGAGGGATGTCAGGCAATGCAAGCCTGTACTTCATCACCTGCAAAAAGGGTCTCCTGAAACCTCTGTAGCAGTCAGCTGTATGAATTAAATGTGTGCATGGAAATTGCCTGAGTGCCCTGTCCCTACTATTGTCAAGCCACGTGGTTGCTAGAGTACAGAAAAAATATATATATTAGGTAATTTCCTCAGGAATGGGGATTTTTATGTTTTGCTCACTGCGTCCTAGTGCCTAGAATGCTACCTGACACAGAACAAGCATCCAGTAAACACATCCATCATTGAGCGCATGAATGAATGAAGGAATGAAAATTGCTAGAAATCAAAGAAGCCCACGTAACAACACCGTATTATCATTTTGTATTTTAAGCCACCAAAAAATCCCAGCTTGTTGGTTTTTTGCAGTAAGCGGTGTTTTGTACTTACAAAATAACAAAAAGTCCTGGTGAAGAATACCTAGATATCTGCCACGTATCTACTATTGATGGCAACATATATCAATGTAGCTCTTTTGGAAAGCAGTTTAGTAATGGAGTCATTTAAAGGTTACTACTCAGTAATTCTAGTTCTGTAACTTTATGTTAAACAAACAGTCCAGAAAAAGGAAAACGTCACATGCAGAAAATGTTCATTGAAAAATAATAATGAATAAATGAATGCAGTCCTAGTGGATGGGCGAATAACTTCTGTTTATTGAGGCCTGTGTAACAGAGTGGCAAAGTAGGGAGTAAAAAAGGCAGTAAGTGTCAGTATATAAGGAGTCCAACCGTAAAATATATTTTTGGGAAAAGCCTGGAAGGATAGAGAGTTTATGTATTTTTTTCCTCTAATTTTTGTCATCGCATTCTTTTTAACCCAAAAGAACTCAACCAAATCAGACTGGCATACATTAGGCCATGCCTACTTAAGAAGCTAGGTTTTCAAATCACAGCAGGGTAGATGTGCTAGCTGGCTTATTGCCCTAGGAATCTTGGCTCCTTCAATATTTCGTCTTTTTTTTTTTTTTTTTGCCTTACATAAATAAGAATTCACACACATCTTATCCTGTAGACATAGGTATGGCAGTTGTACAAGGCACTCAGGCATGTACATGGTTCCCAAGGGAGGGATCTGCCATCACCACCCACCCTCCCAGCTCTGGGAGGACCCTCAGCCTCCAGGTTTCATGCCACTGGACAGGGCAGTTTTAAGGCAGACTTGGCCATGGGGCCACCATCCTTGAGTATCAATTACAGCTGTAGGGTCACCATCATTTAGCACCATCTGGCCACAGATTGGATAATATCGCCAGAAATAATTCTTTGGACTTTGGCACAGCAGGTATTGATTGAACAATCTCTGACTTTGGTCCAATAAGCATTTTGACTGGCTTTGGATGGTGAAACCAGGAATGTGTCAGGACACACTTCCTTCCAATGGCAGTAGGGCAGTATCCAGTTTACCTACAAGGGGTATCAGCTTATCAAAATGTAAGGACAGCCCCCTGCAGAGAGCCTCTGATTCTTGCTGATTCAGCACAAAAGTGTGGTTCTTAATCTTGCTGAAATCACCTGGGAAGCTTTAAAAATCATTGATCCCTGACTCCCCCTCCCAGGCACTCTGTGTTAAATGGTTTGCTGAACAGTCTGGGGCATTGGAAATGTTTAAAGCTCCCCAAATGGTTTATATGAGCAGCTAAGGATGATCTACCATCTTATGGTATCAGTGGCAGAGATCTGTATTGAGCACACTCAGATTTAGCCCATAGATGGTCATAATCTCTGTGCAGAGCCACAAGGGTAAGGGGCCCCAAGGTTAGGGCTTATAGAGACTGAGAGGCTGGGTGCAGTGGGGCTCTCCATCACTCATTGGCACTGCAACCTTGGCCCAGTGGCATACTCCTTCTGAGCCTCTACTTCCCCATCTGAAAAGTGGGGATGGTGACCACCTTACCAACTTCACAGGGCTGTTCAGAATATAATGAGACAGTGCAAAAGGAGGTGGGCACCTCAGGAGGTGAGAGCACAGCTGTTCTCATGGATTGTCTGGGCATCCTGAAAGAATAGCAGCACTTTGAATTCACAGAGCCGTGTCTACACCCCCACTACTCTTCATAGACCTGATGGAGAGCTACACACCTGGCTTATCTAGTAAGCAACTTAGATACCCAGTGAATTAGTGGGTCTTCAATTTGCAGAAAATAGGAAATGGAGGAAATGGAAATAGGGCAGATGTTGATGCCAAACTCTCTCAAGATCTCCACTGAAGGACTGTCTTAGTCAGTTTGGGATGCTATAACAAAAATATCATAGACTGAGTGACTTAAGCAACAAACATTTATTTCTCACAGTTCTGGAAGCTGAGGAGTCCGAGATCAAGGTGCTAGCAGCCTTAGGGGTCCTCTTCCTGGTTCGTGGTCAGCTGTCTTCTCACTGTGTCCTCACATGGCAGAAGAGGCAAGAGTGAGCTCTGGGCCTCTTTGATCAGGGCATTAATCCCATTCATGAGGGCTCCAGCCTTATGACCTAATCACCTCCCAAAGGCCCCACCTCCAATACCATCACCTGGGGGTTAGGATTTCAACACAGGAATTTATGGGGACACACAAATATTTAGACAGTGACAGAGCTAATTCAGGTATTTTTAGCAAGAATGTAGGCCCATCCTCAGAAGAGAATTTGACCCGTTTAGCAGTAAAATTATCTCCTTTAGAGGGCAAAGAAGCAGAAATCAGTAAGATCTCTGAGACCTATCCAAGAAGAAAGCTCCAGACTCAAGACAATGCAGGGAAACTACCAGGGACCAGAATCTGGGGCCTGTATCTTAAAGAGGAGATAAATTCACAAATACTCAGCATCCTCAAGTGAGCTTCTCACTCCCTGATGGCCCTGACAGTCACAGAGAGATTCCAGGGAAAAGGAATCTTCATTCGGTCACTTAAGCTGAAGAGCAAAGCAGTGAGCACATCACAATTTTTTTTTTTTTTTTTTTTGAGACGGAGTCTCGCTCTGTCTCCCAGGCTGGAGTGCAGTGGCCGGATCTCAGCTCACTGCAAGCTCCGCCTCCCGGGTTCCCGCCATTCTCCTGCCTCAGCCTCCCAAGTAGCTGGGACTACAGGCGCCCGCCACCTCGCCCGGCTAGTTTTTTGTATTTTTTAGTAGAGACGGGGTTTCACCGTGTTAGCCAGGATAGTCTCGATCTCCTGACCTCGTGATCCGCCCGTCTCGGCCTCCCAAAGTGCTGGGATTACAGGCTTGAGCCACCGCGCCCGGTCACACATCACATTTTAGGAAATGTGTGACAGTTGCCGGCCACACACATACTGATTTCTTCCGCTACCCCTGCTGTGGGACTGAGGTTTCATAGCTGACTAAAATGAACTGGAGAATCACATCCCTGTCTCTGGTTTGGCCTGGAAGGGACTGGCCCTTGGCATTGTGTGGATGACAACCACTGGAGGAGGCTTCTTGCTTCCTGGTTCAGCTATGGAAGTGGCTGTAGATCAAGCCCACGCCGAGGGCATGCGGTGGGCAGCCCACCCCTCTGCCTACCCTCCCTTCTGCCTGTCTACTGCAAGCAATCTCAAGGTTGTCCTTGGGTTCTGTCTTGTGTTAAACACACACTCACACACACACACACACCCCTCTCTCTTTTTAAAGATGTGTGTGGTAACCATAGAAACTGTCTTTTGCACACATTTGTGTTTTGGAAAAATATCCCTCCTGTGTGTGTGTCTGGCTTATGTTGTCTCCACTGAATTGTGGGCTCCTGGAGGGAAGGGATCTGTGTCTTGGAGGGGAGTCTGAGAGAGGCTCCTGCCCTCCCTCTGCAAGCGGGGCCAAAGCTCTGGCTTCGTTAGAGCCAAGGCTCAAGGAACCTACAAGAGGTAGCCGAAACTAGACACCCCACCCATCTACCCAGCTTTGTAAGGTGTGAGCTGAGATTCTGGTGCAGCAACTCTAATCCTTGTCACAGCATCCTGATTTCACCACCATCAGTATCTCCATTTTAAAGATGGGGAAACTGAGGCACAGGGTGTCTAAGCAACAAGCCAAGGTGCCACAGTTACTAAAAGTGCAGGACCCAGGATATAAACCCCCGCCATCGGCACCTGAGCCCACAGTTGTAATCACTCTACCAGGCTGCTGTGCTCCTAGATGGGGTGGGGTTTCTGGGGGTCCCTAGCCTGGCTGGCCCAGCATTCCCTGGGAGATTTGATATGCAGATGTCCACACACGCCCTTGCCGAATCAGGATCTGAGGAGACTTGATTCCTAGGAATCTCTAGCTGATTCAATGTGGCAGGCCACACAAAGGTAACTAGCATCCTTAGGACTAAAACTGGATTATAGTTTCTGCATGGACCTGCCTGGACACAGACATGTTCCTGAAAAGACCTGGGTATACAGCAATTGTGGCCTGTGAGTCAAAGCCCAAAGCTACTAGGGGAGCCAGTTCTGGAAAGATCTCTCCAACAGCTGTTTACAGAGCCCCAGGGCTCCCCGAGAGGCATCTTTGCCTCAAAGCACTTAGCTCTTCCATCCAACACACTTGAATCAAGCCTTTTCTTTTCTTTTTCTTTTTGTTTTTGAGACGGAGTCTTACTTTGTCACCCAGGCTGGAGCGCAATGATGCAATCTCAGCTCACTGCAACCTCCGCTTCCTGGGTTCAAGCGATTCTCCTGCCCCAGCTTTCTGGGATTACAGGCATGCGCCGCCATGCCCGGCTAATTTTTGTATTTTTAGTAGAGAAGGAGTTTCACCATATTGGCCAGATTGGTCTCAAACTCCTAAACTCAGGTAATCCGCCCACCTCGGCCTCCCAAAGTGCTGGGATTACAGGCATGAGCCACCACACCCAGCTTGTATTGAGCCTTTTCTATGGGCTAGGCAAACTGGCATGGTGTGTGCTCAACATGCAGAAGACAGGCAGCTCTCTGGTTGTGCATGGAGCTCCCAGCACAATGCCCAGCCCGTGGGATGGAGCAGAGCAGCCAGGCTGCTGACTGCCTGGAGAGAACACCTACGACAAGCCTGGCGGGAAGTCTGGCAGACCCGCAAACCCTGTTTGCCTCATGCATAAAATGCATGGGATGATAATAATAAAGGCTGCCTGGTCTGCTTTACCAAGTGGGAGGGAAATTGGCCAGTTTGGCCATCAACACTAGACACTCTCCATATGCTGAGTGATTTGCCACCACTCATTTCACTTACCTGGTGGTCCTGAGGGGAAGAGATTTTCATCTCCATTTGATGAAGAAGGATGCTAAGGAGTAAATGCAGACCTGAGATTCATACCCAACTCTGCAGATTGTAAGCAATTTTCACTGTGATGATCAAAGTGAAAGAGTGGAATGAGGACAACAGTGACAATATTGGAGGCCTGCACTGTGGGACCCACGGCAGGAGGGCACAGGCCTCTGGGATCTGGGTTAAACGCCCTGGGGCCTGGGCTGGAGGGGGAGAAGTTAGTGAGATGGAAGTCAGAACAGGTCTGCAAAGCGTAGGGCTGGCCTGGGGAGCCCATGGCCCATGTACACTGGTGCAATGGTGATAATGAGGATGATCATTTTTAAAAAGAATACCACCTCCGTACTTAAAAGCACGGGGAAAACGTATCAGCCAAGATGACTGCAGTAAGATCTCCTATCCCAACACTCCTCCCAAACAGAGGTTGGGTTTAGTGTCCATCCTTGAATCTGGGTGGACCTGCAAGTATGGCAGAAGTGACCTTCTGTGACTTCTGAGGCCAGGTTATGAAAGGCAATGCAGCTTCTTCCTGGTCTTATTGGGACACTCCCATTTGGAAGCCATCCACCATGCTGTGAGGAAGCTCAGGCCACACGGAGAGACCATAAGGAGGTGTGCCAGCCAACAGCCCCAGCTGAGATCTCACCACCAGACAACATCGACCACTATCCACCACCATCCCTGTCAGTACAGAAGCCTTCAGGTGACTCCAGCCTAGCCTGACCACAACTACCAAAAGGACCGTGAGTGGCCCTTCCAAGCTCAGTCAGCCCCCAGAACTATGAGAGCTAATAAAAAAGGATTGGTGTTAAGGTTTAAGCTACTAAGTTGTAGTGGCTCATTATACATCAATAGATCACTAGAAGAGAAAAATCCATTTTAATTGGGGCTTAGGCGAAAATGGAGTGCCTGGGCCAGGTAACAATTAATTTTCTCGCTTTCAGTACTATAACAATTTCTAGAAGCTCAGTAACTATTTCT
>NW_012102188.1:1293069-1311941 GCF_000951045.1 Mandrillus leucophaeus
CCAACTCTGCAGATTGTAAGCAATTTTCACTGTGATGATCAAAGTGAAAGAGTGGAATGAGGACAACAGTGACAATATTGGAGGCCTGCACTGTGGGACCCACGGCAGGAGGGCACAGGCCTCTGGGATCTGGGTTAAACGCCCTGGGGCCTGGGCTGGAGGGGGAGAAGTTAGTGAGATGGAAGTCAGAACAGGTCTGCAAAGCGTAGGGCTGGCCTGGGGAGCCCATGGCCCATGTACACTGGTGCAATGGTGATAATGAGGATGATCATTTTTAAAAAGAATACCACCTCCGTACTTAAAAGCACGGGGAAAACGTATCAGCCAAGATGACTGCAGTAAGATCTCCTATCCCAACACTCCTCCCAAACAGAGGTTGGGTTTAGTGTCCATCCTTGAATCTGGGTGGACCTGCAAGTATGGCAGAAGTGACCTTCTGTGACTTCTGAGGCCAGGTTATGAAAGGCAATGCAGCTTCTTCCTGGTCTTATTGGGACACTCCCATTTGGAAGCCATCCACCATGCTGTGAGGAAGCTCAGGCCACACGGAGAGACCATAAGGAGGTGTGCCAGCCAACAGCCCCAGCTGAGATCTCACCACCAGACAACATCGACCACTATCCACCACCATCCCTGTCAGTACAGAAGCCTTCAGGTGACTCCAGCCTAGCCTGACCACAACTACCAAAAGGACCGTGAGTGGCCCTTCCAAGCTCAGTCAGCCCCCAGAACTATGAGAGCTAATAAAAAAGGATTGGTGTTAAGGTTTAAGCTACTAAGTTGTAGTGGCTCATTATACATCAATAGATCACTAGAAGAGAAAAATCCATTTTAATTGGGGCTTAGGCGAAAATGGAGTGCCTGGGCCAGGTAACAATTAATTTTCTCGCTTTCAGTACTATAACAATTTCTAGAAGCTCAGTAACTATTTCTAACATTTTATATTTATTTTTGTTGGGTTTGGAAGAAAAGTAAATACAATTTTTTTTTTTTGCAAGGAGAGAGGAGGTAGGTTTGGTCTTGTCTTAAGTTCAATGCAGACATACCTCACAGATAACATCTTGGTTCTTTTTGACAAAGATGGAATAGCCCAGACATTGAAGAGGTATGTGCAAGGGTGAGTGAGTGTGTGTATGCTTTTACTTTTAGTGATCAGAGTTTTCAAGGAAGGAGGAAGAAATAATACAATTTCAATCCCCCACCCTCCTACCCCTACACTCTGTAGAATCTGCAGTTCCCATGGAGGCCCCAGGTTTTTGTGTGCAATTTGATGGTGTCCAGAGGCTGCCCTGGCTGCACACTCTGCCTCCCAGGCTGGGCGACTTGCTAGGGGCTTGGGCTCTGACTCTACAGCCCCAGAGCAGCCCTGAAGCCCCCTCCCTTCCTTTGAGCAAAAGGCAAATCCTTGGCTCTGTCGTCAAAGCCCATGTGGGCCAGTTCAGGCTGCACCCACAGAGCCTACTGTCTCCCCTTTCTTAGTCTCTCCTTGTCGTGAGCTTTCCTTTTTCTTCCTCCCTTCCTTTGTAGCCCTGTCTCTTCCTGTCTCATTTGGGAAGAAATTCTCAGATGATATAAATGCATCCTCAGAGAGAGCAGCTGTTGGTTTCTCGACCCAGGGCCCTTTTGCCTGCAGGCTTTTTAATTAGGTTCTTAGCTGTCCTTTGCATTTGTCCTGCATGGCTAAGACAGAGGAGAGGCCAGGCATATTCGAAAGATTGGGCAATGGGCGACCACTGCGTCCAGTGTAAGTGAGAATGACCGCCAGTACGGGAGGAAGGAGGGTTTCAGTCTTGGTGGTTGGGGAAGGGTCCTAAGAAGCTTGTCCATTCTCATGAGGTTGACTCAGCCCCTAAGGAGGAAAAGGAGGAAAAGGTCAAAAGCAGGGCCTTCAAGATGGGCTCCCCTCCCCTCAGTGGGCCGGTCCCCATGAGGACAAACATGGAGTCTCTACTGGAACATGGAGGGAGACCAGGCACCCTCACCAGTCAGGCACCTGACTGGGACATGTCACCATCACCAAGTGCTGGCCCTGCCTAGGCTGCCTCAGATGGGAGCAGGAGGGAGCTGTGCTCCGTTCTCTTGGCAAGTCTTCAGCAGGATGGTCCTTAAGACCTAAAAGCCTGCATACTCTCCCCTACTCTGATCTGGACACCCAGGAAGGCCTGTGTTCCACGGAACTGCACAGTGGTCTGGGGAGCCAACCAGGTCTTGTTGAGACTTTTCCTTGAATCTAGTCATGGTCTTAATGCTATAGTCAAGAGAAGACCAGTCCTGGGCCCCAGCGTCTTCCTGGTGATCATTGGTTGACTTGCTGAATTAGCATGTTCCCACTCAAGCAGCGGCCAGGGGGAGCCCGGGATGCAGAGAGGGTGTGAGAGGGCATGAGAGAGGGTACTTGTGGGAGAAAGTTAGTGTTTATGATTATCTCAACTCACACAGTCTCACTGATGATCCACATTTTACAGAGGGGAAAACTGAAGCTCGGGGAGCGACTTGCTCAGTCACATGGCTGAGAAGGGACAGGATCAAACCTGTGTCTGCCCCCCCAACCCGTGCTCATCCCTCTACACCACACATACTTGACACATTGCAGGAGATTCGTAAACACGATTGATAAATATGAATGGATGAATGAACGAATGGAAGAACAAAGCAACCAACCACATGAACTTGAGCTGGACCCTAAGGGATGAGCAGGCTTTAAGCAGGTGGAAAGGTCAAGGCAGCACATTCCAGGCTGGGCCGATGAGATGACTCAGAGGGAACCATGCTAGGTTGGAGGGAAAAGGGCTGGCCAGAGCCTTGGGCCAGGAAAACGCCTCGGGGCAGGGGGAGCTGTGCTCCACGGAGTTTGCACAACACAGCCCTGGGAAGCGTCTTCCTTCAACACGTCTGCAGTCTGCATGGGTGGCCTCCCAGGCTGGCGCTGCACAGTGTTCCCTGGAAATGGAACTGAACAGGTAAAGGAGAGCTCATGCTCCCCTGGTACCTATCCCCTATGGCTGGGCAGCCAGGGGAGGCTTGCCTTTGTGGAAGAGGCTAAGATGGAGTAACTAGTCAGCAAGGAGTTTGGAGTCATTATCATCATCATCATGGCCATCTTTATCAGTGCCATCCCCTCTTACATCATCACTGTCAACATTCCACACTAAAGCTTAGTGGCTGGGCACGGGGCCTGGACTTCTAACCTAGCTCCATCACTCACTGACTATATGAGCTTGGGCATGTTTTAAACTTGCCTGAGCCTCACTTACCTCCTCTCTAAAATGGGATAATTAAAAAAGATGATACATAAAAAGTTCTCAGTATCTTGCCTGGCACACGGCATCAGTGTAATATAGCCATTGTTCTTACTGCTGTTGTTTTCCTCATTAATGAGCCTTTCAAGTGAGCTTTGGGTTATTACCATAGAATCTGATTTACTTTTCACATGAGGAAAGGGAAGCTCTATGAGTCTCCCCCGCCCCCACTGTGCCTGCCTCTCTCACTCTTCCCCAGGGGCAGAACCCAGAGCCTCTCCCTTCCTGCAAGCTCAGCTGGGACTCACTCCAACAGACTGCCACTTTATGGTTTGTTTGTTTGCTCCTAAAGACATAAAACCCAAGCTTATCAAACAAAAGTCACACTTAGCCCTGTCGTCTTGAGAGGTAAATTCCACCATTATCTCTGCACTTCAGCCCCCACACAGAACACTTAGTTCCCCAAGGAGCGGGCGACATGCTTCAAGGTCGACCTTTGGCACCCACTCACCCTTTCGGCCATGTGCCCAGTCACGAGGCAAGTGGCATAGGAGAGTCAGCTAGGGAGGAGCCCAGAGACACTGCCCACCAGCCAAGCGCCTCGGGTCAGTTGTTAAACGTTAGAGTCCTCCTCTGTGAAATCCCCTGAACAATGGAGCTTCCACCAGCTGATTTGTGACAATAATTAATCCAATGATCTGAGAGAACATTGAACTCAGTGCTTGGCATTTGAGAAGTGCTCAGCGTCCACACATTACAGCCAACAGAAAGGAGTCGCTTTGTGTTCTCCCGGTCAGGCAAAAGATTGTTCAACCTGAACATTCGAATTGGGGACGGTTCTAGAGAGACCTAGAAGATGGGGGTGAAGGTGGAGGGGGTTGAATACTAACAGAAAAAGAAAAGGGGTTTGAGGCTTAAAAATAAAGATCAAGGAGAGGTCAGCCCCCATAAATTTTATAGAAAGCCCTGCCAGAGTTCTGATAGCTTCAGCCAAAATTCTCAAAAATTCTCAACTACCTCTTGCATCATAGCCTCTCTCAGAGGAAAGGAAGTCTTTGCCAGACTTGGAGGTGGGGTCCTAGTTCACTCGACATCTTTGCCCAAGCTACAGGCTAAGGACTGCAGCGAAGAGAAAGCATAAGAAGTAACAGCCTCCAACTTTTTGGAACTTCAATGTGGTGTGGTAGCCACAAGAATTATCCACCAATGTTTCCATTGCTTCTGCTTCTGACCACATCATAGTATTGCACTCACTACTTCCCACCTCTCCTCACCTTTCAGGTTAGGCGTGGCCATGTGATTGCTCTAGCCTGTAAAACGTGAGCAGAAGAGGCATGAAGAACTTGGTGAGTGCTTCTAAGAGCCGATGCAGAATTTCCCACATTCCCTTCTTCCTGCCCTGATGCCTGGCAGTGCTCCAGATGGCAGAGGCTCTGTCAGTCAATATCTTCGAAAGAGGATGATGGGGCGCAGAGACTCCCACCAAACCAGGGTTGGCTTGTGATATGAGGCCTTGCCCTTTGCCCTGATCATGCCCACCACTTGGCCACTGAGAGCTGGGTTGGTTTGTTCCTGCAGTGCAACCTAACTCACCCTGAGAATCCAGCAAGGCAATGCCAGTGCAGGGGAGAAAAGAAGAGTCCTGAGACATAAGATGATAAGGAAACATTCGAAGAGTGAAGGGTCTGCAGAAGGGCTGAGTAAGAGTTCCTGGAGGAGGGCTGGGGCTGGGCCTTGAAGCCAGCAGGATTTGGAGGGTGGCAGGGAATGGAGATAGCCAGAGGTGGGGAGTGAGTGGAAGGCGCAGGTGTCTCGAAAGACTTCTGAATGCCTGAAAAGAAGGTGCCAGCAGAGAGGCTGATATCAGTTTTCTTCTTCTATAGGCTAGATGCATGTGAGGAGCAAGTTCAAGTCAGACTCAATGTCATTTCACCATGATTGGGGCAGAGTGGCACCGGGCCTGGTGGGATCAGAAGGCAGGACACAGTGGACAGCTGGATTGCCCCTTTCTAAATCCAGCTTTCTTCATCCAGGAAGCCTTCTTGGACCCTCCCACCCAGAGGGCCCTCTCCTCTGACCCTCCCACCCAGAGGGCCCTCTCCTACCCTGAACTCCTCCAGAATTCTGTCTGCTGAAAGAAGGCATATGGAGTGTGAGAAGACAGCAGGGCTCTGAAGTCAGACCGATGTGGTTTAAATCTTGGTTTCGTCTTCGATCATCTGATCATTAATTCAACATCTGTAGCATGCCAAGCACTGTTCTATATCCTGAAGATGTGTTCATCTGCAAGACCTGGGTGTTCTTGGATCCTATATGCAAGTGAGGGAGAGAGAGACAGTCAATAACAACAATAACAAGGTCAAATATGCAAAAAAGAAAATAAGTTGTGATGTTGGAAATTAAGAAAATAACCAAGGGGCTGAGATAAAGAATAAGAGAAGGACCTACTTTAGATGAGGTTGATGAATGACTGCCTCCTTGAATGGGCAGCATTTAAAATTGCAATGTACAAGGAGGAAGACTAGCTACTATATAAATGAAAGGGAAGAGCATTCTCGGCAAGAGAAAAATGACAGGCACAAGACCGCTAAGTGGGAAGGGTAGGAAAGGGTTTGCATAGGGCAAGGTTGAAACTGAAGGAAGAGGAGTGTCTCTGGAGAGTACCCTGAGCTGAGGGTGGAAGGTAGGGCTGTGCTTTCCAGGCTATTTTAGGAGATAGATTTAAGACGGATTTTAGAGAGCAAAAACCAGCAAGACTTTCTGGTGGTTTAGGTAAAGGCAGAAGAGGACGCACTCAAGAAGAGAGAGTCAAGTCACCTGGGGTGGGGATGCCATGCCCTTTACTGGAATGGCAAAGGTGGAGTTGGGAGGATGGAAAGTCTGCTCTGAATGTGTTAGTTTGGAGATATCTGAGATCTCCAGGTGGAAATGGCAGCAGGCAATAGGATCCACAAGTCAGAAGGAAGCTCAAAGAAGTCCGGGTTGGGGATATAGATTTGGGATGACAGCATAAGAATAGTATTTAAATCCATGGAATTTCATGAACTCACCTGTGAAGTGAAGAAAAAGGACCCAAGAGGGCCTAAGGAAGACCAAGGAGGAGTCAGAAAAAGGAGGAGGACCTGCAAAGGAGGACCAGCCAGTGAAGAGCGAGGAGAGCCTGGAGAACAGAATGTGGTAGAAACAGAGAGAGGCAAGAGTTTGCAGAAAGAGGGGTCAATATTATCACAGGACTAAGATGAAGTCCAAGAGTGGGGCTGGGCCTGGCCGGTTGGAGTCACTGGTGACGTTGACTGAGCAGTCTCAGTACTGGGGAGCAGAGTTAGCCTTCAGTGGGCCCAGGAGTACATGGGAGTTAAGAGATGGAGGCTGCGAACAAATTATATTCTTTGGAGAAATTTGACTCCAAAAGAAAATAGAGGGATTGGGAAGTAGTTGTCAAGGGGAGGGGCTGGAGGTAGATGAATTGCAAGTGAGAGGAGTATGTCTGGGTGCTGATTGGACTTGCCTAGAAAAACCAAGAGACTGGTGAGAGAGCCACAGAGGGACAATGAGAGCAATAAGTTCCCAAGGAGCTGAAGAGGATGAATTCAGAGCACAGGTGGAGGGACTTTCTCCATCGGCACAGGGAGAAGCAGAATAGAGGAGCAGTCAGGATGGGTCCTAATCTAGTATTGGGAAGATGAAAGTTGAGCGAAGTAATGGGGGGAAGGGCCCCTTGGAACCAGAGGGAGAGAGCAGGGTGGAAGGGAAGGTGAGAGGGCAAAGAGAAGTAAAATTGTCATTTGGGAGTGGGCAGTGGCCTACTAGAGAGAGCGGTGGGGTTGCCTGGCAGTCTTGAGGGCAAGTGCATGAGCCAAGATCATGAATTTAGAGCAACATTGGCCAGCCCTATTGTGTGATTATCTCCAGGAACAGGCAACAGCTCTGGAGCAGGTGTGGAGACAGTGGATGGGAGGGTTCATTCAGGGTTGGGATTTTGCCAAGGGGCTGTGACAAAGGACAGAAAGGCAGAGTTGCTGAGAAAATTCACACTGGAATAATGATGAGGAACCATGGAGCAGAGGCTGGTCGAAGAAGGAAGGAAGAGGAGCTGGGAAGGAGGCTCAAGAAGGAGGGGAGGGGAGTCACTACATTGAAAATCTCAAGGAAGCCAAGAAACTGAGGTGAGGCAGTGGAGAATCTTGACCTGCAGGGCTGGGAGGATGGGGAGAGGTGTTTGGAATCCAGATTTGAGGATGGGATGGTCCAGGTGTGACTGCAGGAATGGGCACCTGAGGAGCCCAGGAGGGAGAGACCTCTATGGTGCTGCCTGGTCTGTCTGACTGGCTGTGAATGCCACCAGGGATGGCATGATGATGACATCAGGAGGTGGAGGTGAAGACTGTGACCAGGAGGTGACAATGCTGTCTTTGACCAGCTCTATGAGCCAGGCAAGTCACCCGTGGTCACAGCAGGCTCCGGAGCACCCCTGCCTAGGTTCGGCCACTTTCTAGGAGTGTGACACTGGAGGCTTACTTCCCCTCTCTGCACTTTGATATCTTTACCTGTAAAAATGGGGGAATAATTTACACATGCCTCTTAAAGTTGTTTGAAGACTAATGGAAATAATTCAGGCAAAGCACCCAAAACAGTGCCATAAGTGTTAAATGTCACCTTTTGTAGTGAGTTAAACTGTGGCACCCTGAAAGACTGCCCCACATCCAGCACCCTGAACCTGTAAAGGTGACATTTTGGGGGTTAAGGATCTTTTCTATACATATAAAGAGAGAGTGTGTCTCACTTTGTCCCCCAGGCTAGAGTCTAGTGGCGCAATCTCAGCTCATTGCAACCTCCACCTCCTGGGTTCAAGCGATTCTTGTGCTTCAGCCTCTCGAGTAGCTGGGATTACAGGCATGTGCCACCACACCCAGCAAATGTTTGTCATTTTAGTAGAGATGGGGTTTCACCATGTTGGCCAGGCTGGTATCGAACTCGTGACCTCAAATGATCCACCCACCTCGGCCTCCCCAAGTGCTGGGTTAAGGATCTTAAGATGACATCATCTTGGATTGTCTTAGTGGGCTTAAATTCAATGACAAGTGTTCTTATAAGAAACAGGAGAGGACACAGAGACAAAATGACCCCATACGCACTCACGCACACACACACCCCACAGAAGAGAATGCCACGGGAGAATGGAGGAAGAGACTGGAGTGATGCAGCCACAAGCCAAGGAATTCCTGGACTCACCAGAAGCTGGAAGTGGCGAAGAAGGACTTGCCACAAAGCAGCCTTTGGAGGGAGTATGGCCTGCCGACACCTTGACTGTGAATTTCAAGTCTCTAAAACTGTGAACAAATACATTTTTGTTGTCGTAAGCCACTAAATTTGTGATAACTTGTGATGGCAGCTCTAGGAAATTGAAATAGCCCTCATGTGCCTGGGACTCAATAATCTTCACCTTTGGAGGCTGACAGGGGCACTGAGGAACAAGCTGCATGAAAACTGCATGTATAAGGAAAGTGACTAATAAATATCAGGCATCCCTCCCAACATCCATTACACGGGCATGAGTACACACAGACCTTCACACACGTGCGCACACACAGACCTTCACACACACGTGCATTCTTTTGGCCTAAATGTTGCTTTGGGCTGCTGGCTACTATTGTCTTATTTGCACCCCTTGCTCAGCAGAGTTGGGATGCAGTCGGACACTGCTACCAGCCATTAGAGATATGTGGATGGCACAAATACATGGGTGTATATGAAATGTGAGAGGGCAAGTGTCCAGAGTGGCCACCAATATCAGACATAATAATGTCAGGGAATTGGGGGGCATGTCTTCAGACCTCCTGTGGTCCCTTGTGAGACCATGTGAGGGAAAAGGTTCCCCTTTTGCTGGCCACAGGCTCAGCTGGGCCCTTCACAGGTGCTGAAGAAGTCCAGCACAGAGGTGCAGGAGAGAAGTCAGGCCTCTTTGGAGCTCAGCAGCTCAGCATCTTCAGACAGCTAGACTCGGTCATCAGAACTAAACTCACAGACCAGACTCTGGGAGGTTGAGGCGGGAGGATTGCTTGAGCCCAGGAGTTCCAGGACTAGCCTGGACAATACAGTGAGACCCCATCTCTACAAAATTTTTTTTAAAAAATTATCTGTGCATGGTGGCACACGCCTGTAGTTCAATCTACTTGGGAGGCTGAGGTGGGAGTATTGCATGAGCCTGAGAGGCAGAGGCTGCAGTGAGTTGAGGTCACACCACTGCACTCCAGCCTTGGTAATAGAGCGAGATCCTGTCTCAAAAAAAAAAAAAAAAGGAACTAAACTCACAGAGAGTGGCTGGAATGGGGAAGAGGCAGCCAAGAAGAGTAGGTGGCTCAGGCTGATCAACTGAGGTCAATGTCCTGTCAGTTTCAAATGCTAAGTCCCTGAGAAGCTGCTCTCTGCTAAGCAGTGATCACCGCTCTCCTCTGGGTCAGGGTCTTCCTCCCTGGCTGAGTTGTGGGAAATGGGAATCACACATTCAGGATGCTCTCCCTGGGCAAGGCTTGCATCCACTTTGGGTATTTTTCAACTGAAAATCATGGCAGGTTTAGGGAGAATAACTTTAGGTCCCAGAAAACATGACATAGAAGGTTCTTGGCATTTGGGAACACTGGTAGAGTTCTGTCTCCCTGAAACTGGAGTTTTATTTGATATTTCTTGGAATGAAACCAGTTAGCTTATTTTATATAGTCCTTCAGTTCTTCAAAGGGTTCAGAATCAGACGAAAAAAAACAACAACAATAACAACAACAAAATCCACCCATAAATAATCTAAAAAAAGGTTGTACTTTATCTTGACTTGCTGTTCCCCTCCCCAGCTCTTTATAATAAGGTCTATTTATGGACCCTGAGAAGCAATTACAGGAGAAAAAAATGTAATCTTAGTTCAGTTTTATAACAATGAAAGTGGGTTTTTTTCCTGCCTTGTGGATTAGTTTTAAGTCAGTGTGGTATTGTTTACATAAGTCACAACTCACTGAGCCCAAGTCCTTCAGAGAGTACATCCGCCTTATGCGGTTAAAAAAGGGGGATCTGCAGGCAGGAATGTGTTTATTTAATCCACATGGGGCTCCTTTCCCATTGCTTAGGACTCCATGGGTATTACCTCTGGATTCGGCCGTTCCTCCTCCCCAGACCATGAGTAATCCGCCACGCTGGCCACACATGGGGTTTTGGTCACGGGGGTGAGTGTAGTCCCTCACACCTCAGGCTGTCTGTCTGTCTGTCTGTCTGTCTGCCTAAACCTTCCCAGCCTCGCTAGGTAGGTCAGTCCTGTGGGTTGGACCAGGTTGAGGCAACAGGGATGTGACCTGTGATGACTGTGAGAGCCTGGTTCCATTGAGAAAGAGCGCCCAGAGGCCTCTTCCCAGGCACTATTGGAAAACAGCTACTGTGACCCAGGGCTGCCCTGGCCTGCTGGTAGGCAAGGACTTTACGCCTGATTTCCTCTGGAGGGAAGTTTTGAGCAACTTCTGTCTGGGTGCTGCCCATCGGTGCACTGTGAAAGGCCATATATGACAGGGTCCCATGGAGGGATGCTATCAGGGGTCTGGAGGGAGATGGGAAGCGTCTCTCATTCCTACCCAACTTAGTACTTCTTTACCTTGTCCAGGCTGCTAGCGTAGCCACATTCTTCCGGAAGCAAGAGCTGTGTCATCCCACAGACATTCCCTGAGCAGCTACTATGTGTCAATGCTAGGGTCGTGAGGATGGCATTCACACAGCCCTTGTTCTCATGGAGCACATAGTCCAGGCCTTGCGAACCACAGGACCCCCAGAGATTGGGACCTGAGTCCTTCCCTATCATTCCATAGCCACTCCCAGGTCTAGTAATCCTAGGTTCTAGCACACATTAGAGCTGGGTCTCCCAGAGTGTTCGCAAAGCCTGCTGCCCAGATAATAAGACTGAAGGTGGGATTGAGTGGGTGACCAGGGAAGGCACCACTGGAAAGTAACATTTAAGCACAGCCCTGACTGCTGAAGAGGCCAGCCCTGTAGCTATCGAGAGAAGAGCGATTTAGAAAAAGGCGGGCAGCTGCAGCCTTAGGCGGGAGAGAGCTTGGGTTGTTCTAAGAAACGGTGTATGGCATACTCCGTGAAAGAGCCCATAATATTGACATTTATTTCTCCAAAGTGTCATTTTTTTATGACTCATGAAGACCTTCTGTTTTATACCAGCCACCAAGTTTAGAAGCCACTAAATTGTCCGAAATGCACACGCCACCCAGAGAGCCAGTGACAGTGCGTTCCTTAAGACATGATGAGTCATTTTCTTCAGGGGAACTTATTTACCAGAATCCTGGCAGTGCTATGGCTCTGGGCGGCAGCTTTGAAAAAGGAAAGGAGAAATACTGGCCCCAGGGCCCAAACAGGTGGGATGAGGAAGGAGGAGGGGGCTACCATGAGGCAAAAAGGGAGCTCTAAAAGGGAGAGCCATTTTGCCAAAGGGCTGGCTGGACCTGCTGTTTAAAAGAGGTCTGTCATTTGAATAGGTTCCGTGTTCTCACTACTCTTTTGAAAGTGGCAAACAGGCCAGTCATGGTGGCTCAGGCCTGTAATCCCAGCACTTTGGGAGGCCAAGGTGGGTAGATCATGAGGTCAGGAGTTCAAGTCTGACCAACACGGTGACACCCCGTCTCTACTAAAAATACAAAAATTAGTTAGACATGGTGGCGCACACCTGTAATCCCGGCAACTCGGGAGGCTGAGGCAGGAGAATTGCTTGAACCCAGGAAGCAGAGGTTGCAGTGAGCCGAGATCACGCTACTGTACTCCAGACTGGGCGACAGAGTGAGACTCTGTCTCAAAAAAAAAAAAAAAAGAAAAGAAAAGAAAGAAAGAAAGTGGCAAACAGTACATACATATGATGAAGGTCAAGAGGCCAAGAAAAGATTGGGCTTTCATAGAAGGCGATTTCCCTGAGTCCTCGTCAGACATTTAGTTGCCACACACCCATCCAACAACTGTGTGTTGAGTGCCTACTAGGTGCCAGGCACCACTAGATCCAGCTGAGTCAGAGGGACACTGGCTAATGCTTGCAGCCCCACAGACAGAGAGACACAGTTTAAAATATTATTAAGAACTTCCAGCAGGGAAGAGAGCATTTACCTATAGGCCATCAGAAGGCCATCCCCAGAGCTTGGTGACTGGACTCGGAATCAGGCTGAGAGTTACCTGGGAGGAGCCACTGTTCTGAGCCTCACTGGCTGGGGCAGGGACACAGAGTCTGGCCCTGGGGTGGACTTGGAGGGGGCAAGGGTGGGCCTGTAGAGGCTCCCATGGAGGCCATTTCTCCACAGTATTGAGCAATCAGAAGTTCCCCTGGAAGAGCTTGGTGTCTAACTGGGGGCAATGTGCATTGTGGTCTGTTCCCCAGTACAAATCATCGTTTTCCCTCCTCAGTGCTCGCACCTGAATGTGCTCTCTCAGAGCCTGCCCCTGTGTGTCCTCCTGTCCTTGTTTTTCAGGGGACGACGATGACACTTTTCCCATGATTATGAGATCCCCCTGACACTCCACACCCTCCTGAGCTATGGAAGGCCAGGCTCAAGCACAGGATGATCCACCCGCGTTCACTGCCTGCGTCACCCACAGATTCGGTTCCACCTCTAGCCCTCCTGGGGTGCACGCTACGGCTCTGCCTCCCGACTCTGACCTCGCTGAGTTCTTGGGTTTGTCAATAGAAGCCTCTGACTCACCTGATGGTGACGGGGCTCTCCCCAGGCTCACAACCTGGGGCCACCTCACCTCCCCTCTGCCATGGCCTTGGCCTTGGCCTTAGGCCCTACAGCTCACTTTGTCCTCCATTCACCTTGAATTTGGCTGGAGGCATGGATGCCTGTGCCAGGGAAAATTGGCAAAGGGAAACAAAGAAGATAACTGATCATTTTGCAACGACAACAGAAATTGAAACAGACAGAAAGCACCTTGCTGACTGCTGTCCTTCAGAGCATTCTCCCTGGGGAGCATTTTTGGACCCAGTGCTGCTGTGGCTGCCCCATCACTGCTGGAGTCACCCCTGGTAGTTTTGAGCAAGCTGTCATTCAGTGGCTCCCAAGCCCAGCTGCACACTGGAGTCATTTAGGGAGCCTTAAAAAATATGACACTGCACCCCCACCACAGACTCAGAGAGGTGAGCCTCTGGTATGGGTATTTTGTAAAATCCCCTGGGGGAGTCTAACATCCTCCAGGGTTGAGGACCTCCCTCCTTTGCCCTGTCTGGCCTGTGTTCATAGATGCTCCATAGGGGCCACTGGGCCATCATCCACCTCTCAGGCTCAAGGCCCTGTTTCCCTGGCTTATGAGAGTGCTTCATTAAAGCAAATGTCTAAATATTCATGCTCCAGGCTTTCTCCAAGCAGCCAGTGGGTACAGTCCACCTACCTGGAGTTTCTTTCCAAAAACTCAACCTAAAAAAAAGTCCTTTAAAATGAATTGACAGCCCTTTGTTTCTAGATAACCCCTGAGTTAAGTTCGTGGTTCAGCAAAACGGAACCCTCCATTCACTCTTCCTCCATCCCAGCCCCTCCCCAACCGATCCCACCTCCCACTCCTGCTTCTATTCTCAGGAAGCGCCACCCCCACTAATTGCTGTGACCCAAATCATCCTTTAGAATCCTTGATTCCTTCTGTTCCCTCATCTTCCACATCAGGAAGTCCTCCCTCCTCTTCCTCCAAAGCTGGTCTCCCCTCTGTCCACATCCCAGTTCTCCCGGGGTGAACTCCTGACTTCTGCTCCCGACCACAATCCGGGCACAGCCACAATCCAGGCACAGCTCTTAATTTTTTAACTTTTTATTTGAAATAATTTCAGACACACAAAAAGTTTGCAAAATAGCAGAGACACTTTCCTTATAGCCTTTACCCAGATTACCCAGATGTTACCATTTTGCCACATTTTGCTTTATCCTTCTCCCTTCCAACTGCCACCTTCCCATCCTGCCCCACACACGTGTAAGCACATCACATTTTTTCCTGAACATTGAGAGTAAATTACATGTTGCCCCTTGCCCCTAAATACTTCAGTGTGTATCTCCTAAAAATGAGGACATCCTCTTACATAACCAGAGTTCAGTGATTAAAATCAGGAAATTAACATGGATGCAATATTAACATCTACATATTTCCTTCAGATCTGACCACTTGCCCCAATCATGTCTTTTATAGCGATGGAAAATTCCAGATAGTAGATTGCATTCAGTCACCATGTCCCCTTGGTCTCCTGTAATCTAGAGTTTCTATCAGATTATGTTGTTCCTGTGACAAGCGCCCTCCACTGTCCTGGGAATGTAGGGTCAGCCCTCTCTTGGGCATGCCCCCTCGCCCTGCAGCCTGGCCTAATTCTCAAGCCCATCTCCCCCATCCATGGCTCCCTCCCTCGCATGTCCCCAGTGCAGCCCCGTCCTCCCCACTTGCTGTGCTGGGCTTCACATCTCTGGTGGCTCTGTCTGGACCACTCTTCTCTGGCTGCTTCTGATCACCCTGAGGTCTCAGAGAAGAGGCCTTGCTTTCTCTGGTCCCACCACCACACCTGGTCCACGACATTCTGCCTTGTTTATTTCCTGCACCTTTGACTCTCTTGGTCACTGGTTCCCCTGCGTGTTATCTTACACCTCCCATCTCAACTGAACATGAGCCCCATGAGGGCAGCGGGTTGTCCTTGCTAATTCCTGAGCACGTAGAATGAATTGTGCCTGATACATAATAGAGGCTCAATGAACCATTGCTGAGTGAGTGACTACATGAATGAATGCAGTCTTTTAGACTATTTGGGTTAGAGACAATAGAATCCTTTCGCCAACACTTAAATGAGAAAGAGATTCTATAGGCACTGATTGAAGAGAAAAAGCAATTTTTTCCCCCTCAGAAAGACTTTCAAAATGTCATCCAATGCCCGAGGAAACTGATTCACCACTCTTCTCTTTCAAGGGTCCAGAATTTGAAGTAATAGGATTGATTTACTTTTTAAGAAAATATACCAGATCTTCTACAGTCAGGGATTTTTGCAGCAGGCGTCTTTGCAGAAATAAGTGACACATATTGGCCTGAAGGTCACAGTTGAGTAACACTGGGAAGAGTTTCTGACTGAGTCAGAGACTCCTTGGCACCTACTCCATGAGCGGAGATGGCTCCCTTTCCTGTTAGAAGGGCCTTGAGGGACCTCTCAGCGCCCGTGGAGGACCTACCCATGATGAGGTTAGAGGCCTGGATCCCCAGCTTGTCCCTGAAGGGCCTCCAGGGTCAGGCCCACAGAGTAGGGGGCATGTCAGGAGGTCAGGGGTGAGCCTGGGCAGGCAGGACCAAGCTGCTCTCACTTAAAATTGGGAAGGTTCTGCATCTTCGTTGGGGAGACAAATCAATCCTTGGCTGTAGAAATGTGTAAAGTTGGCTGTGCAAGCTGTGTGCTTCTCTGTGTGTACTTGTACCTCAATTCTTTTTTTTATAAAGGAAAGAAGAAAATCGGAGGAGCTCCAGCTCTTCGAAAGCAAACAGCAGCTCCTGGCGATGATGGCCTGTCTGAGTCCCCGGGGAGTCCAGTACTGCCCGCTCTCTGTAGGTTTCACTGCAAAGTGGGGTCCATGGGGAACTCAAAGATCTGAACCCCAAGTCCTGCCCTCCACTGGCGCCCTAGGGAAGGTGTGCACCAGATTGAGACAAGCAAAAGGAACATGTGCACCCAGCTGAGGCTGCGGCTCAGGCACAGCGTAGAGGCACAGGCAGTATGTGCCTGGCAGGTGGGGGTAGGAGGTTGAGGGCTCGGGAGACTGGGTTCAGAACAATTCCCTGCTGCAGGTCTGGAGAGAAAAGATTTCAAGAACCAGCCATGAATGGGTGTGAGAGGGTTCTGCTCCTGATGGACACTGACTAGCTCCTTCCCACCCAACCTCACTCTAGGCTCCTGGCTGGGGAGCCCACTCCCGGGGGGGCTTCTGACCCCTTTACTGCATCACTCTAGCACTGTGATGCCCCCATTAAAATGCCCTTAAATCCCAACAAAGGCCTGGGGAGCTGCTTCGCCCTAATGGCAGAGTGAGGATGGGGCAGTGGGCAGCAGGGAGGCCCACACCCTCCATCACACAGAGGCCACACCCGTCAGGGGTCTGCGTGGCAATTAGCAGGCTCAGGCAAAAACAAGGACTCTTGGGACAGCCCACATGTCCACAGGAGGCCCTCCCGTTAGGTCAAAAGAGTCCAGGCAGGACTAGGATCCCACAGCAAGAAGAGCCACTGGCAAAGCTGAAATGCCCTGGTGGCTGGAGATGCAAGTGAGACCTGGGCCTGTGTGTGCACATTCTCCTGGCTGATCTGGACCAGGTCAAGGAGTCATGAGTCCCCAGAGTGCTGGCAGCTATGCAGAGGCAAGGCTGAAGGACAGGCATCCTGTCTGGGGCAGACCCCTGGCTGGCTGGTCTCAGCCCCCTGTTCCTGCCCCTGGTCCAATGGGCCCTGCAAGGCAGCAGGTGAGTGGTCAGACGTCCATGCTTTGGCAGAGCCACACTGCCTGGCCTCACATCCTCGCTCTGCCATTGAGGAGCTTGATGCCCTTGGGCAAGTGGCTTAACCACCTCGTGACTTGGTTTTCCTGTCTGGACACTTGAGGTAGTAATAGCAGCTGCCTCAAAGGGCTGTTGTTCTGAGATGAAAATGGATTATGAGATGCTTTGAACCGCGCTTCACATGTAGGAAGTACCTAGGCTAGCCGTCATTATAGGCATCGTTATAGGGGACCCTGAGATGAGGGGGAAGTGGGTGAGACACCCCATGGAGCCGTAGGCCCACCACTCTCACTTCTCTAAGCTCCTGAAACAGCTCTTTCCCTGGGAATTGCACTAGAGAATTTTACTGTGGTCTTTTCCCTTACAGATTGTGAGACCTTGAAGAACGCAGCCTGTTTACCATGCACTGGTTTTATGCATTTTGATATTCTCTTGTGTGTCTAGTATATGGTGGGACCTTAATACTCAGATTAAGATTTTAGGAAAACGACCACCTAAAATATAGTTGTAATGGGATTGCATAAGCTCTCTGATATCTGCAATGAAAATGACATCTTGATGGTGTCTTTTAAGAGTGGTGGGCCAAGTTTGATCTTGTTTAGCAATTAGATAAAGGGTTATTGTAAGGACTAACTCTTCCCAAATCTACTGTATGGAGCCTGAGTGGTTATTATAATCATGCCTTCCTGGGTCCTTTTCTGTAATACACGTAATCATTCTATAACATGCCCAGAAAAAAAGGCCTTCAACATTCTATAATATATCTTCTCCTTGGTAATACAGTCTTCTAAGGACTTAGGGGTTGCCTCAGGAAAGATAAGAGTTTCCAGGAAAAACACACACACACACACACACACACACACACACACACACAAAACAGCAAGTGGTAGAATTTACCCAAAAAGATTAGAGACCACCTTTTGCCTCGCTATTTCCCATCTCCTAACACCCCATTCTGGTCTCGCCAGGGGAGATTTTCACTATGAGCCCATCACCCCACACCTTCTAATTCATCTTGCTTAAAGAGACTTCATCCAACCTTTGTATTCGGTCCTTCTGACAGGTAGGAATGAGTCACCGCTTTGGCTCCCAGTGACAGAAACCAGCCCTGGCCAATTTAGCACAAGGAGAACATGCTGGAAGGTGGGCGCCTATTGCATAGTCCAGCAGGCAGCTCAGAGAAGGGACCCCAGGGTGCTGGTGGCTGGGGGGCCGGTTACTGTGGCCAAGAACACAAACATGCTCTGCAGCTTCAAGGACGCTGCCCTCCAAATGGCCCCTCCTTGCCTTGCTTGCTCCAGAGTCAAAGTGCTGGGAAGAGCGTTTTATCACCCAAGCATGAGGCCACGGGCCTGCCCTCAGCGATACCTCGGGCAGGGAGGGAAAGTTTCAGAGGTGCCAGGGGCAGTGGGAGGCAGGCACACAAAGGGAAACTGTGGTGGAGATAAGGCCTGGATGCGAGGCATCCTCCCTTCTTTCCCAGAAAAAGCAAATAGGAAATGTGCAGGATTGGTAGGAAGAAAAATCAAGTGTACTAAAAGCATCCAAAACCAAACGTAATCGATGGATAAAAATATTATACATCTTGGAAAACTTCTGGAAAAATGGCAATTCTTCCCTAAATCAAGAGTCATTGTAATCCTAAATGAGACCTCCAAAGAACTTTCTGAAAAGCTTCAACTAATTCTAAGATGCACATAAAAACAGTGTAAGAGAGCCACGATGATTTTGAAAAATAAAGACAAGAAATTCAAAACAGATGATAAAACTCTCGTAATTAAAATAATGTAGATTAAACAAAAGGATCAATGAAAAAGGCAAGAGTTGAGATACAGAACCGTATGTATGAGAATTTGGTATATTGTCAAAGGATCAATTTAGGCTGGTGGACAAAAAGACAAAGTGCTGGCTGTCTGTGGGGTAAAAATGGTTACATCATATCCTCTCATAGAAAGGAAGAGTTAACCAGAGTTGTAAAAATCAAAGTAATGCTTCAAAATATTTGAATATGTAACCTGAATATAGGATTATACTTGGATGCCTGGGATATCCAAGCCTAATCCTATATAAGGGTTAGATATCTAAGTCTAATTCTAAATGCAGGTTATTT
>NW_012102188.1:1311991-1331975 GCF_000951045.1 Mandrillus leucophaeus
TGTGCCCAGCTCCAGTAGACATTCACTTAGAACACTAATGGAAATTTCAGTGGTCCTATTGAAAAACCGATAGGTAAGAGACACATAAAGAAATAACTAAATGTAGACATCTATGTCCCTCACAGTTTTCATTACAGTATAGATGCATGTTAGGAATGTTACCTTTACCTGCTAGCTGTCTCAGTAATCAGCAAGAGATGCAATTGAAATTACTATAAATGGAAGACCTGGAATGGAGTGAACTTAAGAAACTGATACTGATTTAGTATTGCACTCAACACCTTATTCTGAGGTAGAAAGTCCAAAATTTTCTATTCATGACCAACACACAATGCCTCAACATAAGCCAGAGATTTCTCAAAGTGCAGCCTGTGGATCAGAATTGCCTGGTGTGTTTATAAAAATGCAAATTCCAGGGCCACACCATAGATCTAGTATATTTTTGGAGGTGGGGCCAGGAATGTACATTTTCAATAAACTGATTCTTCTCAGCTTATAAGATTCTGACACACATTGAAGTTTGGGAATCACTGGTTGAAAGGACAGTGCTAATGAGAACAAAGTCACAGATTTGATTCCAAATAGGCTAGGTGGGATCCATTGTCTAACACTGGTCATCCAACTTGTGTCATAAGGTTCTAAGGGGCTAAAGAGAGAGAGAGACAGAGAGTACGTGTTTCCCCATCATTGCTACTGGGGAGCACAAATAAACAAATAAGTGCCTGTTCTTTACAAATGATGGGTATGTAGTGTGATGTTGCAAAAAAAATCATGGCCCTACTTGTTAGTAAATTTCCCCTGGAAAACTGAACTACCTTCTCTTGGTCTCAGTTGCCTCATCTGAAACATGAAACACTGAAGTGAATGATCTTTAATGTCTTTTTCAGCTCTAAAAAATGAGAATTTTACATTTTTCTTCTACTAAGCATATACTAGTCTAGATCTTTTCACACAACTTTATTTCCAGTATAAACCAAATAATTGAGAAAGCAAACCAAGGCATTTTGGAAGGAAGAGTAAGAGCACTGGATTGGGAGTTAGGGAGCTTACACTGTAATCTTGGCTCAATCATTAACTAGCTTGGTGGCAGGGGACAAATTATTTAATGTCTCTGGGCTTCCTTTGCCTCACATGTAAACAAGAATTTTGTGGTACACAATTTCAAAGTTCTCTTCCAGCATTTAGTTCCTTCAGGAGTGAAGATGAGGTAAAGACATTATTAGATGAAAGAAAACTAAAAGAAATAATCACCAGCAGACCTGCTCTAAGAAAAATGCTAAAGAAAGTTTTCAGATGGAAGGCAAATGTCACCAGAGGGAAACCTGGAACATCAGGAATGAAGGAAGGGCAACAGAAATGGTGAACATACAGGTAGATATAACAGATCATTTTTTCTCATCTTAAGTTTACAAAATACACATAATAATTGAAGACAAAAATTATAGCATTGTCTGATAGAGATTCAGCACACAAAGACATACTACATATGACCACTACAACATGAAGGGAAGAGGGTAAAGGGACTTATATGTTGGTAAGAATTCTGCATTCCACTTGAAGTGGTAAAATATTAATTCCAAATAGCTGAGAAACGTTAAACATGTATGTTATAATTCCTAGATTATAATACTATGCTGTACTAAGAGATATAATAAAACTAAAAACTATACTGACAGACATAATAAAAATAATAAATATATTAAAATGAAACACTAAAAATACCCAAATCATAAAAAGAAAGCAGAAAAAGGGGAAAGAGGAACAAAAATATAGGAAATAAACAGAAAACAAAATTATAAAATGATAGCCCTAAATGCAAACATACTGATAATTATATTAAATAAACCCCAAATTATATAATTATATAATATAAATCATATATGTAATTAAATGTGTACATTTAGCACATGCATGTACATACATGTACATACAGGCCGCCACCACTACTGAAAGTATTATGCTAAATAAAAATCAATAAAGCAAAATGTAAATAATGTATTAGAGAGGACAGAACATAGAAATGGGCAGCCTCATTTGATAAAGTTTGTTTTGTGGATGTGTTAATCCCTACATGTCAATTTGACATCTAGAAGAAAATACAAACCAGATAAAAACGTCATTGTTTCTGATTAATGCGTCTTGGGTAATGTCTGTATTTGAGTTTGAGAAAAGATGGGCTGTGGGTCATCCTCAGAATTACTAAATTAGGAGAAAATTCAGTACAATACAATGACACAGAATCTAATGAACTAAAAATTCCTTTCGTTTTGCTATGTACAATTTGCATTTGTATATTTAAAATTAAAATCAATTAAATGAATTCATTCTCACCATGCAAATACTAAAAAATAGAGGAAAAAAAACAGTATTCAATAAAATATAAGAGCAATAGTAAAAAAAAAAAAAAAAAATTGTCAGACTCACACTGTGGATCACTAAAAAAATCAATTCCAGGTGGATTAAGGTGAAAAAAAAAAAAGCCCAAACTGTACTGGTTATATGAATAAAACATAAGAAAATATATTTAAAACTTTGGCATAGAGAAGTTGTCTTAAACAAGATACAAAATACAGAAACCTAAGCAAGATTGATAAATCTGACTTCTAAGATGACAACTTGTACATAAAATACACCACAAGCAATTAAAAAACATTCAGCAGACTAAAAACATATGTTCACAGAAAAAGACTCATGTGCTTTGTATGAGAGTATTCACAGCAGATTTATTCATCATAGCCCCAAACTGGTAAGAACCCAGGTGTTCATTAATAAGACAATAGACGAAAGCTTGGTTTGTTCACACAATAGACTACGACTCAGTAATGAAAAGGAACAAATTACTGATAATTGTAACGTGGATCTCATATTCTGAGCAAAAGAAACCAGACACAACACAAAAGACCATATACTGTATGGTTCCATTAATATGGAGTTCAGGAAGAGGTAAAACTAATTTATGATGGAAAAGAACCTCAGAACAGAAGTTACCGATGGGGGCAGGAGAGGAGGGATTACCTGGAAAGGAGATAACTTTCTAGAAGTTACGGTAGTATTCTTTATCTTGACAAGGATTTGAGAGACAGCTGTATCCTTGGTCAAAATTTAGCAAATGCACACATAGGATTTGTATGTTTTACTTTATGCGAATTTTATCTTTGGAGAAAAAATTATAAAAAAATTAATGAACTCTAAATGATGCTGAAGTATTTGGGGATGAGTACTGGTGACTACAACTTACTTTGAAATGCACCAAAAAATAAGCCGGATTAATAGATGAATACATTATAATGCAAAAGTAGTAAAAGTAAAGGTAGAAGCTAGGTAGTGAGTGCATGGGTGTTCTCTGTAAAACTCTTTTGACTTTTCTGAATATTTGAAAGTTTTCATGATAAAAGGTTGGGGAAAAAAGGCAACAGATTGAAGGAAAAGTATTTCCAACATACAAGAGATTTTTTTGTCCGGAATGTATAAAGAGCTAATCATCAATAGAAAAAATACTCAACCCAAAATTAGCAAAAGCTTTTAGAAAAACAGGCAAATGCCACCAATGCCTGAAAAGATCATCCTACTGCACTGATAGAAAAATTCAAATGAGCACCACTTGCTCCTCACCCAGCAGGCAGACACCAGCTCACTCATGTCTGACAGCACTGGGGGTAGGTGGGTGTTCTTACGTGCTGCCAGGGGGCCGTGTGAAGTGGAGCTGCCACTTTGACAGTGTCTTCCAGGGTCTGTTGAGGCTGATCTTCCACCTCCCTGTACCACAAGAGCGGGATACCCCTGAGCAAACTCTATGCCTGGGCTCTAGCGCTTGCTGCAGTAGTTAGCATGAAGTGGAGTCACTATGGAAAGACATGTGACCTATTGCTAAGTCAGAACCATATACAGAGCTATGGCACTTACAGAAAAGCAAAATTGCTGTGTAAGTACACACACACACACACACACACACACACACAGCAGATTAAGGGTCCGGAAAAATGCAAACTCCTACCTCAATGAGGAGGTAGGATTAAGACAGAACAATTTGATGTGAAACAAATACAATTTGAAATAAATATTCAAGACCATATTCGTGTATTGCTCACCTGATTGAAAGCATTAACAGATTATTAGTCTAAAACAAAGCTGAGTCTGTCCTTCACTTTCCCAGCACTATAGGGTAAAGTGCCAAATTAAGTACTTACTTATTAGGATTTTATCACCTGTATCCCCAAACCAGGCTTTAATTTCTTTCACTCATTCCTAAGGCAATTCCCATCCACCCTGCATGACAGGAGCTGGGAACTTACTGGTTCCTGGTCATTTCACACCCAGGGTCTAGGCATGTTTGGGTGACCCCTTGGACTCTGAGCAGGTGCTGCAGACAAGCACTTTCTACTATGGGGTGAATGGGGTAAGATGGCAGGGCACCTGCCCTATCACTCATCAGGAGTTGGCTCCTGGTACACTTCCCTGCCCCCACAATTCCCCACCCAAGTGCTGAGTCATATCTGACTGTGCAGGCAGAATACTTTTCTAGCAGTCGCACCAGCCACATCAAAACTTTAAAGACTGGTTTGCTTTTAAACGTACTGAACAGATTCGTCTTCAAGCAAAAATATATGAGCTACACACGGCTACATTTTATGACTGGTAACAGCAGATGTGTGGGCGTGTACATGTTCATATATAATTTCAGCTGTTTCTCTGACATTTTGTGCAAACAAATCAAACAGTTCACCAAAACTAGTTGTAAGTTTTATTTTTATAAAATTAACATAAAAGATTCTTTAAAAATCTGCAGTTATTTACAGCAGTATTGCACAAGTAAAGTGGCAATTACCCTGTCAAAATTCATCAGTGCAAAACACAAGTAAGCCAGGGAAACTGCAATACAAATGCTACATATGCTGGGTCCTAGAAAACAGGTTAGTGATGGGTCAGTATACAAACAGATCAGTGCTATTTATAAGTGGGTACCTGAAGAGTTCTGATACAGTAACTAGTGGTCACAGAATCTGAACATAAAACATGAGAGAGCTTCTATGGTCCGAAATTCCCAAATAAAAGTAGTCAAGTTACTTAGCTGGGAGCTTGAGGATGCTTCTTACACACAATGCAGTTTAAAGTAGACCCCACGTTCCCCCTGCCCTCCACATGTGAGTAGACACACACAGGAACCAGGATAAATCAGCAGGGATGGCAGAATCACCTGCATGGAACCACCATGAAGTCTCCTTAAAGCTTCCACGAGCTTTCACATCTTGACACCCAGTCCAGTGGGGCCCCAACCTCCCCTGAAGGAGATGGAGAATCAGGAGGGCATCGACCTGAAGAAGCAGACTGACCAAATGCGGTGACCAAATGGGTGGGGCGTGGGGAGGGCTGTACAGTTAATTAAAATTAGCTCCTGAAGACAATTTAGTCCAGCCTCAAGCACAGGAAGTCGCACAGCAGGTGGGGGAAAACCCAACCACTCACAGTTGTCCACAAGGGGTTAGTGGCCGGAGGTGGTCCTGAGGCAGGAGCCACCTGTCCCACCCGTCCCCTGGTCTTGCCCGGCCCTAGCCCTGAACAACTGCAATGCAGCACCTCCGGAAGTGGCACATTTTAACTTTTTTCTAAACACTGAGTTGTCAGGGATACATTTTCAGTAGAAAAATCTTTCCCACCTGCTAATACTTTGGTTTTTTTGTTTTCCTAAAGATAAAGCCTGGAGTCAGCAAAATTTGCTTGCATGGGAAGCTAGTTGCTTTGGAACAAACAGAAGGTTGCTGGGTATTTCTTGGAGTAGAATTTTGTAGCCTGCCAGACTGAGTTTCTCACTGGCATCAAACACACACTTCATCATAAGGGCGGCAAAGCCCAAGAATTGAAACCCACTTGACTGGAAATACCAGGACCCAAAGCTGGAGAGCCACCCTGGAGGACCATGTGGTCTGCAATGAGCTCTCCAGTCACCCCCTACACCTCTCAGGAGGTAACTTCATGGAATGGCAGGGGTGTGGGAGACAGGGATGTTAACACTTTTCAGAAATTAAGACATTAAATAAGCAGAAAATAAATATACAATATTTCTACAAGTTACAGCATTATGAAACAGTAGGACACATCACACAGAAAAAGAATCTACAATATTTACAATCCTTGATTCCGAAAAAGTTTAGAAAAACAGTGATTTTTTTACTCATTTATGCTGTACAAAATTTTACAAGAAAGGTAAAGGAAACACAATTGCACACAGACATTTGGCTCAGTTGATAAGTAAAATATGACCTACTAATCTAATAAATACTCACAATATATACATTAAGAAGGGGAATGGCAGACAACTGTATTCCACTATATTTTTTAATCAGAAGGAATTTTAAACTTGATTTCTTCACAACCCCCACCCCCAACATTCTTCATCAACTGGTTTCTGGGAAGGACATCTGAAGAATCACTCATGAAGCTATTTTGTGTGCGTTTATTGTGTTTCTGTGTTAAGTCACAGGACACTTTTTACAAACCTCACATGGGGAGAGGTTGTCAAGGCACAAAACCTGCATTAAGTTTCCAAAAAGGGGATTTAATTATTTTTTCTACAAAAACGTTTTTTAAAAAAGGTAAAAACGTATACCCATGGGAGGCATACTTTCTGCAGAGGAATCTTGATAACCAGATACATACAGTACAGAGACATCCAGTCATCGCTTTAAGTTCTGGTGCCAACAGCCTGTTCTTTAATACTCCTACAATTCATAGAATCTCTAATTTCCTCAGGAACTGTTTCCACATCCAGCCTGGAGGCCACCAGGCCAGAGGGAAACGTGCTCGTGTGTTGAACACAGCCCCTGGGCAGCGCAGGACAGGGCCCCCGGTGCCCGGCCCAGGGCTGCACCAAGTGTGTGCTCCCAGGGGCTGCAGAGCTGAGGAAACAGAGTAAAGTGCTCTAGTCAGGAGACTGGCACATGAATACAGGGATCCTGGGAGGGGGCGCCCAGAACCAAATACATCTTTGGTGTGTGTGTGTGTGTGTCCAGCAGGCCCGCGGCTGCAATCCTACCACCGCTCATAACCGCGGGCTTTGTGTAACCCTACAAATGGGCTCGAGACACATTAGGGAACAAGTTGAGCTCCAACACAGCTTTAAAAATAAGTCAAAGTCCCAAGGAGATTCTTAGGGAAACGAAATTATTTAAAGAAAGAATATTTGGAATTAAATCATCTCCATCTAAAGGAAAAAGTGAATATGCAATACATATATATATGTGTGTGTGTGTGTGTGTGTATATGTATATATATATTTTTTTTAAATTATGAAGATACAAGTGTTTAGATTTTTCCACCTAATTTAAATAATGTGAACATTCTGGCAAAACACTAGTTGCTGGCACTGCTGATTCATTTGAAGATTTACTTATTTCTTTTAAAAGCTGTTTAATGATTGGAGTTTTCAAAAATTTTAAGAGTTACAGAGTTCACAAAATTGTCTTCCCTCCTCAATTTCACTGCTCCCTAACCTGACTCTTTCCTGTGTCTCCCTGGGTGTCTGCTGCCTCTGAAACGACTGACCAGTGTGTGGTTTCCTTCCATTGCACTCACAAGGAGCAGGCACAGAGAAAGAGCACCCTCACTACAGGGCTGGGGGCACGAGTGGCCTGACAATATCCAACTGTCCTGGAAGAACGAAAAACACAGACTTCTGCCCAGAAGAATTCTTCTATGGTGCTGGTGGAAGTGGGATGAAGCCTATGTTTCAAAGTGAATTTAAAGGAGTGGGGCCAGTGGACTGAATGCAGGAGGACTAAAATGCAGGAGGCCAAGCAAATGGCCATCAGAAGCCCTGTCCCAGGCCTGTGCCCATTCCCATGAAGGCGTGAGCTGGATACTGCAGCTGGACTCTGCTGTAATGGACACGGTGGCCCTCTGGGACCTGATGCTGACAGTGCATCCTGTGAACATGGGAAAGCCTGCAACCAGAAAAGCCAGCAGCACAAAGGGGCGTAGCACTTAGGTCTGTTGCTATTACGGCTATTGCCTCTTCAGAATACTTTCCAATAACATACTCATCAAAATGGAATGAAAACCAACACCAAATGCTTCCCAGTTAATAACAGATCACTCGAACTGTGCAAGATACAGGCGGATATTAACTCTTGTTCTGACTCAGTTTCACTTTATCATGAAAATACACTGGATCAAATCTATGCATCTGAGTCCAGACTGGAGGTACATCACAAAAAGTGATGAGGAAAGACGCAAAAATAGTCTGAAATTTTGCCACAGATGCAACTGAATTTATAAAGGTACGTAAATATTTACAAATGGGACTGGCATATCAATGCAGGTGAGAACAGACCCTCTGCCCTTTTAATCAGTTCCATTTCAAAAGAACTCTTTTGGTATTAATAAAAATAATTTTAAAAGGTCAAAGAGGCAATAATAGGGAAGGGAGGGAGTATATCACACCTCTCCCTGTTTAAAAATTCTGTAATCTCTAAAAATAAACTAAGGCAGCTTTTTAAGTTAGCTGGCTCAGTTTCCACTGCAGGGTTTACATAATCCTCTGAGAATAGGCCATAGGTTCTTAAAATTTTAATACAAAAATTATTCACAATTGATTAAAAAGTTTCCATTTCCTTTTTGAAAAACCTTATTAAAGGTGATGGGGAAAACACACTGCATGTAAACACCATTCTTACACAAAATCCTGTTCCAAAAAACCATGGTTTGTACATTAAAAAGCAAAGAATGCTCCCTCCTTTACATTCACAAGAAACTTCCATTAGAAATTCTGCTGTGTGGTGATGAACAGAAAGGTCAAGTTCCCATCCAGCTCGGTGTCTTCTGAACACGTCACCTGCCCCTCCACCAGAGAACCGCTGGCTGCATAATAACGGCACCAGGAGACCGCGGTGCTGGGGCTTGTTGGTTCGAACAAGCAAAATGTCTGCACGTATCTCGGCTCCGCAAAGAACCTGTCAATGCATTCTCCACACCAGGCGGACAATGTAACGCAACAGTCGTAAGATAACCATTTGTGGGTGGTCTTCGGCTGCTTGGTAATTATTCAAAAATACCTGAAACAACAAAAGGAAAGCTTCTTAGTTTCTCCCTAATTTGGGAGTGGGGAGGGGAGGGAGCCCATATTTAAGTGAACAACCAATCCCAGCTTAAACACTATGAAAGGCACCTCTTCACGAGCACTGTATCACAAAGCACGATTCCTCCCTGAGACTGTGAAGAAAACTTGTTTTCATTTCCCTGCAAAGGGGAAGACATCCCTACATAAAGGGCAGGCATACCAATGATTTACTCCTTAAAATAGAAAAAAAAAAAAGCACCCAAAAGAATGTTTGAAAAGCTCAAAGAGGATGTAAAGCAACTATCTTACCACCCAAGTTAATTGACATTCAAATATGCTGCAGATTCCCTCAGGGGTGAATTTCTGGTAGCTGTAATTTATTTGAGAAACCAGTGATTTGGAGTAATCTGCCCTAAGAAGCTAAGCAAAGTCGGGCAGTGATGCACCATTGTGCCTCTGGCTGCTTGGCTACGATAAACACTGTGACCCAGAGGGGTGCCCATGGTCACAGACACAGGCACTGTCAACCCCCATCCTCCTACCCTCTCGGTGTGCGGAGGAAAGAGCAATCCAGAACATAAAAAGCCTCTGTGCCAGTGACCAGCCTATGTTTGTTACAAGCTGAGGAACTGTTCAAAAGGAAATCACCAGCTTATTCAATGCTTTCAGGGTCCTCAGGTCTTCCACAGCGCCCACTTTCAGGTTCTAATCCATCTTGTGGGTAAGTGCAAGGTATAAATTCAAAGTTGCCAAAGGCGGCGGCAACACAACACATCAACCTCAACGCCATGAGCTACCAACCTGGTTCGCCGTTCAAGTCTGAAATCTGCCCTGGACATTTCTTAATGACGAATCCACACGAGACTGGGCTACGTGACTGTCTCTCCACAAACCCCCTTCTCACTGAGTGGGGGATGCCTCCAACACACCGTCGCGGGAACCACCGGCCATGAATCAGGGTGAGACAACGGTCCCCTCAGACCCCGAACAGCCCCCACAGACACCAGCTGCAGCTGCAGCTCCACTGTTTACACAAGCTCTGCCTCACTTGTTTGACAGAATGGGATTGTGATAAGGCCAGGGCATTTCCCCTTTTCCTTCCATAACAAGATTGGAGGAAATCAGCTTTATGTAAGCGATTCCTGTAGAGGCACTCTGTAACCACAGTCTGTGATTTTTATCTGTTTTACACACAAGATTGCTTTGTTTTGATTTAACTTTCAAAATTACTTTGCTGCCTCTGTGTGAGAATAATTTAGGGGAAGGTTAATTTTAGTGTAGACTAATATTAATAGGTTGAAAGAAACTTATTCAAAATAAAACCACAACTTACTAAAATGAAGAAAGTGTATGCTATGATGGGCTAAGTAATCAATCCAGGCAGGGAAGTTTTGTGCCAACCTGGTGTCACTGCCATGCTCGGTGTGGCCAGAACATGGGGCTGACTGGGTGTCCACAGTCAACAGGACACCAATGAGGGGGCTGTGTCAACGTGAAGGGCAGACTCCAACTGCTGACACTTGCTAAGTTTCATATTCCAGCACTGGCAGCGTCCAAGGGAAGAAATCTTCTGTCCACTCTTGGAGGACAGCAGGAGGCTGTGACCAAGCTTAAGTAGAAGTCACCTCACGAGAGAATCTTTCCAAGTTTTTAGAGTTCCGCTTTCATCTCAAATGTAAAAGGATATGGGGGTGTTCAAAGACATGCTGGACAGGGTGGGGAAAATGCAGGAAATTTTGGCAAAAGTTACACCCAGTCTCTGACTCGTGAGAAGATGCTAAAGCATCGCAGTCTGCAAGGGTGCGGGGATGCCTGCCCTCTCAGACGGCGGGCATGACAACATGGCACACGCTTTTAAGTTGACAAGCAATTGCTTTTGGACGACATTCAACAGAGGAAGCCATTACCACGGATTCAAAGAGCTGTGCCAGCCCAGAAAGCATTTGACAGCTGGCACGGCCGGCTAGAGCTGCTGTTGGCTTGAAGCGTATGCCCGTACTGCAAAAGACAGCTGGAGGATGGGCAGCCCCTACCTCTGCAGACTGGCTGCCCTCTTAATACCTGCAGCCATAAAAATTACTGCGGCTTATGGTCAGGGCCTGGTGACACTAAACTGGGGCAAGTGGCCAAAAGCTGCAGTGGGGCGAAGACGCAGAACTAAGACTGACGGCTCAATGCTGCTCAAAGCGCCAACAGCTTCAGCCAGCTCCAGTGAAATCTCCCTGCGATCTAGATACGTGAGGAGCGGCTGCTACAATTCAGCTCCTAAACCAGGGCCTTTGGTTTTGGGGTGGTGTAAGGGGTCAGGAGGGAGTTTGAAGCGATTAGAGAAAGTCCCCTAAGATGGAATGCACTGGTGAAAGGTCAAAGTAAGGGCACACCCAGAGGCTTCTGGCCAGGGTAGCATATCCAAAATGGAATTGGAAAGTCAGGACTAAAAATGACAATCTCTGTATTGTTGGGGAGCTGCCAGTTAAAAGCAAGTATGACTGAGCCAGGAGCTGTCACTTGCAGTATGAGTGGTCCCTCGCATCTAATGTGGGCTAAGACAATAAACACACCCATAAAGGAGCATCAGCAGCCATGCCTGGACTGTCTTCCTGAGAGCTGCTGTGTCTGCAGAGCTGGCCTCCTGCCTAGAGTCCAGTAAGTCTGCGTCTGCTATAGTGGTTCTTAATCAGGTGGAAGCGACATCTGTGTATCACAAGTGCATTTAAGTTCTGCCACTCCTAAACTGGGTAATATAAAAAAGACACACTGTCTTTCCTGATTAAAAGCGTTTTTAAAAAAACTATTAAAATAAATACAAACAGGGAAGATGCTCCACTCCCTCCTGAAACTTCTGGGCGTCCTCCTCTTTATGGGCTGAACTGTAAACTGTGTCCCCTCAATTCATCTGTTGCAGTTCTAACCCCCCGGGCCTCAGACTGTGACTGTAAGTGGAGACAGGGTCATCAATAAGGTGATTAAGTTAAAATGAGGTCACTGTGGGGTGGGCTCTAATCCAAGGTGTTCTTAGACAATCAGGACACAGAAACCCACTGGGGTAGACCACGTGAAGACACGGGATGACGGCATCTACAGGTCTGGAGGCTAAGTCTGCACCAAGATCACAGACTTCCAGCCTCCAGAACTGAGAAAAATAAATTCCTGTTGTGTAAGCCACCCAGTCTCTGGAACTCTGCACAGCAGCCCTAACTGACTAATACACCCTTTCACTGATGCTTATCCATAATTCTCAGTCTGTCACCCTTTAAGTGAAAACAATCCTTCTTACAGGGTTGGATAACTCTGTTTTAGTATAAATTGCAAAAATACTTTAGAAAGATATAGTAACTCATTTGGGCGAAGAAGATTATTTTTAAAGACCAAATTGGCTAGTAAGTTACAATTGAAGTGACCATATATTACAGTTCTCTCCTCTCTCACTCTTTCTCTACCCAGACACACATACACACAATCACAAGTGCACAAAGAGGAGGGCCCCACCCAGTTAGGTACTGTAATCTTCATAGTCTAAATCAAGAGCTATGTGAGGACTGGGTTACCTGGAGGTAACTGCCTTTTGTGGCCATCCCCCCATGTGTCCAGAAGATGACTCCTTCAACATTCACAACCTTGTATGTCCCGCCAGGAACCAGTTCCTGACAGCCCCTGCTCCTCTCAGGGCAAGGGGCTCCAGTGGCCTTGATGCTGACCGGCATCAGGTGGGGGCCCAACTTCAAGGCACGTGTCTGTGTACCCACTAGGTCTAGTGGTAATAGCTGTGTCGCCAGCACAAAATAGTAAACAAGATAATAAAGTAAGGACAATACAGAGGCAAATAAGATGAGAGGGAGAAAAAACCTGGCCAAAGAGGAAGTCAGGGAGCCAGGGCAGGAAGGCACGAGGGTGAATCCCCACATCGAGCCCCAAAGGAAGAGGAGAATTTCTTGGAAGGACAAGAGGAGAATGGGCAGTGCAGGTGGAGAGAGAAGCTGGGCAGAGGCAGCAAGGCCAACAGGCAGAAGGGGCCAGCAGTTCAGTAAAGATAATCTAGGTAGTGGATAAATATTTATCATAAGCCAGAAGGAAAAATCATGCCAAGTTGCAGGACTGCTCCTCCATAGACTGTGCCCTCTAAGTGTAAAGGCACAGGATTCTGTCTCTACAAGTTTCCTCAGCATAGACTCAGACAGTCTTTCTCTGAAGACATGAACAATGCCCTTTGAGATGGTGTCGAGCATTCGACAGGGAATTCCTAAATAGCTCTTCACACGTCCCCATGACACCAGATGGCACAAGCTCATCTGGGTGGCAACTGGGGAGGAGCTGAGCCACAGGAATGCCCTAGCGTGGGGTTCCTGCTGCCTTGCCAGGGGCTGGCACTGCCACTGCAGCGAGGAACATTGAGTGCAGGGCAGGAGCATCTTCAATTTACACTTGAGACGACCAATCAAGTGTCAGGGAATTTAATGACATTCTAATGCCAAAATAATCACAGAACAACACTCTCTTGCTCAGTCCAGGGAAGCAGATGCTTGGAAAAGAAAAGAGGCCCTGGCTCCAGGGAACTGGTCAGGCTGAACACCAGACACCTATAGAACGCAGCTTTGGATTCAGCTTCACTCCCCAACAGTGAGAGGAGTCAATCCTTTGAAAAGCTGCGTAGGGCACTCCAGGCCTTTGGACTTTGTGTGCCCAAGCTTGGGGATGGAAGAATTGCCATGGCCACCACAAATGAAATAACCTAGCCCACGCTTTTCAGTCCCCACAACAACCCTGAGTGCCAGGGGAGCATTCCCTGCTGTTTTGCAGCCAGTGACTACAGAGTTGGTCAAACAAGTGACTCAAAGGGTGGTGCAAGACAGTGGCAGGACAGGACGGGTACTCTTGGTCCACATGAAGATGGAATGCCAGAAGCAGGACAGAAGTTAAACGAGGGCTTTCAGGCCAGCACCTTCCCTCTTTGCATGCCCTGTCCCTGTGCCTGTGCCTGTGCTGGGAAGGGCCCGTTGCTCCTCAGACCTGAAGGGGGCCTTGTTTCAGGCTAAGCTGAGGTCACAGAGGTTCTGGAGTGAGAACTGAGAATCACTAAATGATTCCCACAATGCAGCTCAGAATACAGCCCACTCATCCACACTCCAAAGGCAAGGTTGACACCCACTGGGCCAAAGGACTCAGTAAGTACATCACTGACCTAGAAATAGCATCGCTCAAGGGGGGACTTAAATTAAAAAAGCACAAATGTGCATAACACAATTTAAAAAAAGGCTGAGATCAGACATGACATCAAGGAGTTATCCTGGGAACCAGGGGTGAGATGTGCCGTAAGACAGCCACAGTTAAGAGTTTCCTGGCAGTCAAAGCAACAAGGGAAAAACAATTTCATCGTCATATCAAAGCAAGCTCAATTCCTAATTCTAAGAGGCATTCAAAAACAAGGTATACCTATACAACTCTGAGATGCAGAGGAATTTAACTTACTCAAAAACTTGTTTCTTTCAGAATTTCAACACTAAATGTATAGTGTGTCCTGAAAGTTATTTTTTATATATAAGTATTTATACATACACTATATATTATTATATATTATATATAATATATAATAGGAGGCTGAATTTTGGACTGTGAGACCAGGAAGGACAGAGGGAATCTCTGTTCCAGGCTCAGGCAACTGAGGAAGCAGTCTCTCTCTGGTTGGTGTCTGATCCCCATAGGCTGCAGAAGAGAGGGCCTGGGATGGACATCCAGGAGCCTGGGAATACCCAGGGGCTGTCACGGCATCTTTAGGGACACTGAGGTGGCAGGGTGGGACAGAGGACTAGGAGTCGCCCCCCTGGTTCTGTTAGAACTACCACCCCACTACCCGTTCATAACCCAGCAGTCTAAACAGCATTTTAACTGGCAACCGAGTGACACAGAGGTCAGAGAGAAAAAGGCCCAGCACATAGTCAGCATCATGTGGAGCTCTTCAGGAAGATCCGGTCTCTCTCCACTTTCAGACCAACCACCACAGTCAAACGGCAGCTGAGCTGGTATTTCAGTGCTGGTTCCACATGCATGCTGTTTTCAGGTGTCAGAGGAGACTGCTACAATACTGCCCAACACCAAATCCACTTTCTGTTCATCACCAAGGCAACAGGGATATTTGCATAGCTTGTGCCTACTGCACTTTGATGCCACCACAGCTGGGGAAAGGGCACTGGGAAGTTCCCTCCCAGATGCATGGTACCTTCACCCCAAACCAGTAGAGCACTCTCCTCCAGTGCTGCAAAGCTATGGGTGCTGCAGCTGATTTGCTATGGTGACAATGTGGTCTTCAGAAGTCAGATAAAAACTACATTTGCATAAGCCAAACTTTTATCCTATTTTTGACACACTATTTCAAAGAAATTATGATAGTTAAGGCTTCTTGTGAGACAAATCTCTTCTCCAGTGAATGTTGGGGTGAGGCTGTGCACTGAGGCTCTTCAGGCAGCGCAGCACAGCCCTCCACTTGGTAGGTCTCTAGCCTGTCAGACTCCAGACCTGGTGCTGGCTAAAGTGGGGAATGACTCCCGCCTGCCACTTCGGAAGTTGTCACTGTTCTATGGCCAACCACAGAGAAGACACAGATTGTTCTGACATCTGTGTGAGGCACCAGTAGTTGGAATATTAGATTCAGAGAAGAAACACACTGTTTCAAAATGTTCCAGCCTCAGAAAAAAGCTAAGTGAGATGTAATATAGTCTAACCACAACTAAAACCTCTCCACTTTGTTTCAGGTGGTAGAAGTCTAGTGAAGGATGATACGAGAAGCTTATTAGTTTTGAGCGTCTGCAGCAGGGCCAAGTCTTAGTTTGTGTGCATCTTCATTTCCTCCTCAAGAGATTAAAAAAAAAACAAAACCCCAGTTAGACCTCCTGAAGTCCCCTTCTAGGCACCTGCATCTCCTTCCTCATGGTTACGTGTTCATGGCCTTGATCCAGAGCAGCCAGGCAGCCCTGCAGGTGTAGGCACCTGCCAAACAGATGAGCACTCACACGTGGTGCAAACAAGCACAACTCCTCTAGCCCAATGCCCACCCAGCCATTTAAGCACACACCAGTGCCTCAGCCTCATCTCACATTTGCCTACACCCAGACACAGCATGTGCAGTAGGGTCAACCACACAACTCGTTCAAAAAGCAGTTCCAGAGTATTTAAAAGATAAGACAGGTGAACAGAGTTCCTGGCATCTCCCTTTCTAAACGCCAAAGACCCACTGAAAAATGTTTCAATTACAGTTCAAAGTTAGAGGAAACAGAATTATGATAATAGATGATAATACGAATTTTCTAGCTCCATCTCTAAATGTTCTTACTTAATCTTCACTATATGCCTAAGGGATAGACCAGGAAATGGGCCTCCTAAAGGTTAAGGGTAGAGCCAGGGTTCTAGGTCTGACCCCAAAGTCCCCACGCTTCATGTTTTCCTACGAGATCACACTCTGGCTTCAACAAGTAACAGAACATGCTTGTCTGGAAAACCAGCAATCCATAGTCCACACAATCCCAGCCACATGTGCTCCCAAAAGTCTGAGGGAAGAACCAAGGAGCTCATCACCTCTGGCCATTGTACTTGTGGGATGGAAATGGGGTGGTCTAAGACAGGCAAGGAAGGCTCCTAAACCCAAACACTGAGCTGCCTCCTCCAGCTCTAAGGAAAACCCTTGCTGAACCTGAAAACTGTGCCACTGATCAACGGCAGGTACACGACGAGCTTATCTAAGCTTATCTAAGCTCCTCATGACTGCTTTTGTTATGAAAACTGGCATTCTATAAACTCATGTGAGTGAAGTGTGGGGCAACCTATCATTGTATGACTTACGTCTAAATTGAACTTAATATCTGATGTGCAGAGTTCCATGATTCTTTTCACAGCCAGTAACAGAAAGCAACTTCTTTTACTAAACTCCAACATTCAATTAATGAAGACCTCCAAAGTAAGCTGAGACCACACATTTGGGTTTATGTTCAGTTTGTGCAATTACCAACAAGCAGGCTAAACTTTAGTCCTTGCCTTTGTACATTATTCACAGAAGAATGACTACCATTTATAAAAACAAGAATGAGACAGCACTCGGGATTTCACTTCTCAAGAAGGAGAGCATATAAGTATTTCAAATTCATATATAGTATAGGAAAATGCTAATGTAATGACATATTAAATTCTTTCCATCAAAATCAGTCTGCAAGCCACCTTCTCAACTCTACTTTGTCTGATTCAGGGCTAGATTTTGGTCTACGTGTACTTCAATCAATTCATGTCTGCACATGCCCTGGACAGAGTAGGAAGTAGGCAGTGTAAACAAAAGATCACTGTTTCTTGTGATCAAACAGTGAAAGGGTTTTCATTCACTGCTGGCCTCATCTGGAGAGCAGCTTCATGTGCTGCTGTCCACTGCAGCACACCACCAGGACATGCCCAGGTCACAGTTAGCCAAGAGCAGTGTTCCTGCACATGGAGTGACTTGAGCTGGACAACCTGACTGCGAAGAACCTAGAAGCCACAGAAGGAAAACAACTCCAGCTTCAGTATTACGGGTGGTGGAGGGGAAAGAGGGAGGCATGCTGGTTGCAGAACGGCTCCAGTTATTCCAAGAGCAAGCATTTTTACATTCTAAGGGCTTTGGATCGCAGCCCCGGCCCATGGTCAAGACTCCCACCCAAGTAGACACTACCCTTCCAGTACCTCTGTTCCACATCTACAGAGGATCGCAATCTATCCTTGCTGGCACTGCGTCCAGCAGATGAACCGGCACATGCACTCACACAGTTTGGGTGATGAAAGAAACTGGCAACAGCTACTGAAGAACAGTCTGGCTGTCTTGGGCTGACACACGAGGAAGAGAAGGTGCAGGCTGCAGAAATACAAACACTGCACCACTCAGGTAAAGGCAAGCTGCTCACTTTCTCACAAATTCCAAAATAAAGATTTAGCTTCTCAGAGAACCTCTCTTCCCTCCATGCCCACTAACATCCCTGTGCTACCTAGCCTTTACCAACAGCCTCCCTACTCTCCACTAGGAGTCTCAAAGCTTGGAGTCTTAGAGAGCGCCCTGCACAGCAGACCTGCATAGGAAGAGCTGTGAGCGTCAGTGGCCCTCTGGCCATAGTTCATTCAGCAACAAATGCCTTTTAAGAGCTCCATGACCTTCACAGCCCCTGGGCTTTGCCCCACAACTGGTTCTCCCTGTGCCTGCACTACTGGTGCCTCCTGCCAAATCTTTAAGAATCTGAGCATCAAAATAAACATTGAGAGTAACGCATTGTAGCCCATTGAATAAAACAAGAATCCATGAATCCAAGTTGGTATACTAAATAATTATATGAGAGAGAAAGGAAAGCTCTTCGTCCTTTACAAGCTCTGTCATATTACAAATGGAAAAGTACTAACTTCACAGTGGAAGACACCACCTTGGATCAAAGTGAACCTCATCAGTAACAGGACAAATGGACATCGTGTGCCTCCTGCTGTGCCACACTAAGGACACATCACCTCTGGAGTGCTCCTGTCAGAAATGCAAAATGTGAGTCTCATCATGCAGAAATATCAAATAAATCAAATTCAGGGAGTCTGTAAATTACAACTGCCCTGATCCTTCAAAAATGTCACTGTCATAAAAGACAAAAGACAGAGGATGGTTCCAAATTAATGGAGCCAGAGGTAAGACACTTGAATTCAATGCATGATCCTACATTGGCTCTTGGGCCAGAAAATACATTTTTTCTTTCTTTTTTTTTTTTTTTTTCCTGAGAAGGGCACTGTTGGGACAAGTGGTAACATTTGAATAAGGTCCACAGATCAGACAATAGTTCTGTAAAACTATTTGTGAATTTTGATAATTACACTGTGGTTACACAAGGGATTACTCTTATTTTTGGGAAATACATACTGAAGTATTTTTAGTGTAGAAAAAGCAGTATCATGTCTGTAGTTTATTCTGAAATAAACTGTACACGTGTACAAAGTGGGAAAACATGAAAACAAATGGGGCAGATATAAAAGGGTGGTTCTTTGTGTCATTCTTGCAACATTTTTGTAAGTCTGAAATTATTTCAAAATGAAGTTACCAAAATCCACTGTAGTAGTAAAACTCCGACTGAATAGAGGGGCCAGGCCGTTCAGCCCGGCAGGGTCAGCTGGGAATGACACTGCATCGGGAGAGAAGAGGGGACATGCACTGGGACTTTGCGCTCACCTGTGCCTCTCTCACCTCCTCCTTCAAGGATTCAGCCTCCACAGCTCCGTCTCAAACGCTTCCCCACTGCCCTTAAGTGGACTGAATACATGACAACTACACGACAACTTCCTCTATTTCTCTAACTGGAAAAACGGGAAAATATCCTGTCAGGCTTCGCAAGGCTCATGGCAATAAAAGACTAACACTTTAGACAAGGCATTGTAATAGCATTAAGCAAATAAAGACAGTCAGTATTTAAAAGGTTAATATCCATCCGAAAGCAGCGCAGTGAGGTACACTGCTTGCCAAGAGAGGATAATTCCCTTGTGAAGACAGCAGGTAATTTGAATTCATTATTTCCCAAAACGGCCTCCCATTACCTTCCCAGATTTCTGCCCCCAATATTTAACAATGGACCATTAAGTGTGATTCCAGACAATGGACAGTTTTTAATCTAACAAGTATCAAGACGGGTGTCTGTGGCTTTGAAGATCACTGTGTCACTATCCAGAGTACTATCCAGTGTTTTGAACTATTTTTTTTTTTTTAGACGGAGTTTCACTGGACTACAATGGCGCAATCTCAGTTCACTGCAACCTCCGTCTCCTGGGTTCAAGCGATTCTCCTGCCTCAGCCTCCCGAGTAGCTGGGATTACAGGCGCCCACCACCACGCCCAGCTAATTTTTTGTATTTTTAGTAGAGACAGGGCTTCACCATCTTGGCCAGGCTGGTCTTGAACTCCTGA
>NW_012102188.1:1332025-1361853 GCF_000951045.1 Mandrillus leucophaeus
AGGCTGGTCTTGAACTCCTGACCTCAGGTGATCCACCCACCTCGGCCTCCCAAAGTGCTGGGATTACAGGTGTGAGCCACCGTGCCCGGCCTTGTGTTATGAGCTATTTATAAAATCTGAATATATTTATCTTTGTTTTAGAAAAATTGCGTTATAACCTAGAATCTATCCCTACTCCTGCCCCCCAATATCCCAGCCTACTAAGAAAGCTAAAGTCCTTTAATTATTTGTGACTGTATTTTTGCACTAATATTTTTAAGATATGCAAAAGAATATGCACAATGACAAAACCTTGTAAATACTGCAATCAGACAAATTTCTTTTACCAAAAGCATGGGAACAATAGGTTGCTTCTTACTGCAAACACAGACATGACCATCTTAAACATTAAACTGTGAAATGACATTGGGAGAAGAGGAGGGGAGGCAGGCTATGAACCTGTTAAGGTGCTGCTATCACATCCTCAACAGAGAGGCAAGGTAACAAAGACAACCCAGCAGCCTAGGTTTCATTTGCATGTGACTCAAACTACTTCCCACCTTGACAGCTTCACAAGAGGATGGCTGGGGACTGGGATGCACTCCAGTCCCCACGCCAGCCTTAGCCCATGTCTTGTCACTGACCACTCATGGCAGCCATGGAGGTGCATTCACCAGGTGCATCTGGGCAGGCCCACAGGAAAGCCTTGCGGAGTCATGCATTCATATTGCATGGTTTAAAGAGAAACTTGTATAATATCCTTGAACACATCCAGCTCTGTAGTCAAAATCTCTAACAGAATCCTTGAGAATGTGCGAGCTTATCTCAGTACCCAGAGCTCCTGGCAGCAGGGGGACATGTGGGCACCAGGCAAGGCCTACTGCCGCCGTTCTCTCTCAGGCAGCCCCACCTAGGGCAGATCCTGCCCCGAGAGTGTCTACAAAGCCCCATCCAGATGGGAAGGAGACAGGCCCAGGCGATGGTCAGTTCACTGCCTAGGTTCAGAGATGTCTCCATACCCACCAGAAATGATCTATCCTGTTGGATTCTGGACACAATCCCAGAATCAGGACTTGAGTGTATTCACCTACCCTCTTAAAGGGACTCATGTCCTCCCCACTTCCATCCTGAATCCACTGTGGTCCCACTTCTCACCAGTTCTTCCTAGTCAACCAAGAGACAGCCACGTCCAGTCACACACAGGAACACCAAAATCTCTTTAGGTAAACCAAGGCAGAGGAACTGGAGGGAATGGTTACTTCAGTGACAAGTTATAAAACCAACCAGACTTCCAAAAAAACTACATTTCAGATTTAGGCTGGAAAGGAACGTATGTTCTGTGAACTGGCTTATGTCAGGTGGAGGATGCCAGGAGTTCTGCCAACTAAAGACAGTATTTTAAGAAATTCTTAAGTCCATCAATGTCACACTTCCCATTTCACAACAGAATCATCACTACAGCGCGCTCCTCAAACACCCCCACAGAAAGGTAGGAAGATCCGATGTGTGTTTGAAAACATCCTTGACTCTTACAGAAATTCCATACTGAAGAACTGAAAGTGTCCTTTGTAATGGGAAAATGTCTGTTTGTCTAAAAGAAGCCTAAAAAACATTGTATAAAGGCAGAAAAATAATAATTCAAAGGTAAAATCCATTTACTTGGCAACAATGAACTAAGCATGACCTCCCCTAGAAGAGAAAACAGATTAAAAAAAAACTTTAAGAGGTACTTATATGAAACAACGTCCAGGAAAAAAAAAATAGAGCTAGAAGAGAAGGGGTAAGAATAAATGATATTAACAACTATAACATTTTCCACAAAATAAGAATTAGGGTCTTCCTTTTGGATAAATCAACTGAATTAACACCTTTATATGAGGTGTTTAAAACTTTGTGAACAAGTAAATACCCTATATCACACTTTTGCTAGTGCACCCTTTAGCGGAAGCAGTCACAGGTGTTCTCAACAGTACTAACTCCTGGAGTCAAGGTCTACACATTTAAAAACCTCCCCCACGTGGCCGGGCGCAGAGGCTCAGGCCTGTAATCCCAGCACTTTGGGAGGCCGAGGCAGGCAGATCACGAAGTCAGGAAATCGAGACCATCCTGGCCAACATGGTGAAACCCCGTCTCAACTAAAAATACAAAACTAGCTGGGTGTGGCTGCAGGCACCTGTAATCCCAGCTACTCAAGAGGCTGAGGCAGGAAAATTGCTTGAACCTGGGAGGCGGAGGTTGCAGTGAGCTGAGATTGCGCCACTGCACTTAAGCCTGGTGACAGAGCAAGACTCCGTCTCAAAAACAAACAAAAGTCTCCCATGTGAAAAAGGTGTCCAAATGGTCACCAGTATTGCCCCCAGGTAAAACAAACAAAAAAACACTGCTTCTACTAACTACAGATGATGATACAGGCTAAAATTTTTTTTAAAATCAAGAACAAAGCTCAAAATAAGTGGCAGTCAATTATCCATAATATAAAGTTTTTATAGGTCAAATTACAGGCTATTGATGAGTGGCCTCCTAATACATTTCAACAATTAAATGTCCAAAGACAACAATGGGCTCTGCAAGGGCAATGGCTCCATGCTCTTACTCAGTTCACCCTGCAAATTGCATGACAGCCTTTTACATGAGTGCTGGGATCGCTCCCATGCGCCAAGTGACAAAAGATGTTGTTTAAAAATTACCTTTAACTTTGACCTAAAACGCACAAGGGGAGTACAGAAACACACTACATCGATTGAAACCTATGTTAATAATATTTAGGTGAGACTATCTCAAAGTCTATAAATAATCCCTATTTTAGCATTGTTTTAAAGTCTGCTCATAAAATTCCTTTGCTGCCTCCTACTGTATTATTTAAGTGCCATTACTTAAATTCAATCATAAAACAAATGAAAAATGGGAAAGGAGAAACAATGAAAGGTCACAACTAGGCAACAGTATTCATTTCCAGAATTAGCATGTAGTTATAACAAGTCACTTTGTCTTTTTTAAAAAATACGGTGTGGAAGGGGAGGGCGTGGGCAGAAAAGGGGGTTAAGAAAACATCATTACCCTCCTTGCATAGTAAGCGTTAAACTCGTCTCCGATTCGCCGCAACTCTTGGGCGATCCGTATCTCCGGGCGCATATCTGCAGGTTCAGCCTGCCTCCTGGAAGCTGCATCAGAACAAACAAAACAAAAATCACACTGTGGTCCATGGATCACTGGGAAAGTTCCAAAGATAAGTCTCCAAAGACAAGCCCATCTCACACACTCTTTCACGTTTCTGGGAGCTCCCTGACTTCAAGAACTACAGCCATGTATTAAAGGTTAGAGTGGCACAGTCTTCTACATAACTCTGGTTAAAGAATACAAGATATAGAATAAAATTTCCTTTTTCAAAACTGGAGATTCAGAATTGCTGAATTCATTCCGACCCATTCATACAGACTTCCATTTCAAGAAGCTACTCACAAGAAAATGGAAAATCCTGCCAAAGAAATAGGCTTGAAACATGATTATAACAGAACAATTTAGTTTTTCAGTAAAATAATCATTCTGATCTTATTACAAGGTAAAAATTCCTATATAACTTTCAAACATTATCTAAAAATATGAGGTGAAATGGCTGTCCCATTCAAAGTCAAATAAGCGAAACCCCGAGAAACCTGAATGAGTTGGTTTCTATGAAAGCAGGTACGATGATACAGACAGCTGTCTTCAGAAGGGCTACCCCAGGGCCAAAGGAAAGCATAATTGCATGTTTTGTCTCAATATTAATGCATCCAATCAAGATGAGCTCAAGTCTGCAAACACCACATGGAGAGAAAAAATGTTTTTGGGTCTAAGAGCAAAGGCATTTCTGAAAGGAGAAGAGAGAGGGAGGACTGCCCTTTCATTAAGCTGTCACTAACATTCACACCCAGTACATTCATCTGTGTACTAATGAAACCATTAAAAGCCATGTGACAGCCAAAATTGAAGGAGAACAAAAATGTGAGTTGTCAAAAGATCCCATTATGCATTAGGAAGATTATATTCTCCATGTGCCACCAGGAAAGCATTACACTCAGAGGCTAACAGTTCAGTAACGTGTACAGGAAACGAGATAAAATTCTTGGATTTCCACCACTATTCACGTGTAACTTATGCTAACTTACTGTAAAAACGGGCACACCATACTCACAATTAAACACACGTATTACGTTTTCACCAGAACAAAATATGTAAAAACCTATGATAATAGGATATTGCAATAATAAGGAACATAACTTCCTGTTTTTTTTGTTGTTGTAAAAGGCCGGTAAAACTGACACTGATTCAGAGCTCTATAAAAGCACTTGAAAGTGAACACTTTGAAGAGTTTTTGCCAATTCCTCTAAAATCTCTTGCCTCATCTTCTCTGACCCCAGCCCCTTCCCAAGTGAATTTAACAATAATCCCACAAAGGGAGGAACTGCTGTAGGAAGCCCTGGTGGAGAAGCACGAAGGCTGATGAACAGGAAACTTTTAGGATGTCAGGCATGGCCTCTGAATACAGCCAATCATACAAAATTTACTTTGATTGTACCTGTGTCACACAAATGTTTCTAACAAATCTGTAAAAAGTCTTAAAATTAGTTTTTGAACTAAACTGGGAGAAAACAAAATCTCTGGGTAGATGGGATACCAGGTGATGCTGATGTCATAGTTCCTTTCCCTGGGCTTACCGCCCTTTAAAGAGCTACTCTTTTTAAGTGTTCATTCCCTGATTTAGAAGCTTTTAACAAGTCAGTTTACCCTTAGGGGAAGAAGAAAAGTGTGTTTTGTTTGGGCACCCACTGCACAAGGGTCTCATGCAATCCTCCTAAAGGAGATGCGCCTACCCTTACACACAAGTGAACGGTCAGCCAGCAAGACACCATCACTCACCTCTCCTGAACTTCAAGCTCCACCTGTTTCCCTCTACACATGACTGACAGAGAAAACTGCCTTCAACCCCGGAGTCAGAAGTGAAGAAAACACCAATTATCAAAAGGATATCTGTGAACTACACATTGATGTTTCATAAAGTTGGCAGACTGGTAAAAATTGCAGGCCAAGTTACCCAATACTTAATACATCAATGATATTCACAAATCCACTCAACAAACACAAACACTCACATGCCTGACATTGTTCTAGGAGGTGCTCTGGGTATAGCAACAACAGAGGCCATGCCCTGCTCCCACGGGGCTTACCTTCTTGTGGATTAACCGCTTGATTTCAACTAACTGCTAAATTTCTTTGGGACAAGGAGACATATTTTATACTTTTTATAAGACAAAACAAAAATAACTCCCCCCATCAATCTCCCCCAACTCGTAAATAAAGTCCACTGGATTCTCTTTAACATCTTGGCTTGTGTCTGTGGTTTAGAAGCTTCCACGGCTTGTGCTTGGGCTGGCAATTGCAAACACCACCAAATACCATCAAAGGGCAGTCTCTGTCAGAAGCCAACCTATCAAAACTAGCACTTAGTGAATATATTCAACATAGCCAGCAGGTAGGAGCTTTTAACAAGTCAGCCAATTTCAACTTATTCATCTTGAGAGATAAATGCCCTGCTAGCTTTGGCAGAAGCAAATAAGCAAATGGCCTGTTTCTTGTACAAAAAGAAAAGTTCAGTAGTTAACATTAATTAGCCTAAATAAATTCATGGATATAAACACATCCCTAAGCTCTGGCAGGGAGAAATGGAGGGGGTGTGTGTGTGTGTGTGTGTGTGTGTGTGTGAGATACAGGAGGCTGTACTGTTGTGTGTCTGTGTGTCTGTGTGTGTGTGTGTGTGTGTGTGTATGTGTGTATGTGAGATATAGGAGGCTGTACTCTGGCAGGGAGAAATGGAGGGTGTGGGGGTGTGTGTGTGTGTGTGTGTGTGTATGTGAGATACAGGAGGCTGTACTGTTGTGTGTCTGTGTGTGTGTGTGTGTGTGTGTGTGTATGTGTGTATGTGAGATATAGGAGGCTGTACTGTTACAAGTCCCTAAGCAACTCTGATGCAGATGGTTTCCCAACCAGACCCTGGTGGGCAAAAGGTAAGAAACCATGGCAATGCCCTGGAGCCCTGAGACATTATCTTTAGCATTTCAGAGTTAGGAGAGTTGTATTAACCAAAGATAATGGTTTAGAGACTAGGCTTATACTGGAATTGCATATACTGGAATTGGCAACAGCTACAGATTACTAAGATAGCTATCAACTGTACTTAGGTGTCGTTTTAAAAAGTTATTATGGAAATAGATACTATAAATTCACTTTGCAAAAAAGACTGATCTGTGAGGGCTACTCTAACTAGCACCTATCACTTTTTTTTTTTTTTTTAAAGCCAGTGTTTTTTTGAGAAGCAAATATAGTTATTTCTTGAATCTGTAAACCTAAAAGTAATGGCAAACATCCTGCAATAAAACCTAGCTAGTATGCACACAGTAGTACATGGCTATGAAGACTACATGACAAAAACACTTATTTTGACTACTTTAGCCCTATTTCTAGATTTTAAAAGGGTAGTTTTAATCTGTTAATACAGTGCAACATAAAGTTCAATTATTTCTTAAGTGACAAAATACCTTCTATGGGGATAGAGGAAGCCTCTCTTTAACTTCATGACTAATTTAATGTTAGTGAGTCTCACACCACATGACATCCACCAGAACAAATGAATGGGGTCTGGAAGCCCCACAGTGGCACTGATCAGCACGAGAATTAAGTTTTTTATTTCCTTTAGCATCGGTTTGCTTTGCCACCACGATGGCAAAGGGATCCACTGGAATGGTCTTCCAAAAGTGTGCCTGGAGCCCATGGGGTTTGGGATACAGAAATCTCCAAACACACGTTGCTCCACCCTCACTCCTAGAATCTTACCTGGATACTCAACCCAATTCCTCCCATCCTAACATATTCGAGCTATCAAAAAGATAGCTTAGGTTGACATTTCTAGTTTATGAGGAAAGTAAGTACCAAGCATAAATATTTTATTTTGCTATCTGCAATATGTCTGACTGTCATAAATGTTGATACCTGGTCAATAAAATGGCTTTATTTGAAATGAAAGCTCTTACTCCGTAGGAAGATCAAATTTTTAACTTGGCAATTTTATGAGAACATAAAAAATTCTTCAAAGGGGAAATTCTGATGAGGTGCATTTTTACCCACAGAAAAGGTAGTTTCAGCATTTATGAAAGTACTTCACTCCATAAACCCGGCACTAATTTTTTTTTTTTAAAGCACAATAAAATATAAAGTGCTCTCGAGGTAAAGCAGCTCCAAAGCTGCAATCTGCAGCAAAAGCTCCAATCCTGCAAGCAGCAGACTCAGGCAGAGGGGACTTCCGAGGCAGGTCCATGTTTTCTTTCTCTTTACTTGTTTAAAAAAAAAAAACAACCCACTAATCAAAACTTTTATAATGCAATGTGTCGTATACAAGCAATTTTTTCCAAAAGTGTGCCCCCGGAATCTTCAAACTTCTTAGAAATCATGTTTTGAAGTCCAGAACTTACTGGTAACATTATTTCCTATGGGAAAATACCATGAAGCATTCTTAATCCATTTTTGGAGGAGTGGGGAGGGCATTTTCCAACACCAAGGAACCTCAGTTGTACTCAAAGGTGCATGTTTCTTAACAAACTATTCTGGCTCAGCAACAGACTTTTAAACTCAAAGTAATTTAAAATCTTAAAAGTTCAACAACTGAAAAATTAATACCGTGGTTAAGTGGTTGATAGTGAAATCAGGCTGGGGCTTTCACAAAGGACTTTCTGTAGCGCCAGCAGCCACGGCAGGAAATTTATCTTTTTTAAAGAGAGATTTGTCAATTCATAATGAGCTCTGTATCAGTCAGGCTAAACTTTCTGATTTCTCTTTAATGTCCAAGAGCTTCTACTCCAAAAGCCTCTACCCCAGTGCTCCAAGGAAATGAAGTCACATCATGACATTCTCTCTCCAAAACCCAGTCGTTCTCTGTGACGATGCCATAAAGTGACATCTAATGACAGGTGTGTGTACTGGGTGGCAGGGGCATGCCACACACAAGCATCCTCAACTGCGCCTCAGTCTGGGAACGAGGCTGGTGCGACCCTCATTTCCGAGGGACAGCTGCTGCTTTAGTTCCCGTCTTATCATTACTGGAGTTTCAAGTGTAGTACCAGAAACCAAATTAAAACTCACGGGAACGCTTCACTCTGTACTGTTTCCAGATGTTCAGATATCTACAAACACTCGGGTAGAATCAAGATTAGATTTTCAAGTAATCGGCGTGAATTAAGCTTTGAATCGATAGTCAACTCAGAACTGAGAGAGGATTTTACACACAGAATAGAACATACTTTGTCAAAAAGTGCACATTCTGTCTGGCACTTGTGGGAAACAGCCAGGCACAGCCGGGGACTGCAGGGCTGTGAGGAGAAAGAAGGCCTGTCCTTCAGACCTTGCAGGGCTGTCTACCTTTACGCTCCGGACAGAGTCTGCTTTAACCACCAAAAGCAATTAAGGATCCTGTAAAGGGCCATTTCTTCGTGGAGTCTGAAACCAGCTTTCAACCAATTCCAAGAGCTACTCCGAACACGTTTAGAGAAGATACTGCCTCTGTCTGCAGGTGGGCTCTCTGAAGCTGACATTCCCTTAGAGAAAGAAAAATTCCACGACGTTTATTCAACTTTGTAAGTCTCCATCTTTAAATATCTTCAGAAATCTCTTTCTAAATTCAGAGTTATCCAAAGCTTACAAGAGGAGGGACGCCACAGACCAGCCCGCTAATGTTTCCTTATGAGACTCACCTGTGTGATGGAACGGTTTCTAGTCCCAGTTAGCTATAAGGCAAAGGACAGCAACGCCATCAGCGTTTGCGGTAAATGCTATCGGAATAACGGTTGAAATCCTCAACTCTGATGGTTCTCGGAAATAAAATAAGCAAGAAACCAACGACACACACACACCTCCCTCCAGGTCTATTTCTCACTTACATCATTTTATTTTTTGGCAATCCCAATCAATTCCGCTGAGCCACTGGATGAAAATAAAAGTTATGAGAAATAAAGTGACAGGATTAGTACTCAAAGTTTCCTCAATCTGTCTCCCTGGAACACATTTGTGTCAAAAGCCTGGGCAGTCACATGAATTCAAGACGGTGTTTCAAAAACAGCTGCTGGAATAAAATACTATCAATAATAAAGTTTATGAGATGAGGCCAGTGTTTTCATACTTATTCTTTCAACGTGCACTGCCCACTGCCTTTATGGGGCCATGGTCAAAAGAAACAGCTTTCATCAATTTCCAGCCTGACCATTTGGAAACTGACAGTAAACCAAGGCTGTGAAGTTGGACAGAAGTCTGGAAACTAGTGTTCATGAGATTTTTTTCCCTCTTTCACTATTATCTGTCCCTTATAATAAAAACACAAGTCTAAAGACATTAAGATTAATGCGTTATGCCTTTTTACTCATTTCTCATTCAACATTAGAACTAATTATCCATGTCACCAGAGCTGTCCCCGACACACATATTAACATATTTACTAGCAGCTGGAGACAAGCCAGGAACAAACCCAGACTGAGCTGTGTGTGATTCTTATATTCAAGGACATCCCCAGCTGAGTCATGACAGAAGCCCAGCATCTTGTACCATGTGGGAGACCTGGGCAGGAGCCCTCTAAGACTCCCAGCCTGTGTGTCCGCTTCCTGGGACAGATCCACATTTCCTAAGGCACTGCTGTGCTCGCTGAAGAACACCGAGTGCTACAAAGTTATTCCTCATAGGGAATTGAAATGTTCCCTTCTAAGCCCCACCTCAATCTTGATTCCGCCCCTGTGACTATCAAGGAAATCTATGATCCCTCTCAATCACCACCCCGCTTTTCGTCAGTGAACCTGTGCCAAATCTGGTCCGAAACCAGTTCTTTCCATGTGCCTTTTATGACATCCCCTGGGAAGCCCCTTGACCACCTGGCCCCATCTTGGTGTGCTCCTGAAATCGCTGCTCTGAATAGTATGTGACAGTGTTCTGCCCTCGGTGTTCTGCTGGGGACGGACACAGGACACTGAATACTGCTACCGCTCCTTAGTTTTTCTACACCAATCTTCGGCCCAGTCTGTCTCTGGGACAGCTGCAGCTCCATTTCTATAGCTTTAGATTACTTTCAGGGGATTAAAAGTGTCTGACCTGTGCCATTTTATTCTGAAAAACAAAAATAATCCCAAAACTAAGGACAGCCAAAAGAAGACCAACCCTGAACTTACTTTAGTGCAAAAACACAAACCCCTATATTTCTTCTACTGATAACGTAAACTATCCAATTTATTTCCCCATAAGAAAACTATATACAATGGTTCACTTAAGACCATTCTTTAGAATTAAAATGGTTAATCTGAAGTTACTGTAAGTTGTTTCCAGCCAAAAAACCAGATCTGGGCAACAGGGGAGGGAGATGAGAATTTAAACTAAAAATATAAGAATTTCTGATGACACAATCAGTGTGGCTTCCTCTATGAAATTTAAAACCAGTAGCAGGAAACTGGTGATTAACATCTTTTCTCCTAAACTCACATTAAGGTCTCCAGTATTCCTGTTTTCACCTCCATGATAACAAAGACCAAGACTCAGGTCAAAAACAACAGCAAAAACAGAATCCTAAAAAGCTACCCCTTCGGCAGTTTTTAAAACAAAAATGGAAAAAGCCTATCAATTTTATGTACATGGTTAAAACTTACAATGGTGATATACAAAGTGAAGTACAACTTAACACAGGTGTGATTACTGATAACACACTGTAGAGCTGAGACATAACGAAAGCTTCTCACTTAAAGTCACAAAAGGCAGCTGCTTCTTTTTATCCCATTTTGAATAAAAAGGAAAGCTTTTCACCTTGATTATGCTAAGCATTCGAGCGGCCACTGAACTTCCCTATGAAGGGCAATTCCGAGGGAGGATCCAGTGGCCTCATCTGTAAACCACAAAAATGTTGTATAAATAAATTGTGCCATGTCTTCCCAGACAGATGACTTTTTTTTTCACAGAAGGAAAAGAACGGGAGGTAAAGTCTTCCTTAGCACAAGTGCACGTTAAGGATGTATAGAATTCTGTGCTGAAAGACTGTGTTCTGGTGCTTTTGAAAGTCTTCTATGTGTTTGGGTTCACACATTCCTCCTCCTCCTCCTCCCCGATGCCCCCACTTTCCAGGGCAAACACAGCTGCTACCCAGTGAGTCTGTATCCTAGACGAGAAACACACTGTGTGATACAGGTAGAATTGAGATTGTTCTGGCCGGGTGCAGTGGCTCACACCCGTAATCCTAGCACTTTGGGAGACTGAGGCGGGCAGATCACTTGAGGTCAGGAGTTCGAGACCAGCCTGGCCAACATGGTGAAAACGCGTCTCTACTAAAAAAATACAAAAATTCACCAGGCTTGGTGGCACCTGCTTCTAATCCCAGCTACTCAGGAGGCTGAGGCAGGAGAATCCCGTGAACCTGGGAGGCGGAAGTTGTAGTGAGCTGAGATCGCGCCATTGCACTCCAGCCTGGGTGACAAGAGCGAAACTCCGTCTCAAAAACAAGAAACCAAAAAAAAAAACACAAGAATTGGGATTGTTCTAACTCAATGTAGGCCAGTTCCCCATAGGCACCAACTCCCCACACTGCTGTGACCACTGCGGAAGGGCCATGGCCCTAACACTGAGATTTCCAGGCAGGCTGAGGCATTTGCCCCAGGGTTGTTAACAGCCCTATGGGAGGACCAAGGCTGGGCTGGGTCACCTGCTGGAACCTCCCACTCCACACCTTACACTAGAGGAGCAGAGGAACGCAAAGATGAGTCAACACCGTGTACAGTGTATGCCAGGCTTTCTTTGCAGAGGACAGAGTTCTAAGCTCCAAATGAGCACACTAGTGAAATCCAAGTGAAAAGAGAAGGAACTGCTGGCACTCATATATTGCATTAAATGCCAATGAGAGTATCTTTAAATCAACAAATATTGCACTCATGCTATGTATCAAACTTTTTCTTAAGTTGGTAAGTTGCTTTGACTTATTTAGTAGAATTTATGCTCAAGTATCAGTAAAAATGAGGTGTAAACTCACACATATACTAACATTGTATCTATTCAGAATTCACTACTAGACTACTTCAGGTTAATGCCTTTTTCAAGGGACCAAATAACAGACAAATCAACAAGAAAATACACTTACTCTTTTCTCCACCACACTTAATCCCACAGAAAAGTAACTCACTCAACAAATCAGGTTGTTGAGCTTGGCTCACCTCAGACACCTTCGCAGATGCACATGCCTAAGAGAAAATCAGATTCCATCCACTTAAGCTGCCTTCTTTAAAAAAAAGTATCCAACCACTCCTTAAGTCTTCTATAAATTGCTAATAGTAAAATGTTTTAGGAACTGGAATGGGAAGCATGTTATGACCCAGTAATACATTATATTTTGGGGAGAAAAGGCCCCAAGGTAAATAGCTGAAATCCTTACATTGAACATATTTCCATTTAACACACACTCTTATCAGCTTGAAATGATTTTTTTTTTTTTAATTTTAGCTTCAAAACCATTTCACTCCTAAGAAAGGGAAGTCCAAACTAAACCAACCATTATGTACCGTGCAGAGGGCAGTCTGCCAGCACCAAAGACACAAGTTCAACCTGGTGGTCCAACACCAAGCACAGCCCAGACTCATGTCCAAATCCCCAAGTTCGGTTTCCTCACTCTGAAAGTAATGTCAAGTCCCCACTGCAAGGTTTGCAGACACAGCACTTGCAGTCAACTGGCTGGCAATGACTGTGAGCGCAGATGTGTGACTGAAAGGGAGACGTGCTCCATGGGAAGCCCTCACTCCTGCCTCGTGGTCCACACAGAAAGGCAGAACAGGAGAGCTGCATGCCAGCAGCCCTGTCTCAGGGCTATTTCTCGCCACACCTGTCTTCGCAAACCACAACTCTACTCACGAATCATGTGGATCTGGTCCAAGGCAGAGAAGAGAAAATACAAAGCACATTTTGGTTTCCCAGAGGACATTGGGGAAACAAATTCATTCTAAGCAGATACTTAAAACCACGAAGGCCTGGCCTCTTACAAACGGGTTAAACTGGGTAAACGTTGTTTGTACTGACTGTTTACTTCTGCTACCTCATAGTGTGTGAAAAAAGGTTACCAAGAAGGATCCATAACTCACTCACTCAGAAATACCAGAATTTTGATTATCAATGGCCAATAGTCTGTTTAACTGCCTTCTCACTAAAGGAGTTTAATTACCTCAGGGAAGAAGGAAAAAGCAGTTGTAGAAGTCTTAATTTCATTCACACAATGAACACTCCTAAGGTTAAATCAACGAGCAACCAATGTACCCCTTATTCTGGGAAAAAGTACTAAGTTTGGATTGCAAGAAAAAGTACTTGAGTCTGTGTCTCACATCTCAAGACACATTTTGAACTATAGTCAAGTTTCTGCCAAATCAAATGGGCCGTCTCCAGCAGGTGTCCCCAACTCAGCCCCAATTCAGAGAGAGCTGGGGTGCGGCGGGTTTCCAGATGTCTCTCCATGATTTACCCAAGAAGCTGAGGTTCTTCTCAGGTGATGTTCGGTTCACTGGCAGGTTAGCGGTGATTCAGACCTCCTCTTCCCAACCCCTCCAGGCCAGTTTCTAGAAAAGATGTTCTTTTTTGCTTGCTTGTTTGTTCTGGGACCCAGGAGATTAGAACTGTAGTAGCATTTCCAGATGAATTCACTTCCCTAGAAGTTTCCTATACTCCTGGAACGACAACTCCTTTCCACGGAAAGCAGTACAGAGCACTTCATTACAGTCATGCTCACTAACCTGCCAGGGCTGAGGGCTCACTGAGGGGCAAGGGAAGACTGCTGTGTGAGTTTCCACCAGGCGCCTTCTGTCGATTTGCTTATGGAAAAACTCCCCATGACCCTCAGAGGTGAGCACTATGAACTCACTTGATGGCTGAGGAAGCTGAAGCTCAGACAGACTCACTGCTCCACCCAGGTTCCATGCAGGGTGGGCAGGACTGGACCCAAAACCTGCTCCAGACCCAAGGGCAGCCTGTGGGGGAGACAGCTACCAAGAGCAACCTGCCAGTACCGAATCCCATGATCCTGCCCGATGGAGATGTTCCCTGAGAGATTACTCACTTTGCAAAAAACAAAAAGGCAGACCCCAAAAGAGTAAATTAGGGGGCAAATGTTCACCCGGAGTACTTTCGGTGATGGTCCTGATGGGACCAAAGCTTGATCAGCCTGGACAAAATGTTTACCAATGCAAAAGACATAACGGTTAACACTGAATCACACAAACAAGGTACGCATGCCCAGTGACAGGCTGCTGGGAACACCAAAGACAAAGATTAAAATTATAAAGAGCCAAAGTTTTAATAAGTATTATTTACTAAATTTGTTCTGATTATAAACATAATACTAGTTATGACAATTGCATACATACACAAAGGCACACAGAAAAGACGACCTGTGGCCAGAAGCAGTGGCTCACACCTGTAATCTCAGCACTTTGGGAGGCCGAGGCGGGCACACCACTTGAGGTCACGAGTTCAAGGGCAGCCTGGCTAACACAGTGAAACCCTGTCTCTACTAAAAATACAAAAATTAGCCGGGCGTGGTGGTGGGCACCTGTAATCCCAGCTACTCGGAAGGCTGAGACAGGACAATCACTTGACCCTGGGAGGTGGAGGGTGCAGTGAGCTGAGATCATGGCACCGCATTCCACCCTGGGTGAGAGAAAAAGGGAGAAAAGACCACCTGTAACCAGAATACAACGATACCCAGTAGTGACAGTTTAATGTATTATTATATTTTTGACATGCCAATGAACTTCTTTAATACTAGACTAGACTATCACAAATAATCTTGCAGTTTTTTAAAACTTAACTTTAGGCAAACAGGCATTTCCCCTATGCCATTATTCTTAACACCAGGAAGACAGCACCAGTCTGCCAAATAAAAAAGGGCAGAATAATGTAGATTCTCCCCTTCCATTAGAGGACCAAGGATAGTCGTTTGGCTGTATAAACAATGCTGTGATGAACCCCCTTGCATGTATGTTTCTGCTAGCATTTCCTGAAAAAAAAAAAAAAAAAAAAAGGAAATGCTACGTATTCTGCTCTGTACCTGCAGTGCAGGGTCTGAGAGATGTGGGTGGCACAGAGCTTACATCCAGCACAGGACCAAGCCTGTGAGGTCTCCAAGGACAGGTGTTTGGCTTCTGTCCACAGTGTGATGAGACTTGCAGAGAAGGAAGGCAGTCTGAGGTCAGATGTTCCACCACAAGTCTCAGCCATTGACTGAGCAGGGACCAGAAGTGGATTAGGCTAGAAATGTCATCACATGAGGAATACATTGAGAGACTGAGGCTGGCCTAACAAAGAAGGAATGGAGACAACTTAATTCTGGTGTGGGAGGTGGAGATGGGTAGGGAGAGGTGGTGGTTCAAAGCGAGTCCTGTGACAGGCAGGACGACCACAGGCATGGGGTATGTGGAGACTGGGCCAATGATCAGATTTAATGGTTTTAAAGTAGGTCAAGCAGCAAGGCATCAGAATGTACAGCATTCAACTGGCAATTAGGTGTACATCTCTAAACCTACCACAAGTACCCTAAATATAAAACAAGTCAGAATCTTTAGTAAGAAGTCCCCCCTAAGGCATGTAAAATCGGACTTGGGTTACCCAGACATTTTCAGGAGTGATGTTTGAAAGCAGCACAGAGCACGCCCTATGGGCACACCACGAGAGTCACACACAGTAGAGTTACAGCAATAAATATTATGGTTATCATCTGAAAAAGGTGGCCTGGATCACGGCTAAATCTCTTTCCATCGTTGTAAGTCTGTTATTCCATATAGAGAGTAAAAAGAAAGAGGGAAAGAAGTAACTTCTAAAATTCAGAGTAGTCTTTGCAGTCAGAGCCAATTGATACTGCTATGGTATGAATATTACATCCCCCCAAAACTCTCGCTGAAACCTAACCTTGAAGGTGATGGGTGTTAGGAGGTGGGGCCATTGGAAAGGGATTAGAGATCTCACAAAAGAGACCCCAGAGAAACCCTCACCCTTTTTATCACTCGAGGACACAGCTCGAAGGTGCCGTCTAAGTGGCCCTCACCCCACACACCAAACCTGCTTTCATCTTGGACTTATCGCCCTCCAGAATTGTTAGAAATAAACTTCTGTTGTTTATAAGCCACCCAGTCTCAGGTATTCCTTCAGAGCAGCTCAAAGGGACTAAGACAAATAGTCACCATCAACACTTAAAGGAAGCTGTAGATCTCTAGTTCCACTAAGGCGGAGAAGCCATCTCCCCAGGTCCTTCCTCTCCCAACTGAAGACCTGAGACAGAACCCCAGACAACCCTAGACAGAACACAACGAGCAGGCCCAGGAAAACTGAAGTGGGAAATAGGACGGGCTGCTGGGGACCTCAGGACTTGAGGGATGACGGACAGGGAGTATGCCATTTTCCTCACTCCCATGTATCCTGGACAGCATGCTGCAGAAGAAACCTCCGACTGGGCCTCTCCAAGAGGCGTAGATAACAGCTCCATGGGAGGCCTCTTCTCCATCGCCAAGGGACTGAAAAGCGGGTGACCTAACAACAGAAAACCACTTCATGATTCCTGCCCTACTCCAGCCAAATAGCAATGGGAAAACCACAACACCCCTGGCAGCAGCTCCACAGCGCAGCATGGCCAGAGTGGGGAGTTGATCTTCCAGCCCATCCCCAGCCCAGGGGACGCAAGGGGTGCTCTGATTCCACCACCAGATGGTGTCAGCAGGCTGATCTCCCAGATCCTGCCCGGCAGAAGCAGGCAGAGGTGATCCGGCTGCCTTGCCAGAGCAGTGTTAGTAGGGCAGTTATCTAACTCCCCTCCCAGGGTAACATTAGTGGGGCTAAGCAGTGAGCAGTGAGCTAAGCCTCCACCTCTACTAAACAGCAAGGTGTGGGCACAAGGTGGGATTAGTTAGTTGACATGATATTACATACACCCACTGAACCAGACAGTGCAAAACAAGGTTCATGGGCCCACCGGCTCTCCCAGCCCTAGCCTTGGGTATCTGGGCACCCAGTGGGTACTGAGTCTCCACCCTATCTGACTAATTAAAGAGAACAAAAGAGAACTCCCCGACCCAGCATCAAAGAGGGAGAATCAGGTAATGGAAAGTGGGCCTGGTTGGCATGTTGTACCCAACTCCCCCACCCCTGGTAGGGGGGGGCGCAGAGGGAAGCTGAGTTCTGGCCTCTACTCTGCAGAAACAAGGTGTGAGGCAGCCCTCTACGGTCTCCCTGCTTCTCCCTGTGTCAGCAGTGGCTGAGGCAGCCAAGCTTACACACCTCCCCCAACAATTGGACACAATAAAGCAGTGTGCACCGGGGCCCCTATTTTGCTTGGAAAGTACCAGCAAGGCGAAGGAGGAATCTGAACTTCCAACTTACCTAGTAGAAACAGGCAGAAATCATAGAATTGAAAAATATAATTAAACGTAAGTTTAAAAATCAGTGAATATGAGGCAAAATCAATAGAATTTACTCAATCTGAAGAGAGAGAAAATATACTGGAAAAAAATGAACAGTCTCAGGGACTTACAAGACTAACAAAAGCACTAACATTCTTATCATCAGAGTTCCAGAGAAGAGGAAGGGACTGGAAAAGTATTTGAAGACATAATGGCTGAAAACTTCCCAAACCTGGCATAAAACATGAAACTCCAGATTTAAGATGCTGAGTGCCCCCCAAAAAGCATAAACCCAAAGAAACCCATGACAAGACACATCACAATTAAACTTCTTAATACTAAAAGACAAAGAATCTTGAAAGCAGCCACATAGGAATGACACACAACTTAGTTCAGAACACCAATTCAAATGACAAGGGATTTCTCATCTAAAACCATAGAGGCCAGAAGAAAGTGGCATGTTTTCCAAGTACTGAAAGATACATCAGCGGCGAATTCTATCTTCAGTGAAGATATCCTTCTGGACTGAAGGGGAAATAAAGACATTCCTGGAAGGAGAACTCAGAGGAGTTGTTACTAACAGACCTATCATTAAAGAACTAAGGAAGTTCTCTAAACGGAAAGGAAATGACAAAAGAAGAAAGCTTAGAACTTCAGAAAGGAAAGAACATTGGAAGGGGAAACATGGGAGTGACCATTAGTAGACCAACAGTACTTTCTTAAATCATATTTGATGACTGAAGCAAAAATCACACCACCAACTCATTCAGTGCTCAGTGTACGTGGAGGAAACTTAGACAATTATATTAGAAAAATGGGGCTAAACGAGCCTAAAGAAAAGTAAGGTTTCTATTCTTCAGCTCCCGTCATAGAATGCTGTGACCATTGATACCAGCAGACTTAGAATATATATTCCACGCATATACTGTTAATACCTGGAACAACCACTAAAACGATACAGAGCACTATATTTTAAAACGCCACAAACAAATCAAAATGAAATCCTAGAAAATGTCTGCATAACCCACAGGAAGGTTAAAAAACAAAAAAAGAAACAAAGAACAGAGGAAACAGAAGACAAATAATAAAAAGGCATTTAGACTTATATATTTTATGTTAAATGTAAATGGTCTAGACCATGTAAGAGACAGATCTGGCAGACCAGATAAAACAGGTTCATCTAAAGACATGCCATATATAAAAAACTTACCTCAAATACAACACATGCAGACTGAAAGTGAAAGGATGGAAAAAGGTAATACTATGTCAACATTAATACATTAATGTTAAAAAAGCAGAAGTGCTACTAATACCAAATAAAGTACATTTTACAGCAATGAGAGAAGATTGGATCCAACATGAAGACATTTGAAATGTGTAAACTCGAAACAACAGCACCTCAAAAGACATGAAGCAAACTCTGATAGAGCTGAAAGGAAACAGCTGGAGATTTCAGCACCACATTCTCAGCAACTGACAGAACAAGACAGTAAAATCAGCAAGGACAGACAAGAACTGAACAACACAACCAACCAGTAAGATCTGAATGATGTATATATAACGAACACTCTACCCAATGGCTGCAGAATACAGATTTTTTTTCAAGTACCCATGCAGCACGGACCAGTCACCAGAAGACCATATCCTGGGCTATAAAACAAATCTCGACACATTTGTAAAACTGAAATAGTATAAATGTGCTCTCTGACCATAATAGAATCAGAAAGAAAACAGTAACAGAAAACAGGACAGTCTCCACAGATTTGGGAAAAAAACACACTTCTAAATAACCTAGGGTCAAAGAGGAGGTCTCAAAGGAAATTTAAAAACATATAGAGAGAACTCAATGAAAATGAAAACACAACATACCAAAACACATGGGATGCAGCTAAGTAGTGGTGAAAAGCAAACTTCTAGCGCTGAACAAATGCTTACATTAGAAAAGCGAAAGGGTTAGGTAAGACTCCACCATCTCTGGTCCTGAGACATGGCCCCTTGGTTTGTGGATGGCAGTTCCAAGGTGAATGGACAGCATGCTGTTTGGAAGGCTGCCATTCTAATTGAAGAAAATCATTTTGCTTTTGAGTTGTTTATAGCTTATAATTGAGTAAAGCATACTTTCGTGAGCAAAATTTACCTTTCTCTCTGAGTTCTCCACAATTTGGAAACTACTCATGAGTATTCTTATTTTATGGCAATATAGTTATTTGCATAAGTTCAGTAAGAATCTGTTTTCTTTTGTAACAGTCACCAAAATAGACCATATCCTGAGCTACAAAACAAACCTTGACACATTTAAAAGAACTAAAATTGTACAGAGTACGTTCTATATGCAATTGGACACATGGGTTGTTTTACCAAGGCTTTAACTGAATGGCATATTTTCAGATATGACCAGACTGCTTTAAAGAATAAAAAGCCCCTTGAAAAGACAGGCCTGGTACCTGTCTACACAGTTCCCTTACAAGGTTCCTGACCTTTGATAAGCAAAGAATGTCATTTTCCGACAGGCTCAGGAACCTCAAGATACTTTGGGACCTCGAGGAGAATGGAATTCACCCGATTTGTAGGTATTACAAGCAATGTTTGGTGGCAAATTTTCAGCTTGGCTTTCAAGCTTGGAGGCTTCTAAAAGTCCAATCTGAGATTTCTTATGAAAAAATTCCAGCAAAGCCAACTTAAAAAGAGCCTACATGGCCACTTTTCTTGCTGCACTTCAGGCAAATAATCAGGCTAAGTATAATGAGACTAACATGTATTTTGCAAATAAACTGGTCCTTTATAGGAATGGGGAAACTGGAGAGAAAAAAGTATGCTCCAAAGAAAACTATAATACCTGTTATCAGATTCTAGCCCTAACCATTATTTTTGAGTTTTCATTACTTGCCTACAATTCAAACTGCATCCTGAATTATTTCCTAGCTACAAGTCTCTAAAGAACTGAGTTCTAATTTTCTTCATGTTCTTTTTCATTATAATCTTTATGTGGATATTAACAGTATTTATCTCGTTTTGCTTCTTCCGAGAAAACCAGAATCAAGGTATTCTGAGGACTGCAAATGATTCGTCAAAGCTTGAGAATCTCCCTCATTTGGAATTCCACTGTGCCCAATCTATTTTTCCATTGCCAAGGCACTACTGGTAAAGCTATACAAAATGAAGCACACCCACTAAAGGCTCAGGGACCATGGCAGAAGAGCAAGGCACATGAGACTGTAAGAGCCAGACTGGGGGCTGGAGTGTGGAGGCCAAACAACTCCATCTTGGATGTTAATCTGCTGTGTTGACTTCTGATTAACCCTGGTTTTGGGAATGCCTCCAAGATTTCTATTTTATCTACTGTTCCTTGAGTACGGGCATGCACTTACTGTCAATCCTGCCCTTAGTTTCATATTATCTTATCATCAATCCTGCCCTTAAGCAACTGTCCTATACATCCCTTCTGAAGCATATACACCCTTTCCCTATGGCACATAAGCCCTGGGTCTGGAGGGTAACCATGCAGGGATCTACCGTCTCATCTTGAGGCTGCCCGAGATAGTGTTTCTGTTTGTAAATATGTATTAAATGTTTCCTTCTGAGAAAACAGTAAGAAGAAAAGAGACGAAAGGTCTCAAAACACTATTCCAAGTTTCCATCTCAAGAAACTAGGAAAAGAACCTACCTAGCACAAAGCAAACACAAGGAAATAATAAACAATAAAATTAATAGGAAAGTAGAGAAAAACCAGTGGAACAAAAAACTGGTTAAAAAAATCAAAACTGATAAACTTTCAGAAAGACTGATAGAGATTAAAAAAACACAAATTACCAGTATCAGAAATGAAGCAGGAGTTACCACAACAGATCCTGCATCCATTAAAAATATGGGAGTACTACAAATGCTTTTCACATTCATAAATTCAACAACTTAGAAGAAATGGACCAATTCCTCAAAAGCTACACACTATCAAAACTCAACTGAAAAGAAACAGACAATCTGAACAGTCCTACAAAAACTAAGAAAAAAATAAATATATAATCTAAATGCCCCCTGCCACCCCCTAAAAAAATATCCTGGCCTAGATGGTTTCACTACAGAATTCTACATTGAGAGAAGAATCAATATCAATTTTACACAATCTCTTCCTGAAAATAAAAGAGGGAACCCTTCCTAACTAATTAAGGTCCTGATATAAAAACCAGACAGTCTTAAAAGAAAACAACAGACACCTCTCAAGAACTTAGGCGCAAATACTCTAAACAAAATATCAACAAATTCAATCCAGCAGTGCATGAAAAGAATTACAGACCCTGCCCAGGCAGGATTTGTCTCAGACATCCAAGAGAGACTTAACGTTGCAAATCAATGGAATGCCCCCTATCAACAGGTTAACATAAATTAACATCAGGGGCTCACATCAATGGATACAGAAACATTTTATAAAACCTAACACCATCCATTTATGACAAAAACTCTCAGCATTCTGGGAATACAGGTTAAAACTTCCTCATTCTTTTGAAGAGCACTCATATAAAATCTACACTTAGCATCATATTTAATGATTAAAAACAGAAAGCTTTCCCCCTAAGACTGGGGACAAGGTATGGTTGTTTGCTCTCACCACTCCTAGTCAACACAAACACTAGAAGTTCTAGCTAGTGCAACCGGGCAAGAAAATGAATGTACACAGATCAGAAAGAAGACATAAAACTGTCCCTATTTGCAGATCACATAACTATACAGATCTCCCAGGAAATCTATGAAAAACTCTCAGAATTAAGGAGTTCAGCAAACTGCACAACAGAAGGCCAACACACAAAAACCAGTTGTATTTCTATATACTAAAACTGAACACATGGATGCTAAGTAGGGCCAGGCGTGGTAGCTCAGGCCTGTAATCCCAGCACTTTGGGAGGCCAAGGCAGGCCAATCACTTGAGGTCAGGAGTTCGAGACCAGCCTGGCCAACATGGTGAAACCCATCTCTACTAAAAATACAAAAATTAGCTGGGTGTGGTGGTGCGTGCCTGTAATCCCAGCTACTTGGGAGGCTGAGGCAGGAGAACCGCTTGAACTTGGGAGTTGGAGGTTGCAGTGAGCTGAGATGGCACCATTGCACTCCAGCTTGGGCGACAGAGTGAGACTCTGTCTCAAAAACAAACAAACAAACACAAAAACGAGAAGTAAAAGTACAATAAATACTTCTTCTAATCCTCCCTGAGTTCCAGCTGTGCCAGGGCCTTGCCAGAACATGCAAACACAGTGTCCTTCAACAGGTGAATAGTTAAGCAAACTGTGGTGCATCATCTATGGAATACTACTCAGCAATAAAAAGGCACTATTGTTACACAATATGTCCGATTAATTTCAAGGAAATTATGCTGAGTGAAAAAAGCCAATCTCAAAAGGTTACATGCAGTATGATTATACTTGTACAGCATCCTTGAAATGACAAAAGTATAGATATGTAGATCAGATGAGTGGTTACCAGGGGCAAGGAAGAGACAAAAAGGTGGCTGTGGCTATAAAAAGGTACCATGAGAAATCCTTGTGGTGGAGTTGCTCTGTAACTTGACTGTGGTGTTGGCCATACAAACCTACACATTTGGTAAAACTGAATAGAAGTAAACACTCACAGACACATGAAATGGACTGCATGTGAAACTGATGAAATCTCAATACGGTAGATGGATTCTGTTAATGTAAAATTGCTGGTTGTGACAGCATACTATAATTCGGCAAGATGTTACCACTATAGGAAACTGGGTGAATGGCATATACGATTTCTTTGCATTATTTCCTATAAATGTATGGGAATCTATAATTATCTGAAAAAAAATTGTTTTAAGATGCAAATTTAAAATTGGGTAACTAACAATTAATGTGTTTGGAACTGGTAAAGCAGAATATCGTTCTCTTCTAGCACTTTCTCTTCCCACTTAGGACCTAAAAAGTTTCCTTATTTCTCTTGGTGTCAAACAAGCGACTATGGGGTTTCAGAAACAGAGCTGGGACTCCCTCAAAGACACCTCTATTGCGAGGCTCCAGGCAGCCTGGAGGTGCTGAGGAAGCATGTGCTCTACCATCTACTTTCTGAAGTCCAAATATACCATGGAGTTTAAAGAGGTAAAACAAAACTCCATATTTGCCTGGAGAATGCCACTGTTTACAATGCTCATTTAATGTTTAAAATGCTCACAAGATTCGGCTGATCACTTTCATTTTCTTAGGTCAACCAAATAACTCAAGGAGTAAGCTTCTTGGAAGTGATGTGCCCTGAGTGGGAAAAGTCAAGTCTTGCTTGCTAGAGCAGCACTGCACACTCCAGCTCCTCTCTCTGTGAGGCCAGCCTGTTGAGATGATACAGAACACCAGCCACAGATCGAATTTTGCATTTTTCTAGTAGCCACGTTTAAAAAGGTAGAAATAAACAGAGAAAGTCAATATTAAAATACATTTTATTTAATCACCGACGAGCATGACTAGATGCTCAAGGAAGAGGGAGAGAGGTGGCTGTGCTTATAAAAAGGTATCATGAGAAATCCTTGTGGTTGAGTTGTTCTGTATCTTGACTGTGGTGGTGGCCATACAAATCTAAGCCAGTAAATATAAATCCAAACTACAATGAACTATCACCTATATCCTCTAGAATGACTACTGTTAAAACAAAAAAAAAGTGTTGGTGAGTATGTGGAGACATTGGAACCCTTGTGCCCTGTTGGTGGGAATGTAAAATGGCACAGCCTCTATGGAGAACAGCATGATGGTTCCCCCAAAAATTAAAAATAGAATTACCATATGATCTGGCAATTCCACTTCCAAGTATATATCCAAAAAACTTCAAAGCAGAATCCCCAAAAGATATTTGCATACCTATGTTCATAGCAGCACTACTCACAACAGCCAAAAAGCGGAAGCAACCCAAGTGTCCCTGGTAACTGAATGGATCCATGAAGTATGTGATATACACACACTGGAACAACCTTCAGCCTTAAAAAGGAAGGAAATTCTGACATTCTGCAAGATAAATAAACCCTGACGACATTATGCTAAGTGAAATAAGCCCGTTATAGAAGGGCAAATATGGTATAAATTTCACTTATATAAGGTACCTGAAGTTGTCAAATTGATAGACAGAAAATAGAATGATGGTTGTCAGAAGCTGGGGGGAGGGAGAAATGGGGAGTTATTTAATGAGTACGGAGTTTCTGTTTTACAAGGTGAAGAAGTTTTGGAGATTGGCTGCACAACAAAATGAGTGACCTGAACACTACTGAACAGTACACTTAGAAATAAATTGTTTAGGTGGTAAATTTTATGCTTTGTATTTTTTTAACTGCAATACAAGTTTATAGTTCATTTAACCTATATATTTAAAATACCATTTCAACATGTAACCCATATGAAAACAATTAAACTATTTTGCATTCTTTTTTATTTTCTGAAAATCCAGTGTGTATCAACACTGACAGCACAACTCAGTTCAGACTAGTCCTATGTCAAGTGCTTAATGCTGTGCGTGGCTTCCCTGCTGTGCAGTGCTGAGCTAGACCTTAGCTATCACCACTATGTGGCAATCCTTACAGCTAGATCCAGGTAATTAAAAACATTTTGGCGGAGCAGAGGTCAGGATCTTTTTCTTGCTACCTGCCTTCTTAAACTATTTGTCCTCAGTTAAAAACTGCTCCTTGGAAAGGCTAACAGGCAGAGGTGGATTGACCCGCAACATCTCCTGGGCTTCTCCTCTTTGTCAGGCGCTCGCTAGCATCTGCAGGACATTATTCCCCGACCAGGGAGCTCACAAACTAAAGGAGGGGTCAGACAATTACCAGCTATAAGAGAAGTACCCACAAGACACTGAGGAAAAAAAAAGAAGAAGAAAGCCATTAACTCCCATCTGTGAATTCCGATGTGCCAGGGAACAAGTATAAAATTGAAGACATTTACTAACATGACACTAGGGAGCATTCCTCCATATCCTGACTTTTCTCAACTCTTATTTTCAATCGTACCGACTACACTTTAGTGTACTGACTACGCTTTAATTTGCATTAAAAACACATATGGCATAAAACACTCATCCAAAAAGGCACTCAGTAAACCGACACATGTGAGTGATTTTGATAAAAATAATCAGTTATTCACTAAGGTATCATGTGTCAAGTTAATCCTCCCAGAGTGTAAGGAGACTAAAATTGAGGAAAAGTGAAAAAACTGCATCTGTTGCCCAACAGATAAATATATTCCTTGATTCCTTGAATCTGTCTTCAGAAAAATCAGAGACATAAAGGAAAATATGAAAATAGTATTAATACATGTAATTACTATACATTCCTCATAGGACTTTACTTTCTCATTAGAACAAAGATGCAAAAACAAAACTTCAAGACACACTGATGTCTAACCCAAGTTGCTAGCAAAAAACTGCTTTGTGGCTAAAGGAGCCCCTGGCTAAGGCGAACCTCTTTTTAACCTCACATTTGTGTTCCACTAGTTCAAACCAATCATAATGACTTCTTTGTGAAAAACTTATTTTGCAATAAATTATCAAAAGCTTCATTGAAGAACTTCATGGATAGGGTTGAGTAAAGAATACTAAACAATGTCAAGAGAACCACTTATGAACTCAGCATTATCTCAGTAGTCTTCAGGCATGAACTAAGACTGTAGAATGTCCACAGAAAATTATGGACTACACAAATTGTAAATTTTATGCTTCAATTTAAGAAACTCACATCTGGCTAAGTTCTTTCCTCCCCCAACCACAACTCATCCTCTTCCAAAACAAATCTCCCAAAAACTTAACACTGAAAATTTACCTCGGGACATTAACTTTAAACCAAACTCCTTGTAACTTCTCAGTTAATCCTATGCATTAAACTCTTCATCACACCATCTACTGAAATGTAGCTAGTACTATAAAATTATACCTCAGGATCCACTACTTTACTTCACAGGTATAACCATTAACTGTGTAGAATTAGATTATGATCTTTGAAGCCCTATATCTTTCATCTCAAGTAACAGTGCTTAACTTATAATTAGCTTGTAAAATAGTATTTATCACCAAAAAAAGCATTCATGCCTGTCTTTACATTAAAAAATATACTATCTCACCCACTATTCCCAGTTCCAGGGAAGGAGAAACTATTTCCATGCATTAACCTACCATCTACAGAGACCAATGTATGCATTTTGCTTGAAAGAGACCTGGTTAGAGAAAATAGCTCAATAACCACAAGTGTGAAGCTTTTGTTGTGAAAGTGTGAAAAGCTAATAGCTTCCAGAAGGTCTTTAAAGTACATGTGTTTCAGGATACACACCATAAAGCCCTTTTTAACTCATTTAGTAAGCAAGGATGTTATAGTAAGCAAGAATGATCACATATATGGGGGAGCATTTTCATGAGTAGAACAAAAACTATAAGCACCAAGAACTTCTAAGGCCGAAATGAGTTCACGAGTAGTAGTAACAGCAATAAAAAAACTTCCAGCTCCTTTCCCTAAGGAGGGGCCCTAAAAAAGTACCTCTTGGCATTTGGCAGGAGATGTGCAGCCAACATGTGCAGCTGCTGGGATGTTTGTCATTTCTGCCCACCACTTCACAGGTGTGCCCAACCTCTGACAAGTGACCACCACTCTGAGGTTCTTTCCAATTCTGTAACATGGGCAAACACCTGCCCGATTTACCTCACTGAAGCCTATGAAAACAGAGCTAGATGGTATTTAGAAATGTCATTTTGTTCCAGTGTCTACTTTGATGGGTTTGTTAAGTTAGCCTTCATCATGAAGTACAATAATAGACTCTGTACTGGATTTCCTAATTGATAACTTTACCGACTTACTTCTATCTTGCTCATGTATGGCAAGCTAATCTCGACGAATGGTCAATGTGATTGACTCCTGATCAAGACATGAACCTTTTCCATTGGTGGGAAACAGCAAGTTGATCAACACAGATTCAGACCCTCACGAGGGTTACCCAAAGTATGCACCCAAAGTCACATGCTGGAGGTTCAAGGGCCACATCAAGTCTGCAGATGTTTCTTTTCAGCTTGTACAATGTTTTCAAAATCTAAATTAGCTGTCAATGTTGAAACAGGGTATCTGGCATCAATTTTGCATTCCTGGGTTATCTTGCAATATAGGAAAAACCCACCCTGAGACCACATGTCCCCACAGCCACAATTAGGCGTGGCCCAAACATAGAAGGGGCAAATACTCTCCAATTCACCAGTCTCCACCAGCTCAGTTCCTTCCATGATTTTGCTGCGGGCCTCTGTGGTATTTATGTTAGCCACTCTTGGTTCAAACCCTACAACTGCCTTTAATCCCTGAAATAAAAACCGACAACCTAATCTGATTAGCACTATGTCCAAACCTCCTGAGCAAGAAGTGTAAAGAGAAATTTAAGCAGAAAACAAACCATTTTCATGGTTCTATGTTGGTACTGCTTTCACGAACTCGTTCATTTTTTTAAAAGTGCCATTTTCAAAAATGATTGTCATCTTTCTTTACACTTTTGATTATTAAGCTATTTTCTGTAAACGATGAGTTCCCTTTCAAGCAAAATGTCATTACTATGTAAAGCCTGGTGGTTAAAACATGTTGTGGTTACACACTTTTGCTTAATGAAGGCAGACCTGAGAGCTAATGTTTGGACCTCAACTCATCACTGTCACAAAAGTTAATAACTTTGTAAAAATGTTGGCTTGGGCCATGCGTGGTGGCTCACGTCTGTAATCCCAGCACTTTGGGAGGCTGAGACAGACAGATTACAAGGTCAGGAGATTGAGACTATCATGGCTAACACAGTGAAACCCCATCTCTACCAAAAATGCAAAAAATTAGCTGGGCGTGGTGGCACGCGCCCGTAGTCCCAGCTACTCGGGAGACTGAGGCAAGAGAATTGCTTGAACCCGGGAGGTGGAGGTTGCAGTGAGCTGAGATTGCACCACTGCACTCCAGCCTGGGCGACAGAGCAAGACCAGTCTCAAAAAAAGTTGGTTGATAGTTTGACACATCCTCCATTCCCATCAAAACGTAGAATAAATCAGTTATGGGATTTTAAATGCCACACACAGTCTTCAAGCAGATTCAACCATCCACACGTCAACTGCCTCTTACCCAGGCATTGCTTACCCATTGCACTGAGATAGTGGTTGAAGGCCTGGCAAGGAGGACTTGGGGTTTGTGTTGATTTGTCACAACTCATGGGTGCTGGGCTCCTGTCTGTGTCAAAAGAGAAATACCCACTGGAGGATCGAGACAGCAGGGAGGATCTTCTCATAAAGATGAAAAGCGGGGATCTGGTAGCAAAAGGGCCAGGGCTGGCCGGTGGGGCCAGCGGGCCCTGAGGGCTGCCGTGGGGGCAGCTGTCCCCTTCACCTCCGTGATTGCCTTCGGGATTACCTTGTGGCTCTGTCTGTAGGGAGGTAGGGGCCCCAGGTCTGAGCTGGGGAGGCCTCTCCGCAGGCTGCAATTGTCTACCTTCTCGGTCACACTCAGAACTTACATCAGAAGGTTGCTTTGCCATTTGGTCTTTTTTTCTGCAAGTAAAATAAAAACTAAGATTATTTTAAGCAAAAAAAAAAAAAAAAGAATAAATCAGCTCTTAGGGTTAATCCCAAATACTTTATGTTCTATACTTTTCCGACAATCTCCCAAATAAAAAAATTGCACCTAAAATAATAAAGGTATAATTTTTTTTTGGTAGAAGGTGGGATTAAACTTCGTACCCCCAAACAAAATACAGTAACAATGTCAACAGCTTGAGGAACTGGTGCACACACACGCGCGTTTCCAGAAAAGTAGTTAATCTGAAGTCTATTCGCGTGTGCTCTTTGCCCAGGACGGACTTGGATAAGTCAGAAACTCCCAGCGGCTCTGACTTCCCGGCGTTAGGTAGGACGCTGGAGCAAAGGAGCGGGCGCAGACGCAGCGATTGCAGGCGGCTGGCCGCGTTCCCTGCTCCGGCCCCATTGTTTGCCGAAAATGCTGAGGGCAGCAAGTCTGGGGAAGGTTTGGCAGCGGCCGTCAGTCGTAGTAAGTGCGTCACAATAGAGTTTGTAACTCCAGCGCGGCTCGGCCCGGCTCTGGCGCTCTCTCCGCCCGTGGTCCCTCCCTCCCGCGGTTCCTCCCTCCCGCTCCCGTACCGCGCGCCGCACCGAACCAGACAGAACTTCTCTGAGGTGCAGCGGCACCGTTAGGTGCACACCCCTAAATGGGGCGGGGGGGGCAGAAGCCAACCCCTGCAAAGTCTCCAACTAGGTCCGCAGGCTAGGCGACACCGGTGCGCACCCCCTTCATCCCACAGACCCTCCCCTCAGAAGGCAATCAAGCCGAAACTCACGTCCGCGCCTTCCCTTCAGAGCGTAGCGTCCGGGCCCGCGCCCGGGCCC
>NW_012102188.1:1362343-1395660 GCF_000951045.1 Mandrillus leucophaeus
TACGGGTCAGGCCGCCAAAGGCGAGGCGATTGTTGACAAACTCGCCTCCGAGCGCAGCTTGGGCAGTGGTCGTGGCGGCGGCGGCAGCTTCGCCGGAGAATTTGGGGACCGGCTGGCCCGACTACTTTGCCCATCTCTGTGCTCCTTCCAGACACAAGCCTTAGCAGCTCACGCCGCACTGGACAGCCAGTCACCTGGAGACAAAGCAGGGCTTGCGCCGCGTCCGGACCCGCAGGGCCATCGCCAGGCCCAGTCCTTCTCGTCACTTGTCCTTGTTTTGGCCTGTCCGGGGCAGACCCCAACGGCCGTCACCGCCCTGGCTGCGGCAATTATTCTCCTCCAACAACTTCCTCTCTCTTTCTCCTGGTGCGCCGCAGACACGAGTCAAAGCCGAAGAGCCACCCCTGGCCACGGACGCGCACGTCCGCGACCATCGAGTAAATCCACATCCTCCGCCCTGGCGTCCGTCGGGCCCTCCACCAGCAGCGCCAACCCTGGGGCAACAGGTCCCAGAGGGCACGGCGCCGCTAGCCTGCACCACGAACCGGGTCGGGTGTGCTCGGGCACGCATGAGCCGCTAAGATAGCCTGGCCCCAGGGACCGCGCAGGTTCTGCTGGCCGCGGCTAGTCCCCTGCGCGGTCCAGGTGGTCAGGAGAGGACCTAGATCTCTCGCTGTCAGTGGATCGTGTGGATGGCACTGTCCGCAAGACTCCTGCAGAGCAAGCAGGGGCCCCAGGTACGCTTGAGAAAGCGAATGCAACAGCGGCCCCGAAACCTTGGCCTGAATGAGTAAAAGGAAAAGCCCTGTCTCGTCAGTTAAATCACCACCGCAGTTCCGCAAATCCTCCGCAACAGGCCCGCGCGCCCAAAAAAACCAAGACGCGAAACACGCTCTCACTGCGCGGCCGCTACCGTTGGGGCGCCGGAGCCGGCGGCGAGACTTTCCGGCTGGGCGCAAAGCCGGGTACTACGAGCCGGTCCTCAGCTCCCAGGCCGGTGCCGAAAAGCACGCGCTGCCTCTCCTCCTCCCCGGACTTGCGACCCTTCACCAGGCCCGCGCGAAGCATCCCAGCCCAAGCCGCACTTGGCCAAGAGCCCGCAGGCTCCGCGCGAACGACCTTTCTCTAAAGAGAACCTGCCCGAGGGAACCCGACCCACATGGATCCCCACCTCCCGCCGGCGACAAGCGGGGCCGATGCTAGCGTCTCCGCTCGCACGTGCACGGGAAGCGGGCAGTAGGTGGTGGCGTTCGGGCTCCAGCGCTAGTCTTACATCGGTGCCAGGCCCGCACCGCGGGATTTGGAGGTATTTACCTTGCGTTTTTCAGTCCGAGAGTCAGAGTCAGACATTTGGGGGAACAAGGGCCAAGGGAAGGGCGCCGAGGCGGTGGCGGCGGGAACTCAGCAAACCGAATACCCCGATGATGCGATCGCAGTGTGGCAGGGTTCGCAGGGTGACTGCAAGAATCGACTGGTGGCAGTGGCGGCGGCGGCGGCAGCGGGCTGGACGCAGACCTCCAACAAACTGCAGACCCGGCGGCGGCGCAGAGCGAAGTGAAACCTGCGCTGCCTTGCAGCCCAGCTCTGGCTGGCGGCCCCGCTCCTGCGCCCAATCACTGCGGACCCCGCCCCCGCTAGGTCCCGCCCCGGCGCGCGGGCTGGCAAGCTCCGCCTCCGCGGCGCCTAGGCCGCCGGCGCGTGCAGGCTCGGACAGGTAAAGGCGGGGGTGGCCCCGTTGGGTTGCCTCCCGCGCGCGCCGCCGTCCCTGGCGTGTTTACCGGAGTGACTCTGCCTGCTGGCGGCCATGTGCGCGCCCATCCCCCACCCCGAAGTGTACCCTGGCCTCCCGCTCACCTCCCCCAACCCTGTGGCGGCCGCGGCGTGCGCGGCACAGAGGGGGCGCTCCGGTCACAGCCTCCGCTGGCCGGGCCCGCGGTGGAAAGTCTCAGGAGGTGCCCTGCGCCCTCACTGTGCCCTGAGTTTCTAAGCCGCTCTGGGGCAGGCGCGGGGACTGGGTCGGTCGTCGGGAAGGCGCGGGGCGAGGTCTTTGAGCTCTCCTCGCTCTGAGGGTCCCTGGCCCCGGGCGGGACGCGGATCAGCTGGCTGCGCATCTTCCTCGCCCCAGCCTCTCGCGGGACTCAGGCACCCCCCTCCTGCCACCCCGCAGGGGCTCTCCAGCTTTTCTTCCGCGCCCAGTCTCCCTAAGAGACAGAGCCCGTGGGGGCAGGACGTGCCCAGAAAATGGCCAGGCGCGGTCCCAGTGGGCGTCTTCGCCGCCTCCTGGGTGAGGGCGGGAGGCATGTCAGCAGAGCAGGTAAAATAGGGAAATGAAAAAGGCACTCAGAAAAAAAAAATCCTTTTAGGAAAAAAGAAACACAAAAAACCGAGGTGAGTGGCGGCCTCCAAGTGAGAGAACGTTGCGCACTACATTCGGCTAGGACCCCCAAGATTTGCTGGGCTCGCAGATTACCTCGTAGGAGCTGTCCCTGGACGGGCTGAGGCCAGTGAGGGCAGAACGGCTGAGTTCGGGACGCGGTGCGGGAGCGCAAAATACCCCGTTCCTCCTCCCCGCGCGGCCCCCCCCCCATTCCCTGTCCTCCTTGGAGTCGGCGGCACCGCACTCTCTGCCTCCCAGGAGACCAAACTCCACGCCGCCTCTCCAGTCCTCAGAGTCTGCACCCGGCTCTGCTCTCCCAACGCGTGGCTGGTGCCCCCAATCCCGGCCCGCCTGTCTGCTCCTCGCGCGCCTCGGTTCCCCAGCCCTGGCTTCTAGATCACGGCAGCGGGGGTGTGGGAGGTGGATCGGGAAATGGAGCATCCCGAAGGTGAGGTCAGGCTAGATGGATTAAGAAAACTCTGTAAAGGGACCACCCTACCCACCAGCGCAGCCAGCGGGGAGAAGGAAGGGGCCTTGTCGTAGAGGAGCAAGTGAGGAGGTGCTGTCCTGCCGTTCGGCCACTTGGATCAGTTTTTAAATTCATAAGCGCTTCTGTAACGTCAGTGGGACACAGCACAACCTCAGGCCAAAGTCTCAGCGCATTTTCGGGTGAATTCTGAGCGAGGTGCAGGAGGCCTTGGGTTCCCGGAGTCGCTGGAGGACGCGCGTCGGGCCCCGCCCAGTTATTTCGCTGCAAGAGGGAAAACGCACGGGCGTGGACACGGCTAAGTAGACTCGGAGGCCGGAGATCTGTCCTAACGGGGCCTCGAAGTTCCTACTGCGGGCGAACTTTGCTCTTCGGCCGTCCGGCGTCGCAACTGGGGAGAAGCAACGCGACCTGCTGTTTGGGCTGAGAGCCTGAAGGTAGCCGAACGCCGCAATGCTCCGCGCTCCCCGCGGGGTCGGGCGACTCAGACAGGGACCGGAAAAGAACCACGCAGAAGAAAGCCCTATTTCTTGTCGTCTGTTCCTGTGCAGCCTTGCAGCCTTGCAGCTTCGCCGCCCCCGCGTCGCTCGCTCTCGCGACCCTGTGAACACTTTGAAAAACAAGAGAGTCGGGGGGAAGGAACGGGCTAAGTGCTCCTATTTGGGGCACTAAAAGGAAGCTGGCCAGAGGTGGCGGGTTCATATGTCCCCCGAGACCCAGGCCGCGTCGGGGGCCTCGAGCCCTTGCAGCCTTCTCCCGCGGCGTCGGGAGGTCCTCCCGGAACTGGGCCAGAGCGCAGAGAACGCAGAGACAGGCCCATGGGTTTTAGGTCACCTCCCTCGCAGTGGACGCGGGCAGAGCGGTGCCAAGAGACGTGGAGGGAGGGAGAAGGGAGGATGATTTGGACTGAAAGAAACAAGAATGAAGTCGGGCAGCTGGGATCTGAGAAATGGGAAATCCATGGCCCTTGCCCGGGACCACAGGCGGTGCCGTGGTCTCGCCTAGTTCCGAAATTGCCCAGGCCCGCCTCCCCGCCGTCTGCAAGCAGCGAGAATGACTTCCACATCGCTTAATTTCTTTATTAAACTTTTCACCTATGCTTTTCTAAAGGACAGATTACAGCGTCAGATGGTAAAAATGTTTTCCGCGTCTTGTCTTGCTGTACGGAAACCGCCGGCCTGGAAGGACATGCCGAGTTCTTGTTTTGCCGAGAGCAAAACTCTAGGCTCCCATTTCCTTCTCCCAGTCCGTGCGTTTCCTTACAGAGCCCCAGAGCGTCTGATTCACTGAAAAAGCATCACTTGCTGAACCGAACCTTTTTGCCCGCTCACGGAAAGAGTGGAGCTTTTTTCTTTTGTCTAAGAGTGTTTGCTTTTTTTTTTCTTTCACTCGGCACCACAGTTTTTCTAAATCACTGGGAATGTGAGTCACCGCTAACAGCAGGAGACCTTTGGCGGCACCCGGCTGTGGGGCGCGCTCGCAGCGGGGAGCCCACCCTGATTGTCTAGGGGATCGGGCACAGAAGTTGGGAGAGGTTGCAGTCAGGCCAGGCTGGGTTTCAGGGAAAGGGCACAGAGATCCAGCGCACTAGGCGACCGTCTTGATCTGTTTTCTAGCAGCCAGCGGCGCGCCTCGCCAGCCTCGGCGGGACCTTCTCTTTGCCACCAAAATTCCCCCGGCCTCGGCCACAGCTCCGGGCGTCAGTGGAGCGAGCGTCGTGGCAGCTGCAGGCGGGTCACCACACTTCCCGCCACACCCGTTAGAGCTTGGCTCCCAGCTTGGGCCGCTGGGAGCGCGCCCCTTCCCGTGGCAGCGGCTGCAGCGGTGCAGGGTAGAAAGCCCACGCGAACCGCGGGTTGGAGATTCCGGCGATTGGTGCGTGGAGGTTGGTGTGTGGAATGTTAAAGGCGGGGATCACCCTCAGGGCATCATCCTTCCCCGAGTCGCACACATCCAGCAACTGCAAAACACGACACAATGGGACAGGTCAGATGTTGGCACACTTACAAGCCGTTAGTGCCAGCGGCTTTCCGCCCACCCCCAAGCACTCGCACACACAGCGGCCCCGGAAACTAGTTTCCCTTTGGATTCTCCTGTGGAAACTGTTGGCCATGAATAACCCTCGGAAGCCTTTTTTATTTTAGACATTCCCAACTCTGACACCTAGCCTAGTGGAAACCCAGGCTTTTTCTGTAAGGGGGTGGGAGTGGACGTGGGGGCGGCTTTGCCCCCAAATTAGCCGGGAACTCGAGACCAAGGTCTGAGAATTTATTAATGTTCCCTCCTTGATCCTTCCCTCCCTAGTCCTTCCCTCCGCTCCTCTCTCTTTTCCTCCTCTGCCGTCCCCACCTCTCCACCTCTGGAGTGCCTGGGGTGCCACCCTCTGGCGCGCAGAGGCAACTGAACAGGAAGAGTCTCAGAACAGGTGAACCAGTAGAGACCTGCTCCAGTCTCCCCAGACTAGCGCCTTCGGACCTGGCTGGCAGTAGGCCATGATTCTTGAAATTCAGTACAGTGAGACGGCGGACCAATGCTAGCCATCTTCCACCTGCCTGCTGCGGAAAATCCATCTGCTGTTAACACCAATGTCAAGGAACGCCGCGGATGCCCTTGGTGGTTCTGGCAGCCACTGGAAGGCAGGGATAAGACATTCCCAGCGGATAGGAGAGGGAGATGTAAGCCAGTGGTTTGGAAGCTGCACTGGTGTATTTTTATTTCATTTTCCATGGCTTAGGTGCCAGTGTATTTTTTTTTTCAGGAAAAATAGCTACCAAAATAGTAAGATTGTTTTTCTAAAACTACACAAGGGCAGACGGACAGCTTTCCTTTCTTCTAATCTACTACACATTGTACTCCATTTTTCAAGTTTTCAGCCAGTGGCAAATTTGTTTCACTCCCCAAATCACAGTAAATCCCTAGGTTTTCATGGCTTATTTTTACAGGTTTAACAACATCACTTAACACCAGCCCCGCCTTTGCCCTCACAGGGTGGTCATCTCTGAGCCACACTGATGTTGTTAAGATCAGTTTCCTTTGCAGCAGTCCAAAATGCCATTTCAGGTTTTCAGAGCATTTCAGGTTTTCAGTGAGGTCCCAAGAAGGAAGGTGGTGGAAATAGGGGATGGGGGATATATAGAAGGTAGGGATATGGTGGGGAAAGAGCATGAATTGTAATAGTCCAACAATACATCTTCCCTGAAAATGTGCTCTATTATTACATCAGTAATTTCTAATGAAAAACTTCATTCTTCACACACTGTGGTTAAGCATCATCAAATCAGTACTGAAAAGACCTTTGATCATATTTTCAAGATGCACTAAAATGAACTTTCACTGGCCAAGATTTCAAAGTTTGTAATTAATACTCTTGACAAATCCCTGACTAATCTGTCAACTCTCAATGTCTTTAACCACACAGTTCAAAACCATGAGGTGGCGTACACAGCCCCTAAAGTTTCCACATATTGTCATATGATTATTCAAGATAATTTTCCCTTTGGGCTTGCATTATGAAACTCAACCAACTTTGGTAATATATTCACCGGTGGGGGAAATACAATGATTTGAATGAGTGTAAAATAGACTATGGGTTTTGTCTATCTAGTGCCAAATACAGAACTTAGGGCCAGAAGTAGGAATTAAAGGAGGCAGATTTCAATCTAAAGAAAACTTTTTAAAAATAAACTTAAAAAGGAACCCAGTGGCTGGTGAAAAGGAGGGTTTCTTGACTCATAAGTGTTCAGGGAGTGTCCTCTCCAATGGCACCCTAGAGAGGAACAATGAACTGGCTGTGAAGAGGAGTTGACTGCCAAGATTCTTTCTAAATCTAAAGTTCTGGGGCAGTCTACAATACTTTAGCCTTCTCCATTCTTCATAGACTGCAACAGAAACCCCAGAATGATGATTGTCTCGATGGATGGATCCAGCATCATTCCTGTTAGTTAATGTTTGATTCTCATTCCAGATACCCACCAACCTCTGTTCCTGGCTGTCAAGATGATAATAATAACTACCATCCTTTCACTCACAAAGTGTGTGCTGGATTCCTACCCAGTGTAAGGTACAATTCTGGACTTTAGAGGTTTAATGGTACACACTGCAGGAACAGGTCTCACATCGTGAAGCTGTTGAGGTATTTTAAAAAACTTTAAAAAATATATGATCTCTTTAATACAAAATGAACTTGAGTAGATAATATAGCATTGATTATTACACAGTAACAGTATTTTTATTACCAGGGAGTATTTTTATATGGGGCTAAGCAGTGTATTATTGAAGTTTAGTTTTGTTACCAAACATGCTTGCATACTATAAGCATAAAAGTTGCACATACTGTAGGAGTCCTGTACCCTTCCAGTTTATGACCCATTTATGCTAGACAAAGTACTTCAAGCTTACCCATATCTTTACAAAGAAAATTCACCAGCTTTTGAAAAAGAAATGAATAGGTGTACTTTAAAAATAAAAGAGCATGAACAAGTTATAGGTTGTTGCAAAAAAAATTTTTTAAGGTCAAACCTAAACATGGGCACTATTGCTCTACAAGCAATAAGAATGTACAATCCACTGGGAATAGCCAGTGAGTGGAATTTGAGAATATCTGCTTTAAAGAAAGCAGAAGCACTCAGCCCTCAAGGGATGATACTGTGTTTGACTATATTAATATGTATATTTGGGAGTGAGGGAAAAATCGTAACATCAGTTTGGCTTCCCACCTCCATCTAGTTGCAGTACTCAATTTATTTTTCCGCTCTTTTTGACTCTCCCTATAGTTTCCTTATTTCAGTTGGGAGAGTAGGATGGACAAGGATGGGCAGTGACTAAGCTTTGCAGTCCTCTGAACAAACCATATTTTCCCAGTATGGCATGGTGTTAGTCCTACAATAGATGTTCAAGGTGGGAAGTGCCCAGTGCACTTGCAGGGAAGCCCCAGCTATTCCTAGGACCCCATGCAGAAGGTTTTCCTGCCTCTTCCCATATGCCTCACCCCTGTTCTCAGCATAAGATGACCACATGCTGTTTTATGTGAAAAATCCTTTACCCCAATTTGAAATGTCTCTTCATTAGCGCCTTTCTTGTCTGGCTACCTTGGTAGAGTCTTTTTCTCCATCCCTTTAATCTTGGCTGAGTTATGACTTGCTTTGCCAATAGAATATGGGGAACATGTCACTGTGTGATTTCCAGAGCTTAGGCCTTAAGAAGCTTTGAACCCCCCATTATCACTCTCCTATAACCCTGAGAATACCTGCTGTGCAGAAGCCCAGTCTAGCCTGCTGGAGGACAAAGGGCCATGTAGAGATGGACCAAGGTGGTCCAACAGCTTGGCCAAAAGCCAGCACCCACTGCCAGATATGGGAGAGAGGCCATCTTGGACATCCTAGTCCTGTAGAACTCAGATGACTGCAGCCACAGGAGTGATCCTAGGTAAGACTAGCCAAAGAACTGTCCAGACTGCCTGCCTACAGAATTAGTATCCGTCATAATCACTGGTTAATGCACAGAAATAGAAACTTTTAACCTGACTAAGCAAAACAAATAAACTTGCTATAAGACATCAATCCCACCTCCTTTCCAAAAAGAATCTCTATGAAGCCAACTCTTACTTTCTAAGGGATTGTTAGATATTGGTGAGCCATTAATGTAATTTCCTGTCCATTATTTTTCAGTTGACTTCATTTTAGGTTAACTAGATGTCGAGCTAGAAACTTTACAGGAAGGGGAACCTTAATTAATCAAAAAACATCTTTTAATCTAAAAGATGTGATGAGGGAATAAGATTAAAGTTGTTGGTAAAATGAGGTTCTGTGCTACTTGTGGCTGTCATTGATCACCTTTGCTTCTGCTGTGACACACAACTGGCATTCTGGCAGGTGCCTCTGGCCACCTTTATTCCAGGCTTGTCCCGTCCAACCGTAGTCCCCAATCAACAATTCATAGCTTGTTACTCCAGCCTTTGCCAAGGATCCATCTCTGCTGTGCAGTATCTGTGCTTTCCACATTCCATCCCGGAGGGCCAGACAGGTAAAGGCAATGAGGTACAGAAGGGAGCTACTTAGCTGTCTTTGACTTGTCAGTCTGCTGTATCTCCAGCATCTTTATAACAGTGTTATGTAGCAACATATGGCACTTTACATATGCAACCAAGGTCTCCTGTGTTCTGCCCCATGCTGACATTTCCTGGACACCTACTGTGTGCCAGATTACAGAGGAGGGCTTTATGTTCACTGTCTTATTCAGTACTCATAACAGCTCTATCAGGTATCAACCCGTTTTACAGATGAGAAAACCAAGGTTTAAATTGTCACATACCTTGTAACTGATGCAACTAGACTTTTAATCCAGGGCTTTTTTTTTTTTTTCTAAAGCCTTGTCTACCCTTTTGCCTCCATCTTTTCCCCCCTTGCCTCACTGCTTCCAGTTGCTGGAGGATATGGGGTGCTGCACTGAGGAAATGCCTCCACTACTGTGGCAGACGTGTGATCCTTGACGTTCTTCCTCAGTCAGAATCTGTATTGTGTGTGTGCCTAGTGTGGAGAACATGGATCTGCCCAGCCACACTGGCTCAGATTCTCTGAGAGGACCAGGGCAGTAATGGGGCCCAGGAGCACTCTATGAGGTTGCCACCAGAGGAAGGCGCCAAAGATATCGGCTTCAGAGCCAGCTACCATGTGAAAGACCAGCTTGATGACCTGGAAAGACCTTTTCCTTCAGAAGGACAAGGCTTCAACTCTGTTCGGCAGATTCTCCTTCAGTAAATTGGGAGTGCTCTTCCACACTGGTCAATAGGCCCTCCCTGCTCCTTTGGATCACCACCTTAAGTCAAACACAATTCAAGTGCCTTCAAAAGAGCAGCACATGGACTGGCAAATCGTGACTGGTGAAAATGGGCACAATCAAGTAGTTAACCTGCACCTATTTTCACTTTTTGCAGACTTCCAAACTCGCTGAATGCACAGAGGCCTTGGCCTGACTTATCTCCTCCTCACTCACTTATCCTGAAGAATTGCTTTCCCTTTAGACGAACATTCTGTAAAGGATAAGATGGTAGGTCTGTGGCAGCTAGTTTCCCATCTTAGTCCTTATGCCTGACTAAGCAGTCAATGAGAGAAAAATAAACCTGAAACACTCACACGAGGCATAATCTCACAGCGTGTGCTGTGATTCTACTTCTCTCAATTTACCCAGCAACTACTAGAAAGGGGAACTCCATTCCTGTTTTCATTGCCCACTGGCTGTCTCCTCCAGGGAGGGTCAGACCTTAGCTTGCTGGGTCTCCTGGTCCCGGGAACACATACATTCTCATTGGTTTTCTCTGCAACCAAGTTTCTTTAGCATAAAATGACATTCCACGGGTCTATTAAATAATCAGGACTCCAGCTTAATATTTTCTCTGAATCAATTTAAATTATATTTTATGTTGATTTGTTCTTCAGTTGATAAACAGTATTTAGCATAATCTGAAATGTCAGAATAGAGAAATTGCCTTTCTTACCAAGCAACAACAAAATCACTTTTGTTTAGCCTCACTAAATAATTAAACTTGAAGAAAATTTACCTTTAAAATGTCCTTTCGATTGCAATTTTCTTCAACTAAAGAGTACACAATGTGGCTGTTTACTAAGTATTATTGACAATGTCCACTTCGGTAGAGAAAAAGGGCTTTGAACTCTGGCATTGCCACTTCCAAGCCATACTACCTTCCTTATCTCTAAGATGGAAGGATTTAGTGAACTTGGCACAGGTTAATTATTTATAAATATTATTGTTATTATCATGGGTTCTCTAATTAGTAATAAATACAATTTCTTTCTAACTCTGGCATTTCCATGACAAAGTTTGCTTAATCATCATTACCTAAAACAAGAATGCTAAGACAGCGGCATCAACATTAACCACTTAATAAGAACTTCTGACATTTATTCATACTGCTACTGATTCATAAGAAGAAAAGTTTAAAAAGAAGACAAGTGCATATACCTTTCCCTTTAGAATACAGGAAACCATATAAAAGTTTTGGCAATGGAATTAAAGTAACCACAATGCTGCTCGTAGTAGCATTTTCTACGACAAAGGCATTTACATGAAACAAGAAAGAATATTCAATTAGGTAGTTATAATAAAGCTGGAGTATTAGCTGCACACTTCTCATATGAAAAATATGGCATCACAGTGGCTCATGCCTGTAATTTCAGCATTTTGGGAGGCCGAGGCGGGTGGATTGCTTGAGCTCAGGAGTTCAAGACAAGTCTGGGCAACGTGGTGAAACCCCATCTCTACAAAAAATACAAAAATTAGCCGGGAGTGGTGGCTCATGCCTATAGTCCCAGCTACTCGGGAGGCTGAAGCAGGAGGATTGCTTGAGCCCAGGAGGTGGAGGTTGCAGTAAGCCAAGATCATGCCACTGCACTCCAACCTGAGTGACAGAGTGAGATCCTGTCTCAGAAAAACAAACAAACAAAAAATCTTAATCAACTCATAGTTTAGTCTTGTAAGTACAGACCCAAAGAAATGTAAACACACCTAAGAAGGAATAATCTTCAGTCAAAAATTTTCAAGAGGCAAAATCCCCACAAACTGCCAAAACTAAAAATACAATAAGAGTCCAGAGTTATTATGGAGAAATTCTGTGTAAGTGGGTCCTGGAATATTCAACTTCATTGTCCCAAATGATCTGAAAAGCAACTGGGAGGGCTCCTAGTTAAAATGTAGATAGATTCAAGAGAATTTTGCTCCATGGTTACAAACTGAAGAATCTGAACAAAGTAAAAATCACATGTTTTATGGGGCTACTGAAAAACACTATACATAAGAAAGTAACATTAATGAAGTGATTTCAGAGAGATGAGCTCTTTCTCAGTAAGCCAACATCCACAAAAGCTTCCACATATGGGGTAGGTGCCGGTTTTGGGGACAGGGGGACAGAAGAATGGGCCTAACAGAGATGGAGACACTTTGAAGGGATGAGAAAAATGGCCAGATGGACTGGAATTGGGAAGAACTTCTAGCAGAAAAACAAACACTTGGCCTAGCGATTCTTTACCCTCAACCCAGAATTTTGCTAGGAAAGCAGCAGCTCATGGAAGCTGAAAAGCAGAGGAAATTTGCACGGTCCCATGCATCCTTGTGGTGCATAGACTTTGGAGCTGTGCTGGAGTTCAACCCAAAGGTGAATCAAAGATATCTGAAACTGTAGTTCATCATTTTCACAGCTCAAACTCTGAAAGAATAAAAAGGGTAGTGTGGTGGGGTGGGTGGACTAAGCACAGTGAACTCAGTCTAAGTAAAGCAGCTTCTGCTCAACCTTACTCTAGGAGGAATCTTAATGACCAGTCCCGACCCTAACCACCAGACAAAAGAAAGGAAAATAAATAAAAGAAAGTAAGATCTGTTATAGACAATGTTTGAAGTACAATAATAAGTTATTAGGCCTGCAAAGAAGCAGGAAAATGTGACCCCAAATCTAAAGAAAGCACAATCAGTGAAAGCAGACTTAGAGATGGCCAGTTACTGGAATTAACAAAGATTTAAAAACAACTGTTATAAATGTGTTCAAGAATTTACAAGGAGAAGGCCAGGGACGGTGGCTCATGCTTGTAACTCCAGCACTTTGGGAAGCTGAGGCAGGTGGATTGCTTGAAGCCAGGAGTTCGAGACCAGCCTGGCCAACATAGTGAAACCCTGTCTCTACTAAAAATACAAAAATTAGCCAGGCATAGTGGTGCATGTCTGTAATCCCAGCTACTTGGGAGGCTGAGATACAAGAATTGCTTGAATCTGGGAGGCAGAAGTTGCAGTGAGCCAAGATCATGCCACTGTACTCCAGCCTGCGTGAAAGAGCGAGACGCTGTCTCAAAAAGAAAAAAAAAAATTAGAAGGAGAAAAATGGATGTAATTGATTAACATCGGATATTTTATGAGATAAATGTAACTCCTAAGAATGAAAGGAAAATTCTAGATCTGAAAAATGGGATAATTGAGATAAAAATTCACTGATGAGTTTAACAGCAGAGTGAGTATTGAGGAACAGAAATCAATAATCTTGAAAACAGACTCATGGAAACTATTCCAAATGAGGCAAAGAGAAAAAAACTGAACAGGTCATCAGTACCGTGTGGGAATATATTGGCAATCTAACATACATGCCATTGGAATCTCAGAAGTCAGAAAGAATGAGACATAAAATACTTGAAGATGTAATGGTGAAATGTTTCTAAATTTTATATAATAAAACATCTTCCACAAATATATTCCTGACAATCTTATTCATAACATCAGTCCATAAACACCTTAAATGTCCATTAACAGCAGAATAAACATTTGTTTTCAATACAAACTGTGTTAATGAAAGAAAAGAGAAGTGAGTCTTAAGTCTTCAGTTATTTTTTCTTCCCATAGATGAGTGTAAGTAACACTGCACCTTAATACCTATGGAATGATGTAGCTGAGGTCAGCTGGAGGTAGCAAGGCCAGTTCCTGGAGACTCTGATTAGGTGGGTTCTAGAGAAATGAGCGTTTGGGACGAGAGAAGGGCTGGGCCTATACAATGAAATACTGCTCAGCAAAAATAAATAAATTAATTTAAGAAAGGAATGAATCATCAAATATCTCAGAAACATTATACTGAGCAAAAGAAGCATACATCTATCTGCTTCCATTCCTATGAAGCCCTGGAGCAGGCAAACTGAGCTCTTATAATAAAGTTAGAAACTCAGGGGTCAGAGTGAGGAATTGATGGAAAAGTGTCTGAGATAAATTTATTGGGTGATGGACACTTTCTGTCACGTGACTGAGATCTACATTATACAGCCTGCTATTTGTCAAAACTCGCTGAACTGCACCATTAAGATTTGTGCACTTCGGCCGGGTGCGGTGGCTTACGCCTGTAATCCCAGCACTTTGGGAGGCCAAGGCGGGCGGTATCACCTGAGGTCAGGAGTTCTAGACCAGCCTGGCCAATATGGAGAAACCCCGTCTCTACTAAAATACAAAAATTAGCCAGGCGTGGTGGCACATGCCTATAATCCCCACTACTTGGGAGGCTGAGGCTGGAGAATCTCGCTTGAACCTGGGAGGCAGAGGTTGATGTGAGCCAAGATCGTGCCATTGCACTCCAGCCTAGGCAGCAAGAGTGAAATTCCATCTCAAAAAATATATATATATACACTTCAATGTATATAAATAGACCTCTAATTTTAAAATTAAAAGAAAAATAAAGGGAAGCAAAGCAATTTGGGGGGAACCAACATGAAATTGCCAACTTTTCTCTTTTGTCAAATAAGGATAACAAAAAATAACTGTCTATGATTATTATTTTATTTAAAGGGTAACTTTCAGCACCTAAAATATAGGGAGAATATAATAATATAATCTCTTAATGAAAACTTATCTTGCATTATGAAAAACCCAATACATTTTGTTTTCCTAATTTTGCCATAGAAAGGTCAACTCTTCCCCTAGGAAAATTCCTGGCTTAGACTTATTCAAGATTGAATGGTTCTCAAGCCAGCAAAGATTAGAAAGGGTTCTCTACGTAAAGTCAAGTAAGTATTGCTGCTGGAAGAAACAGTTAAAGGCAGACTTCTTATCATGAGGACAGGGGGATTGGGGTGGTTCTAGTGAAATGGGGCTCAAAAAATGGAAGTTCCATGGAGAACACTGATCTGGGGCCAAATGAACTCAGAAAGCTCTCCAGTCCTTTCAGATACCATTTTCTGTTCTCAAAAACTGTAGTCAAAGGCCGGGCATGGTGGCTCACACCTGTAATCCTAGCACTTTGGGAGGCCGAGACGGGCGGATCACATGAGGTCAGGAGTTCGAGACCAGCCTGAACAACATGGAGAAACCCTGTCTCTACTAAAAATACAAAATTAGCTGGGCATGGAGGCACATGCCCATAATCCCAGCTACTTGGGAGGCTGAGGCAGGAGAATCGCTTGAATCCGGGAGATGGAGGTTGCAGTAAGCCGAGATCATGCCATTGCACTCCAGCCTGGGCAACAAGAGCAAAAACTCCATCTCAAACAACAACAACACAACAACAACAAGAACAACAACAACAACTGTAGTCAAAGTCACTTCTAAGAAGATGGATATGTTTTTCCCTATTTCTCCTACTAAGTACAACTGAATCCTTGGATATTATATATAAAGCAAATCTTAGAAGACTCTGAAGGGTGAAGAGAAATCAGGCTATCTAGGAAGCATAGGATTCAAGGAATGACACAGTGGTGAATTCCTTGCATTTTCTTTTTGCCTCATATATCCCGCACCGGAGCTAAAAAAAAGCTGGCAACCTGGAACCACCAACAGATGTACACAAAAATCCTAACAAAAGCCTAGTTTGAACAAACTGTGGATTCCATGCCCCCCACCCCTGCTATGGCTCTAAAGGCTAAATGGGGGAGCTTACTCTTACAGCCACAACACGCTGTAGTGAGGTGCCCACCATGGTGTCAGTGGAGACCACATGGGGAGCTGGTACCTCCACCTCAACCTGGCAGTAGAGAGGCATCCTTCCCTTTACCAGATGGGGTGCTGTCACAGAAGGCCTAATGGGAATCAAGACTTTGTCATCACATGGCGGTAACAAAGTCACTGCCAGTGTCAGTGAAGGCCCCTTAGGGAACAGTAATGTGGCTTTCCTGCTCTTCCCATCAGTGAGATGTCTGTGGAGGCCTAGTTAGTAACTAAAACTCCCACTTCCACCCAGAAGTACGAAGGAGTCCCCAGCCCTTTGGATGTCAATAGAGACTAAGTAGAGAACCTAGACTACTATCCCTATAAGGCAGTAATGAGACGATGCACCCCCTTTTGCCCACTGGAACAGTGTTAGAGGAAACCAGCTAAAACAGAAGATTTAAGTAAGATCCAGAGTTTCATAATTTAATATCCAAAATGTTCATGTTTCAATAAAAAGTCACTCCATATCAAGAACCAGGAAGATGTCAAACTGGGTGAAAAAAGACAATCAATAGATGTCAATGCCAACATGACAGAGATGGTGGGATTATCTGACAAAGTTCTTAAAGCAGTCATTATAAAACTGCTTCAGTGAGCAATTATAAACACACTTGAAATCAATGAAAAAAATAAAGTTTCAGCAAAGAAACAGAAAATCTTAGCAATGGAAAAGGAAATACAAAGGAGCCCAAATAGAAATTTTAGAACTGAAAACTACAATGACCCAAATTAAAAACTCAGTGGATGGTTTTGACAGCAAAATGGAGGGGACAGTGGAAAGAATTGGTGAACTGAAAGATGGCACAATAAAATTACTGAATCTCAATAATAGACAGAAAATGGACTGAAAATATAATGAACAGAGCATCAGGAACCTGTGTAATTATTTTTAAAAAATGATCTAACCTAAGTGTCATCAGTATTCTGAAAAGAGAAGAGGAAGTGGGCTGGGCAGAAAAGTATTTGAAACAATGGCTGAAAACTCCCCAAATTTGGCAAAAGAGATAAACCAACAAATTCAAGAAGCTGAGCCCACCTCAAACAGGATCAATCCAAATAAATTTATTCAAAGGCACATCATAAATAGTTTTTAATCTTAAAAGCAGAGAAAGAGAAATAACATTTTACTTACAAGGGAGAAAAGAACAATTGGCAGCAGATTTTCTTTAGAAACCATGGAAGCCAGAAATGTGTTCAGGTGCTAAAAGAAAAGAATTGTCAACACAGAATCTTTTATCCAGTGAAATACTGTCCCTAGTTGCAGATTACATGTTTGTCTATATGGCAAATTCCAAGGAATCTATAAGAACTTCTAGATTTAACAAGCTGAGCAAGATGATAGGATAAAAGATCAACATATAAAAATAGTTTTATTTCCATATAATAGTAATGGATATGCAGACACTAAAATTAAATATGCAATACCATTTACAATCATAGATGTAATCCAATGAAACATGTGTAAGACTAGGACTTGTGTGCTGAACACAGTAAAATGCTGATGAAATAAATCAGTGTAGATCTATGTAAGTAGAGAGACATACCATATTCATAGACGGGAAGATTCAGCATAGTAAGATGTAATTTCTCCTCAAATTAACTTACAGGTTTAATGCAATACCTGTCAAAATCCCAGAAAGATTTGTCATAAATATAGGCAAGATCACCCTAAAATTTCTATAAAAAGGCAAAGGAATTAGAATAGCTAAAGTGATTCTGTAAAATAATAAAGAGGTGGAATCAAACTACCATATTTCAAGACTTATGTAACTATAGTAATTAAGACTATGTGGTATTGGTGAAGGGATAGACACATAGATATATAGATCAAGTAGGAAAATGCAGAAATAGAACCATACAAATATGATCAATTAATTTTTAAAAGTGTTAAAGCAATTTAAAATGGGAAATATAGCCTTTTCAACTACTAGTATTGGAGCAATTGGACATTGGTGCACCGAAAAACCAACAAGCAAAAAGGAATCTCAACCTGTTTCCTACCTTATATAAAAAGTAACTAAAGATGGATCATGGCTCAATGAAAAATGTAAAAGTATAAAACTTTTAGATAAAGCCCACAGTATAATATCTTCAGGATCTAGGAATAGGTGAAAAGTTTTTAGACTCGACAGTAAAAGTACATTACAGTCCATAAAAGGAAAAATTGATAAATTAGACTTGATTAAGTTAAAAACTTTTACTCTATTAAAGACCCTATTAAAAGAATAAGAAGGCAAGCTATAAATTAGGAGAAAATATTTGCAAGCTACATATCTGACAAAGGATTAGTATCTAGAACATATAAACAGTTTTTAAAAAATAACAATCCAATTAGAAATGGGCAAATGAAGTGAACAAACTTTTCAACAAAGAGAACATACAGATGGCATATAAGCATATGAAAAGATACTCAACATCATTAGCCATTAAGTAAATGCAAACCAAAGCTACAATGAAATATACTACATACATATCAGAATGGCTAATATAGAAAGTAATGACAATACCAAATGCTAGTGAGGATGTGAAGAGACTGGATCACTTCTACACTGATGGTGGGAATGTAAAATGTTAACAGCCACTCTAAAAAATGTTTGGCAATTTCTTAAAAATGTCAACATGCACCTACCATGCGACCCAGCAATAGAACCCCTGAACATCTGCTACAGAGAAATTAAAACCTATATTCACACAAAATCCTGTATGGGAAAATGAAATTTATTTTATTTATTCTATTCCTAAATGTCAGAAACTAAAAACGATCCACATATCCTTCAATGTGTGACTGGTTCAACAGACAGCAGTCCATCTGTAGTGTGGAACACTACTTAGAAATAAAAAGGACGAGACCATTGATATGTGCGACAACCTGGATGAATCTTCAGAAAATTATGCTGGATGAAAAAAGCCAATTCCAAAGGTTGCATATTGTGTGATTTCATTTATACAACATTCCTGAAATGACAAAATTATAAAAATGGAGAACAGCTTAGTAGTCACCTGAGATTAAAGAGAGGGTAAAGGAAGGGAAGAGGGTGTGGCTATAAGAGCCACAAGTGGTGACAAAAATGCTCTGTATCTTCACTGTATCAATGTCATTGTATAAAAATCCCGGGTGCCAGATTGTAAAACCATAGTTGTACAAGATGTTGCCAATGGGGGAAACTAAGTAAAGGGACATGAAATCTCTGCACTATTGCATGTGAATTTATGGTTCTCTCAAAAAAGACCCTCATTAAAAAACAACCAAAACAATCACAGAATAACTTTCAAGTTAGGTTTTAACAAAAATGTTTTATATAAGCAGCAGGAGATTATTTTTTCTATTTCCTTTTACGCTTTTTAGGTGAAGCATAATAGGTATATAGCAGCTTGCTAAATTATCACAAGATGAACTCATCCATGGAAGTGTTATGCAGATTAATAGAACACCTGTATCCCCAAAGTCCCGAAAAAATCATACACTTGAACTGGACATTTTTACTTATGTTGTCTCAGCAACAGCCAATTAGGTTAACTGGAATCAATGCCTAGTGGTTCAAGGCCACAATCTGTGATATGAATGACTAGCTGTCCACGAAAGGAAGATGCAAAGTCCTTAATTTCCTTCCATAGACGTATCAGCTCTCACAAGTTAAGTCCTGTCCCTTCTCTGTGTCTTAACATGCGGTCACCCCTAAGCGCTTTTTCATTTTTTTTATTTTTTTTATTTTTTATTTTTCTCAGACAGAGTCTAGCTCTGTCGCCCAGGCTGGAATATAGTGGCATGATCTTCATTCACTGCAACCCCCATTTCCCGGGTTCAAGCGATTCTCATGCCTCAGCCCCTCTAGTAGCTGGGATTACAGGTGCATGCCACCATGCCTGGCTAATTTTTCATGTTTTCTTTAGTAGAGACGGGTTTCACTGTGTTGGCCAGGCTGGTCTTGAACTCCTGGCCTCAAGTGATCCGCCTGCCTCAGCCTCCCAAAGGGCTGGGATTATAGGCATGAGCCACAGCGCTCGGCCCCTGTGTGCTATCTTTTAATGGTTACTAAGTACCAAATACTTTGAGTCCCCCAGAGAAGGGAAGAGAAGTGAAATGGAACAGGCCACAGCAATGGCTCGTCTGCAAAATAAAAGGGAAAAGGTAACTTACCATCAGAAAAATGAAAAGCAACTACAAACACATTTTACACTATAAAAGTTATTATTTCTAGCTAGAATATTAATTTATACAAAAATAGATATAGTAGGGGTCATTTCTGTTTCAAGTTCAGTAATTTATTTAAATTCCCTGTAATCATAGTAAAATCCACTATTCTTAACTGCACTACTGGAGTCTGATTGGACTCAGATGAGTCTCATCTCCTGAGAGGTCCTTTTTTTTGTGCAACACGGCTCTTCTTAGGTGCAAGTTTCACCAGTCAGAAATTCTCACTGTGCATCCTGGACCAAGGGTATGAACCCAAAGACACTCATGGAGAAGGGCACCCAATTTCCCAGCACTTTAAGCATCTCCCCAAGGAGACCAGGATAATGCATCTACCAGAGAAACTCAGAGGCTGGAGCTCAGCAAAACAATTTGCCCTCTCTTGTGCTTATTAGTTACCCTTGAATGAAGAAAATAGAATGATCCCAGCTCAGTCTCCGGATACACAAAGCTGTACTGTGAGGCATAGCAAGAGGGTTGACCAGGTGGCTGCCATGAGGAAACTGGGATTGCAGTGGGGTGACCTCAGGGTCCCTTTTACTGGCCAAACTGAAGAAAACCAAATTCCATTTAGATTTTCTTAACCTGACTTGAATGGCCTGCATTTATAGGTTCAACAGTGTATTTTATACCACTAAGGAGCATGCAAGGTCAGGAGTAGAGGGAAAGGGGAAGGAAAAAGAGAGATTTTCCCATCTCTTAGCAGGACACTGTTTGTACTAATATTTTCCCTATTTCCCTATTTTAGAGTCTTTTGCACTAGGAGGAGAAGGTGGAGCAGGAGACACTTACATTCTACTTGGTCCGTGGTGTCTCCAAGAGGTGAACCAGGAGTCCTACAGATGTGAAGCTAGGTTAAAACCACTTCTGGGGATGCTTTCAAATCAAAGAGGATTTAAAAATTTGACTGCCAGTTGCATTTCCGCTGTGACCACTCCATTTCAATGTCATTTCAATAACATCCTCAACTCACTGACCACAGCCAGGGAGAGGCTGTCCCTTCCTACCCTGGCAGAGTAGGTCCCTGTGTTTACACCCCACACCAGCTTCAGTCAGGATGACACAGCCAGGGGTTCTCACTGCCTTGAAGCCAATTCAGATGGGCCTTACTGGGTGGGGTGGGTGGGGTGAATGGGGTGGAAGTGAGGGAAACAGAGGTTTTTTTTTTTTTTCCCTCAAATTCATTATAGAGAAAAGCAAAAGTCTACGGGTAGGAGGTGAGTGACCAAGAAACCCCATCTCTCTTCCCCACTCCAATGAATGCGTTCAATATGCTGTGCCTAAACCTTAGTTCATGATACATTCAATTCTAGCGTCTGAACATGTCTCTTGATCCAGGTGGTCTAGGGAATGAGAAATAGAAGGATGGGAAAGCTGAGTGTTCATTAAAAGAAACATTCACTGTGGCATAGAAAACAACCAACACCACATTTGTAGGAAGTTCAGGGCACATGTACTGTTTTCTAAGCCCAGCGGGTATGTGTGTGGGGTATTTGTTTTTCTTGAAGTTCACATCTGAGAAGGGCTAATATCCCAGCACCATCTTTCCAGCTTAGAACTCTCTCCTAATTTTTTTTCTGTGTTCTTTAATCCCAAGCAGTGACTGCATTTATACTTTATGCTTAGATTAAAAGAGTCAACGAGTGTAATCCATCTTCTACATTCAAAGGAGCCAAGCAGCATCCTGGCTTTGGGGCCTGGTGTCTACCACACTTCTGCACATTCTTACTCCAAGCCACGTCTCCTGAGAATAAAGCAAGATGCCATTGGCAATGTCTACTCAGAACTACTTGAATGACTCATCAATCAACGGGCTTGAATGCTCTTCTTCCTCTACGATTCAACCGTTTGACTGACTGAACTGAAACTAAAACCCAAGCCCTAGTGGTCATTTTAGACTTGAGCAGATACAGTCAGAATCTCAATCACATGTCATCAACAGGCTCTCCTTGACCTCCTTATTGCAGCTGGGCTCCTGAGCAGCAATCCCTGTCTCAGGGAGAAAACGAATGCCTCCTTTCAGTAGGGCAGATGAAGGCTGCTGGCTGCTGCAACTGCTCCTGTGTCCACTTAAGAGCAAGGGTGCAAACAGGATTTTACAAACAGGATTGTGCTTGTGCTGATGAATCTGGGCTTCACCTAGCACATCAGGGAAACACGAAAATGAAAACAGCCTTAGAGGCATGGGAGAAAGCCTCAGGTGCACTAAGGTGCCAACAGAAACAATGCATCTCGGAGTTGACAGTTATGACTCAAATAGGACATGAAGGCAACGTTCGGGTGAAAGTAGCAGCTATGGGTGTAAATATGATCAAATATGGGGGAGGTGTCCAGATTTCTTGGACATGGTTACAATCAGTATTTATTTTCTCTCTTAGTGAATGAGTTTTTGCTTTTTCAACACTGCTAATTTTACAGGCAATTCACTACGGCCCCTGGGAGGTGGAGTGACCTTCCTCCCTGCTGTGCGTGAGTTACACAGCCCGCCTCACTTCCCCGCAGGTCCTTCATCACCTGCATGCTCACATGATTCCATTATTTGAGCTCATGGCAGGAAATAGAACCTGATTCAACATTTTGCTAAGTATTATTTTCACCACACTGAATAGGGTCCTTTTTTGATCTGCAACCCACAGCTGGGCTGTGGTTCTCTCAACACACATAGACTGAAAAGCTTCCTCCTGCATTGATTTCTCAGCGTGGGCTGACCACATGTTCACAAGTACTTGTTCTTTTCCATACGTCCCAATGCAGGCAGGCAATGGCAGAGCAGGACAGCTGTGCCCAGGAGTTCAGGGAGCAAAATAAGGCTACCGTAACTTCAGTCAACTTCAAGGGATGGTGTAAAGATAAAGTAAGAGATTAATAGGCACATAGTCATTTGCATCAAAATTCTCCACTTTAAGAAGCTGAGATCTTTGCTTTATTTTATTTTTTAAAAAGCAAAACGAAGTCGGTTTTAATGGAGATACACAATTGTTAACTGTTGGGTCATTGTGAGAGGCTTTCTTCCTTAAAATGAACCTCAGCTGATAGCTACTCACTAATGCTGATAATTATCTGAAGCAAAATAAATACAAATGTCTGGGTTAATGAAGACTGAAACAGGATAATGCCTGGACACTAAATTTTCCAAGAACAAAGAACACAGTTGTTCTCTACATACCCCTGCAAAAATGCTTAATGGCCAGGACACAGGAATCTTGTGTATTTAGAGACCTTGTTAGGATGGAGCCCCGGGGCACCACCACTGGCCTTCGAGCCAAGGTCTCAGAGAGAGGGCAGCAAGGGGGAGCAGCTCATCCTCCTCCCCAGCCCGGGAGACACTAGGACAGCAGTGGAGTGGAGTCCGAAACCTGCCATAGAAGCCCCAGCTTACCATTTGCTCACTAAGCAGCAAGTCAACCTCAGTTTCCCAGTGCCTACAGGGGAGTAACAGCTGTTCACACCGAAGGGTGCTTGTGAGGATGATATGAGAATGAATATGGACCTGCTCTGACAACACTGAAGTTCCAGACAAAAGAACGGGCGTTAGTTATCTAATTTGAAGGACCGGGGGGGGATTGGAATTTTAAAAATAAACCTCAACCCAACTCCTTCTCTTGTGGGGCCTCAGGTGAACAACTGGGCACTTGGGCTACCTTCTGAATATGTGGATGGATTTTGCCGCTTTGGGGAAGCGTGCGAACTCCTCAGGGCGTCTAGTGCCCTATAGTGTGCCAAGGGAACAAGCAGGACTACAAATGGGTGATGCCTGGAGCTTAACCCACCTCCATTTGGGATTCGGAGTTCTGGTTTCTGTGTTCAGCTAGACTCTTGGACAGTCATTTCAGTCATTTAATGTCTCTCTTTCTTAGTTTTACTCATTTGTTGAATGGGGATTATATTAGCTTTACTTTCCTTGAAGATCCTAGTGAGAATGAAATAATTTTTAAGTATATATATATGCATTTCTAATTGCCATTAGACTGGAGCGTCAGTGTAAGTCCTGGGCGTTCTGGAAAGTTTTATTTATTTAGAAACAGTTTGGGCTGATTGCCATCTCCCTATGCTAACTTTTTGCTGTTTTTAGCAAACTTTTTATTTTGGAATACTTTCAGATTTACAGAAAAGTTTCAAAAAATAGGATAAAGAATTATCGGCCCAGTATCTGTCTCTTATACACATCTAGATGTGTAACTTTTTGCTGTTTTTAGCAAACTTTTTATTTTGGAATACTTTCAGATTTACAGAAAAGTTTCAAAGATAACAAGACTTCTCATATGCCCTTCACCCAGTTTCCCCATAACTAGGGCTCATTGTAAAAACTAGGAAACCAATATTAATGCATTACTAATAACTAAACGATAGACTTTATTCAGATTTTTCCAGTTTTTCTCCTCATAGAAACTCATATACTTCTGTCCCAGGATTCAATGCAGGATACTGCATTGTATTTAGTCGTCATGTCTCCTGAGTCTCTTCCGCACTGTGATGGCTTCAGTCTTTTCTCGTCTTTCATGCATCGTCAGTTTTGATGGGTACTAGGCAGGTATTATGGACAAGCTTGGCAAATCCATGGTTTCAACGTATACCAAATAAAATACAATATTGAATATATCTTTGGGGAACAGGAAATGAAAAAGTGACATGTATGACATAAAAAATTTCTTTTTTCCTGTAATCCCAGCACTTTGGGAGGCTGAAGGGGGCAGATCACGAGGTTAGGAGTTCAAGACCAGCCTGGCCAACATGAGGAAACCCCATCTCTGCTAAAATACAAAAATTAGCTGGGCATGATGGCACGTGCCTATAATCCCAGCTACTCAGGAGGCTGAAGCAGGAGAATGGCTTGAACAGGGACCCGGGAGGCAGAGGTTGCTGTGAGCTAAGATCAGGCCACTGCACTCCAGCCTGGGTTACAGAGCAAGACTCTGTCTCAAAATAATAATAATAACGTAACAATAATTTTAAAAATAAAAATTCTAACAATTGGAATTAAAAACTAGGGGGATGAAGCAACCAGAATGTTAGATGCATCTGAAGAAAGAATCAGTAACTGTGGAGAGCTATCATGTGAAAACACCTGGACCCATGTCAGTAATACCAGTCAGCCCAGTCTCTTCTAATCTTCTCTGCAAGCACACTGTCTTTGCAAGCACACTTTCATGTAGCACTTTCAATTGACCAAGGGTCCCAGATATTTTTTGTGAAGAATGGCTGCAAATCATTTCTCTAAAGCCTTGAGATCCCTGCAAAGAGCTATGGTGGCAGTGGAAAAGGAAGGATTCGTGCCAGCTCCACTATCCTCTCCCCTTTGGGGATACCAGCAAACGGGATGAGTGCTCAGGGTTGGCAGCTCAGCGATGTGACAAAGAAGGCTTTGAGATGTCCTATAGCCCTACAGATAAAGCTTGGTCCACAGTGGCTGGCTCCTGCCTGCTTATCTCCCAGGCTGTTAAGAGGATCCAGTAAGTGAGAAGTGTGGAAAGCATGTGGCACTGTAAGAATACAAAAGCAGGCCGGGTGTGGTGGATCATGCCTGTAATCCCAGCACTTTGGGAGGCCAAGACTGGCGGATCACTTGAGTCCAGGAGTTGAAGACCAGCCTGGCCAACATGGTGAAACCCCATCTCTGCTAAGAACACAAAAATTAGCCAGGCATGGTGGCGGGTGCCTGTAATCCCAGCTACTCAGGAAGCTGAGACAAAGAGAATCACTTGAGCCTGGGAGGCCGAGGTTGCACTGAGCTGAGATCATGCCACTGCACTCCAGCCTGGGTGACAAAGCAAGACTCCATCTCAAAAAAAAAAAAATACAAAAGCACTTCAATGTTTTATATGAAAGTTCATTTCCTTCACTAAATATTCCTTTGATATATTGTATATTGTTTATCTAATTCTGTGTCACTGAAATACCTGGTGGCACAGATTTAAAATCTTCCCTTATGTAGTTTGTTTGTTTTTTTTTTCTAATTAAAAAGTATTCTTCCATCTTCCCAAAGTGGGCACTCTCTTTGTGGGAAATAGTCTTCAAAGATAGCTGCCATCAATTCTTTCCTTCCCAGCATGTACAGGTACTCCTCACATCAAGCGATAAAGTGTCTCCTCCAGCTCTGAATCTGTGCTGGCACTGTGACTTCCTTTGACTGATAGAATTCAGTGGAAGTAACACTGTTTGTTCTTGGCCTATCCTTTAAGAAGACTGGCATCTTCTACTTTCTCCTTCCTGGAAGCCATCAAATAAAACATTCGACCACCTGAAACTACCCTACTGTGAACAGGCCCAAACTAGGCTACATGGAAGGAGACAATTGCCCATCTATTCCTGTCATCCTAGCTGAGGTGCCAGCCATAAGAGTGAAGAAGTCATTTTGAACCCCTAACCCCAGCAGCCACCACATGCAGCAGAAGAACTGTCTGTTAATAGCTGAACTCTGTCTAGAGTGCAAAATCATGAGAAATGATGTTGTGGCTTGAATGTGTCCCCCAAAGTTTATGTGTTGAAAACTTAATCCCCAATGCAACACTGATGAGAGAGATGACATTTAGAAGGTGAATAGGCCATGAGGGCTCTGCCCTCATGAATGGATTAATGCTGTTATCTCAGGAGGGTTTCCTAATAAAACGATAAGTTCAACCCCTCCCTTCCTTCTCTCTTGCTTTCACGCTCTCTTGCTCTTCCCTTCCATGGGATGGTGCTACACGTAGGCCCTTGCCAGACGTGGTCCCCTCGACCTTGGACTTTCCATCTTCCAGCACTGTAAGCAATGCATGTCTTTTCCTTATAAATTACCCAGTCTATGGTATTCTGTTACAGCAGCAAAAAATGGACCAAGACAAATAATACGTGGTGGTTGTTTTAAGTCATAAGTTTGGAGTCATTTGTTATATAGAAATACATTACTGTAGCATCATTACATATACTTTTCTCTGTTTTCCTGAAAAGGAAAAAGATTATTCCAGGTTCTCCAGGGTCCACTGTAGTCTGATTCCTGAAGACTTCTCCAGGTTTGCCTTTAGACAGGTAAAGTCTGTATTATTTATTAATATGTCTAAGTACTCCATTTCTATGATCTTCCTCCCTTTATCAACCCTGTCTGAAGTTTCAACTGCATTTTCCCCTCTCAGTTGGGCCACGACCTCTTAATTTTCTATTCTTCAAGGTCTAGCATAAGAATGGCATTTATTCCTAAGACATCTCTTCTGTCAACTCTGAATTTATTCTTATGGCCAAGTTCATTTGAAAACCTCCATGCCCCTGTGAGAGTGTGTGTGTGTGTGTGTGTGTTGCTGCTGTTGTTGTTATTTTCTTTTGTCTTGAGATGGAGTCTCACTCTGTAGCTCAAACTGGAGTGCAGTGGCGCGATGTCTGCTCACTGCAACCTCCAACTCCGGGGCTCAAGTGATTCTCGTGCCTCAGCCTCCCGAGTAGCTGGGACTACAGGCACATGCCCAGCTAATTTTTTTGTATTTTGGTAGAGACAGGGTTTCACCATGTTGCCCAAGGTGGTGTCGAACTCCTGAGCTCAGGAGATCTGCTCACCTCAGCCTCCCAAAGTGCTGGGATTACAGGCATGAGCCACCACACCTGGCCAGTATTTATGTTTTTAAAGTTGGTTTTGTGTCCTTGGATATGAGCTCCCTTTATGTGGAGACTGAGTCTTACACCTGTTTGTGTTTCAGCATCTCTCCTGCAGAAAGGACGTAATCAGAAATGTGTTTTACTGATGAGTATGCTGTTTCACATTCTTTTTCTTTGCAGTAGCATTTTAGTGGTGAATACTGGCCTCACCTTCTTTTTCAGGTGCTCCATAGCTATTGTATTGAATTCCCCATGGCTACCACTGACATAAAAGTACCCCGGATCTTTCTTCTTAATACGAACAATGTATTAATAGGCTTTGATAAGAAGCAGAAAAGAAATCATTAATACTTTTTTTTTGCCACGACAAGGAAAACACTTTGACACCTTCCTCTCTTTTTCATTTAGAAAGCTCATGTACAATGAGTCATTCCCTTGTCACCTAAACTCTGAAGTGTAATACGATCATGATAGGCAGTGAAAACATATATGTGAAGTCCCAGAGGCATAAAAATCCATGAGTGGAAACCGATAGAAGATTGGCAGGACTGTTTACTAAGAAAGCAAAGAGACCAGGCTGATGTACAAAGTGTTTTTCTGTACCCCAGGGACCTTACCTGATTCCTGATCCTCAGGCTGGCCACGGGAGTCAAGTATTTATGTTCTAAATACCAGGCCCGCTCCTGAAACACCAACTTGGTTCCATACAACAGACAAAACTAAGGAGTGGGGGAAAACAAAAGAAATGGACAAATAGCAATATATTAGAAAACACAAAATCTAAGGAGGTGAAAGAGAAATAACATAATATTACATTTCATAAAATCATCAAAGTTAATACTTTCCTAATGTAAAATGGCCATGTTTTGGATGTGCAGTATAGGTTTCTTTTTTTAAAAAAGTTCTATGAAAAATTTAAAGCATATACAAAAGTAGAACAAATAGTATAATGAACTCCCATGTATCCTTCCCCAAAACTGAAGAAATTTTAATTCACAACCAATCTTATTTCATATATAACTTACCTGGTTCTCCTCTACCCCAAGTTATTTAGGAGCAAAGTCCATACAGCAAAGTCCACAGGAAAGATACTCTAAAAGTACATCCTGAATAATAATATCTTGATATTTTCCATTGAGCATGATTTGGGTAAACTTTCACAAAAGAATAGCAATCCTCATTTACATTTTGTTTCAATATGTTTTTTCTTATTACGTTTCTGAAACCTACACACAGAGCTTCTGCATCACATCATGGGTACCAAGCAAAAATAAATGAGTTTCCCTGTAGGAAGAAGTCACTTTTTATTTAACTGTTTATTCACATAACTCTTAATATTCAATAATTCCAAAATCACACAAAAATAGAGAGCATAGTATGGGCCTCATGTCTCCATCACCCATATCCACTCACCACGAATCTTGTTTTGACTCTGCTCCCACCTATTCCCCCTCTCTGTATCACTGCAAAGCAGACCTCAGTCATATCATTTCATCCACAAACATCTCACTGTATATCTCTAAAAGATAATGACTCCTTAGAAGTAAGACAGCCTCAAAACCAAACCAAGCAAAAACAAAACCCTCTTATTCTGAGTCAAATAGAAATGATCTTCCCACCAGAAGACAATTTGCCTTCTATGGCTTATCAGACTCAGAAGTCGTGCGGTTCACAGTCACGCAGACCCTGTGGTCCCCTCGTTCTTTTCTTGAGGTTCTGGCGTGTCCTTGGATCAGCATCATTATGAGGAGCCTCAACTATTCAATCTTCCCAGAAAGTGTCACAGTGTGGCTGAGCAGCTTATTTATGAAAAATATTTCAGATTAATTTCAGCTCTTTTATGAAATTGCCAAAGTCTGGACAGTAGTTGCTTGGCCAGATTAAGTGCCCTTTGGCTCTTTTACATGACACCAATAAAGATGTTAGCTGACCCTTCAGACATAGTGTGAGCAACTGAGACTATGAACTGCAATTCATACTGAAGACACAAATTCTTATAAAAAAATAAATCATATAAATTATGTGGTTAAGCCAAATCATGAGTCTCTAGATGAACTTCTTATGTGCTACAAAAATATTTGCTGTGAGTTTCTAGGTGCAGAAATTTAATCCTCATCACTCAGGTATACAAAAATATAAGATCAGTGACAAGAAATTCGGAGCTCTAGAAGTGTAAGAGTTCTTAGAAATAATCTAGTCCATCTTGTTACTCAATCCAGAATCCTGTATCAGCCAGGGTTCAACCAAGAAACAGATGAAACGTTCACATTAGTATAATCTAAGAAGTATTTAAATAGGATGGACAAGATGTAGGAGATCCCTAAGAGATAGTGCAGTACCTGGAGCTAGTAACTGGAGCTGTTACCACCTTCTAGGCTTAGAGGGTAGAGGGCAGGGAGTGGCTGCTGGATCCTGGAAGAAAAAGCTATGTAAACAGGAACATTTTAAGAGGAGCTGTGACCCTCATCCAAGAAAAACAGCAATCCCAAGGTGACCCCATGGTGAGGCAAGCAGGGAACAGAGGGATTCTAACTCCACTCTCTTCCCCGCTCTTTAATGTCTAGCTATTCTCAGCTAACAAGGGATATGCAGGACCTCTTCAAAGACTCCAAACCACTGCTCTAGCTGTTATCTAAACCAAACTAGATCCAAAGGGCGAGGATTCCACGGATGCAGGCCATGTAGGTCAACTTCCTAGATCCACACGGGGTAGAGAAGAGTGGTGAGCAGAGCTACAGAGGCAAATGGAAGACATCTATCACAAGTCCCATCTCTAACACCCCTGACAAAGGATCATTCAGCGTCTTGTCCAATCCCATCTGATCCAAGCCAAAGCCTGCTTGATCACATGGAGCTCCCAACAAGCCACTAACTGGCCGGCATTCCCAGGCTGTTCCCAAATGATGGTTTTCCCCAGGCTCACACCATGCATCCTGGCTATGTCTGCTCTTCCCTTCTTTGGACTCGAGAATTGCTCTCCTGTTGACAGTCTGTGACTTCTTTGTACCTGATTCTCAGGGCCACTTTTTTGGCTTTAATCTTTTGCTTTCCTCCAGGAACACAGCTCAGACTCTCCTTGTGCTACCCCCCTTTGCTTGTCCTGGCAAATAGGAGTCCTGGTTCTTGGCAGCTACCAGAACACCACAGCTAGGCACAGGTACCATCAGCCCAGCCTCAGTGCCCCAAACAGTACCTGAAATGTCTTTCCTTTTGTGTTCTAGAGATGGGAGCTCAGTGTGTTAAGAGGCATCCAGTTTCCTAATGAATCTCATTGTTGAAAGAGCCATTGTGTCTGAAGCCACTTCTCTATATGGAATATGAATTTATGGATTAACTGTGAGGAAGGGGATCTTGTCCTGCTCATCTTTATATGCCTAGGGTCTGGTAAAGGAGCTGACACACTGTGTGATATTAACTGAAACCCAATTTCGTATAACTCATAGCTATTGATGTTATAACTTCTGCTACCTAAGAAACCAAGCAGTAGTCTATGAAAGCTTCCAGACAATAGCCTTTAAAATATTTAAAGACATTTTTCACATCTTCACTTAGTCTTCCATCTTCAGGATGATCAGCCTCGATAGATTGTCAATCTCCTCTTAACACCTGGTTTCAACTCTTGGGCCACCTTGAAACTGGTGGCCTAGTCTGGATGGTTAATTCTCTTCTCCAAGGTGTCTTATAAAACTAAACGCAATATCCAGTGTTGTCTCATCACTATGGCGTCTGCAGCACCATTATTGCCCTAGTTTTGGATTCTACACTTTTACATGCAAAGCAAGGCAGAATGTGCTTTTATAGTTGGTATATAATATTTTGAATAAATAAGTGAAAGAATACCATGCACATTTGGTTTATATCAAACATTTGATCATTGACATTCCTAACTAAGCCTTTCCCCCCATAAACTATTTTCAACTAACCCATACATACATATATACATCCTTAAGGGAATGATTTTAATTTTAAATTTATTTTAAAGTCATCTTGTTGATATGGCCTACCTTGAACTGTTCAACCAAGAAACAGATGAAACGTTCACATTAGTATAATCTAAGAAGTATTTAAATAGGATGGACAAGATGTAGGAGATCCCTAAGAGATAGTGCAGTACCTGGAGCTAGTAACTGGAGCTGTTACCACCTTCTAGGCTTAGAGGGTAGAGGGCAGGGAGTGGCTGCTGGATCCTGGAAGAAAAAGCTATGTAAACAGGAACATTTTAAGAGGAGCTGTGACCCTCATCCAAGAAAAACAGCAATCCCAAGGTGACCTCATGGTGAGGCAAGCAGGGAACAGAGGGATTCTAACTCCACTCTCTTCCCCGCTCTTTAATGTCTAGCTATTCTCAGCTAACAAGGGATATGCAGGACCTCTTCAAAGACTCCAAACCACTGCTCTAGCTGTTATCTAAACCAAACTAGATCCAAAGGGCGAGGATTCCACGGATGCAGGCCATGTAGGTCAACTTCCTAGATCCACACGGGGTAGAGAAGAGTGGTGAGCAGAGCTACAGAGGCAAATGGAAGACATCTATCACAAGTCCCATCTCTAACACCCCTGACAAAGGATCATTCAGCGTCTTGTCCAATCCCATCTGATCCAAGCCAAAGCCTGCTTGATCACATGGAGCTCCCAACAAGCCACTAACTGGCCGGCATTCCCAGGCTGTTCCCAAATGATGGTTTTCCCCAGGCTCACACCATGCATCCTGGCTATGTCTGCTCTTCCCTTCTTTGGACTCGAGAATTGCTCTCCTGTTGACAGTCTGTGACTTCTTTGTACCTGATTCTCAGGGCCACTTTTTTGGCTTTAATCTTTTGCTTTCCTCCAGGAACACAGCTCAGACTCTCCTTGTGCTACCCCCCTTTGCTTGTCCTGGCAAATAGGAGTCCTGGTTCTTGGCAGCTACCAGAACACCACAGCTAGGCACAGGTACCATCAGCCCAGCCTCAGTGCCCCAAACAGTACCTGAAATGTCTTTCCTTTTGTGTTCCAGAGATGGGAGCTCAGTGTGTTAAGAGGCATCCAGTTTCCTAATGAATCTCATTGTTGAAAGAGCCATTGTGTCTGAAGCCACTTCTCTATATGGAATATGAATTTATGGATTAACTGTGAGGAAGGGGATCTTGTCCTGCTCATCTTTATATGCCTAGGGTCTGGTAAAGGAGCTGACACACTGTGTGATATTAACTGAAACCCAATTTCGTATAACTCATAGCTATTGATGTTATAACTTCTGCTACCTAAGAAACCAAGCAGTAGTCTATGAAAGCTTCCAGACAATAGCCTTTAAAATATTTAAAGACATTTTTCACATCTTCACTTAGTCTTCCATCTTCAGGATGATCAGCCTCGATAGATTGTCAATCTCCTCTTAACACCTGGCTTCAACTCTTGGGCCACCTTGAAACTGGTGGCCTAGGCTGGATGGTTAATTCTCTTCTCCAGGGTGTCTTATAAAACTAAACGCAATATCCAGTGTTGTCTCATCACTATGGCGTCTGCAGCACCATTATTGCCCTAGTTTTGGATTCTACACTTTTACATGCAAAGCAAGGCAGAATGTGCTTTTATAGTTGGTATATAATATTTTTGAATAAATAAGCGAAAGAATACCATGCACATTTGGTTTATATCAAACATTTGATCATTTGACATTCCTAACTAAGCCTTTCCCCCCATAAACTATTTTCAACTAACCCATACATACATATATACATCCTTAAGGGAATGATTTTAATTTTAAATTTATTTTAAAGTCATCTTGTTGATATGGCCTACCTTGAACTCCCCAAGGAGTTCTTTATGAATTTTGGTTAAGTCACCTGATGTGTTGTGTCATTTACAAGTTTGTAAAGTCTTGTCAGCTGATAGATCTACATCAGCTTAATTCAAGTTATCTGAAGCTTGATTCAAGCTCTTTGGAAACTTATTTAATGGAATATTCCCTGACTCTTCTTTCTCTAGTTGATCTATAGGAGATCCTGAGAGTTTGGCAAAATGTTGGCCAAAATCGAGACACATCATCCATTTTTCCAACTTTCCTCTCTTTTCTTTTTTTTCTTTTTGAGATGGAGTCTCGCTCTGTCGCCAGGCTGGAGTGCAGTGGTATGATCTCGACTCACTACAACCTCCGCCTCCCTGGTTCAAGTGATTCTCCTTTCTCAGCCTCCCGAGTAGCTGGGCCTACAGGCTTGCACCACCATGCCCAGCTAATTTTTTATATTTTTAGTAGAGAT
>NW_012102188.1:1399711-1406293 GCF_000951045.1 Mandrillus leucophaeus
AAAAAAAAAAAAAAGATAAATAAATAAATAAATTTAAGTTCCTTATAGATGCTGGATATTAGACCTTTGTCAGATGTACAGTTTGCAAATATTTTCTCCCATTCTGTAGGATGGTTGTTCACTCTATTGATAGTTTATTTTGCTGTGAAGAAACTCTTTAGTTTAATTAGATCCAATTTGTTAATTTTTGCTTCTGTTTTAATTGCTTTTGGCATCTTTGTAATGAAATCTTTGCCAGTTCCTACATCTGGAATGGTATTTCCCAGGTTATCATAGGTTTAGGTTTTACATTTAAGTCTTTGATCCACCTTGAGTTGATTTTTGTATATGGTGTAAGGAAGGGGCCCAGTTTCAGTCTTTAGCATATGGCTAGTCAGTTATCCCAACACCATTTACTGACTAGGGAGTCCTCTCCTCATTGCTTGCTTTGTTAGCTTTGTCAAAGATCAGATGGTGTGCTGCATTGTAGGTGTGCAGCATTATTTCTGGGCTCTCTATTCTGTACCATTGGTTTCTGTGTCAGTTTTTGTACCAGTACCATGATATTTTGATTACTGTATCTGTAATACAGTTTGAAGTTGAGTAATATGATACCTCCAGCTTTGTTCTTTTTGCTTAGGATTGCCTTGGCTATTTGGAATCTTTTTTGGTTCTGTATGAATTTTAAAAGAGCTTTTTCTAGTTCTGTGAAGGATGTCATTGATAGTTTGAGAGGAATAGCATTAAATCTGTAAATTGTTTTGGTCAGGATGGCCATTTTATCAATATTGATTCTTCCTATCCATAAGCATGGAATGTTTTTCCATTTGTTTGTGTCATCTCTGACTTCTTTGAGCAGTGTTTTATAATTTTCATCGTAGAGATCTTTCACATTTCTGGTTATTTGTATTTCTAGGTATTTTCTTATTTTTGTGTCAATTGTGAATGGGATTGCATTTCTGATTTGGCTCTGAACTTGGATTTTGTTGGTGTATCGGAATGCTACTGATTTTTATACGTTGATTTTGTATCCTGAAATTTGCTGAAGTTGTTTATTAGCTCAAGGAGCTTTTGGGTAGAGACCATAGGGTTTTTCTAGACATATATTCATGTTGTCTGCAAACAGGAATAGTTTGACTTCCCTTCCTAGTTGGATACCTTTTATTTATTTATCTTGCCTCATAGCTCTGGCCAGGACTTACTATGTTAAGCAGGGGTAGCAAGAGAGGGGATCCTTGTCTTGTGCTGGTTTTCAAGGGGAATGCTTCCAGCTTTTGCCCATTCAGTATAATTTTGACTGTGGGTTTTTCACAGATGACTCTTATTATGTTCAAGTATGTTCCTTCAGTGGCTTTTATCGAAGATGTTCGATAAAATGCAACATTCCTTCATGTTAAAAACCCTCAATAAACCAACAACCCACCCTCTATACACCAACAATATCCAAACTGAGAGCCAAATCAGGAAGTGCAATTCCATTCACATATATCTATCGAATTTCATCTGCATCCATTGAGATAATCATATGGTTTTTGTCTGTAGTTCTGTTTATGTGATGAATCACATTTATTAACTTGTGTATGTTGAACTAACCTAGCATCTCAAGGATAAAAACTACTTGATCATGGTGGATTAGCTTTTTACATACTGCTGGATTTGATTTGCTAGGATTTACTTGAGTATTTTTGCACCTATGTTCATCAAGGATATTGCCCTAAAGTTTTCTTTTTTTGTTGTGTCTCTGCCAGGCTTTGGTATCAGGATGATGCCAGCCTCATAGAATGAGTTGGGGCAGTGTCCCTTCCCAATGTTTTGAAATAGTTTCAGTAGTAATGATATCAGGTCTTCTTTGTATATCTGGTAGAATTCGGCTGTGAATCTGGACCTGGGCTATTTTTGGTTGGTAGGCTATTTATTACTGATTCAATTTTGGAGCTCATTATTGGTCTGTTGAGGGATTCAGTTTCTTCCTAGTTCAGCCTTGGGAGGATGTATGTGTCTAGGAACTTATCCATTTCTTCTAGATTTCCTGGTTTGTGTGTATACAGAGATTCATAGGAGTCTCTGATGGTTATTTGTATTTCTGTGGAGTTGGTGGTAACATCCCCTTTGTCATTTCTAATTGTGTTTATTTGGACTTTCTCTCTTTTCTTTTTTATTAGTCTAGCTAGTGTTCTATTTATCTTATTAATTTTTTCAAAGAACCAACTTTTGGATTTGTTGATCTTTTGGTTTTTTTTTTAATGTCTCAATCTCCTTCAGCTCTGCTTTGATTTTGGTTATTTCTTGTCTTCTGCTAGTTTAGGGGTTGGCTTGCTCTTGCTTCTTTAGTTCCTCTCATTGTAATGTTGGGTAATTAATTTCAGATCTTTCCAACTTTACAATGTGGGCATTTAGCGATAAAAATTTCCCTCTTAACACTACCTTACCTGTGTCCCAGAGATTCTGCTATATTGTATCTTTGTTCTCATTAGTATCAAAGAACTTCTTGATTTCTGCCTTAATTTCATTGTTTACTCAGAAGTCATTCAGACCAGGTTGTTTAATTTCTATGTAATTATATGGTTTTAGCAATTTTCTTAGTCTTGATTTCTACTTTTATTGCTCTGTGGTCCAAGAGCACGGTTGGTATGATTTCAGTGTTTTTGAATTTGCTGAGTGTTGTTTTATATCCGACTGTGTGGTCAATTTTGGAGTATGTGCCATGTAGCAATGAGATGAAGGTATCTTCTGTTGTATTTGGGTGGGGAGTTATGTAGATGTCTATCAGGTCCATTTGATCCAGTGCTGAGTTCAGGTCCTGAATACTTTTGTTAATTTTCTGCCTCAATGATCTGTCTGTCATTGAGGTGCTGAAGCTTCCTACTATTATTGTGTGGGAATGTAAGTCTCTTCATAGGTCTCCAAGAACTTGCTTTATGAATCTGGATGTTCCTGTGTTGGGTGCATATACATTTAGGGTAGTTACATCTTGTTGAATTGAATCCTTTACTATTGTGTAATGTCCTTCTTTGCCTTTAAAATCTTTGTTGGCTTAAAGTATGTTTTGTCTGAAATTAGGATTGCCACCTCTGCTTTTTTTCCCCGTTTTCCATTTGCTTGGTCGATTTTTCACCATCCCTTCATTTTGAGCCTATGGATGTCACTGCATGTGAGACAGGTTTCTTGAAGACAGCATACTATTGGGTCTTGCTCTTTATCCAGTTGGCCACTCTATGCCTTTTAATTGGGTCATTTAGCTCATTTACATTCAAGGTTAGTATTGATATGTGTGGATTTGATCCTGTCATTGTGTTGTTAGCTGTCTTTGAAAAGGTGGACATTTGCTTATTTATAATATTCTGGAATTTCTTTTGTCCTCCTTGGTTTGAAATCTCTGTCAATCACAAGTCCTTTCCAACTGAGAACAACATTCCTTCAGAGAGAAGATGAGAACATAATAGGAGATAAGTCGCTTTGCTTTCTTTTTGCCACATATTAATACCAAATTTTTCTTGCCTAAACCAAGAGTCCATCTCTTCACATCTTGAATATAGCTAAAAATGGCCTTTTAAATTTGTATAAGATTATTTGTCAAGCCTCATGTTATGCTGGGGTTTGGCCCTACTGACATTTATTAAATGCTTTGTGTTTATATTTGGACAAATGTCTCCCCCACAATCCTTCCACTTCTCATTGTGTGTGTGTGTTTGTGTGTGTGTGTGTGTGTGTGTGTGTTCCTTAGACCTGTGTCCATAAGACAGTCCTTCTACTCCTACCCTGATTTCTATAAGTATGTCTCAAATCATAACCTTTTTTATTGTATTGGAGAGATGGGATCTTGCCATCTTGCCCAGGCTGGTCTTGAACTCCTGGGCTCAAGCGATCCTTTCCCCTTGGCCTCCCAAAGTGTGGAGATTGCAGGTATGAGCCACCACTCCTGGCCCCAAATCACATTTTTTTTCTGGATGTTTGTCAGAATAATGTTTCTGTTTTTCTTCCTCACAAATCCATGTGCCTCTTGGAAATCTCTGTCTACAGAGTCTAATAGCTAATATTTATCAAACACCTACCATGTGTCAGACACTACAAGGTATTTTATATCCACCTCATTTAGTCCTCATAATAACTCTAAAAGCTAAAAGTTGTAGACCTGTGCAGGAAAGAGTTAACAGGTCTGGGCTGCTGAAATCTTGCACAAACCCAAAGTTTTCCGGACTGGCCCTTGCCTGGCTCTTGGGAGAGAGACTTTTGAACTCTTGTAGTATCTTTCCTGGTATGAGTGTGTTTGTATGCCTGGACCTTTGGGCCATGGTGCATCACTTTTACCTCTAGGGGAGTTGTGCGATATGGTCTGAGGAGCTGAGGTCAGTCACATGAGTGCTACATGCTTATGTGACTGATTAAAAAAAAAAAAAAAAAAAAAAAAAAAAACCCTGGACTCCAAGGTTTGGGTGATCTGGTTGCCACCACCTTGCAGATGTCACACGTCATTGTTTGGAGAATTAAATGCTGTCTACAGACTCCACTGGAAGTGGACAATTGGAAGCTTGCTGATCTTTCCTGGACTTTACCCCCTCTGTACCTTTTCCCTTTGCTGATTTTAATCTGTATTTTTTTTGCTGTAATAAACTATAACTATGAATATAACAGCCTATCTGCATCCTATGAGACCTTCTAGCAAATCCCTGAAACTGAGGATAGTCTTGGGGACCCCTGACACAGCCCCCATTTTACACATGAAGAAACAGAGGCATGAAGAAAGTTAAATGATAGAGTAAGAGTTGGAATTGATTCTTTTTTTTAAATTATTATAATTTAAGTTCTGGGATACATATGCAGAACATGCAGGTTTGTTACATAGGTATACATGTGCCATGGTGGTTTGCTGAACCCATCAACCCATCATCTACATTAGGTATTTCTCCTAATGCTATCCCTCCCCTAACCCCAACTCCCTGACAGGCCCCGATGTGTGATCTTCCCCTCCCTGTGTCCATGTGTGCTCATTGTTCAACTCCTACTTATGAGTGAGAACATGTGGTGTTTGGTTTTCTGTTCTTGTGTTAGTTTGCTGAGAATGATAGTTTCTAGCTTCATCCATGTCCCTGAAAAGCACATGAACTTACCCTTTTTTATGGCTACATAGTATTCCACGGTGTACATGTGCCACATTTTCTTTATCCAGTCTATCACTGGTGGGCATTTGGGTTGGTTCCAAGTTTTTGCTATTGTGAACAGTGCTGCAATAAACATATGTGTGCATGTGTCTTTATAGTAGCATGATTTACAATCCTTTGGGTATATACCCACTAATGGGATTGCTGGATCAAATGGTAGATCCTTGGAGTCTAGAACCAGAAATTGCCACAGTGTCTTCCACAATGGTTGAACTAATTTACACTTCCACCAACAGTGTAAAAGTGTTCCTATTTCTCCACATCCTTTCCAGCATCTGTCGTTTCCTGACTTTTTAATGAATGCCATTCTAACTGGCATGAGATGGTATCTCATTGTGGTTTTGATTTACATTTCTCTAATGACCAGTGATGATGAGCTTTTTTCATATGTTTGTTGGTCACATAAATGTCTTCTTTTGAGAAATGTCTATTCATATCCTTCACTCACTTTTTGATGGGGTTGTTTGTTTGTTTTCTTGTAAATTTAAGTTCTTTGTAGATTCTGGATATTAGCCCTTTGTCAGAAGGATAGGTTGCAAAAATTTTCCCCCATTCTATAGGTTGCCTGTTCACTCTGATGATAGTTTCTTTTGTTGTGCCAAAGCTCTTTAGTTTAATTGGATCCCATTTGTCAATTTTGGCTTTTATTGCCATTGCTTTTGGTGTTTTAGTCATGAAGTCTTTGCCCATGCCTATGTCCTGAATGCTATTGCCTAGGTTGTCTTCTAGGATTTTTATGGTTTTAGGTCTTACATTTAAGTCTTTAATCTATCTTGAGTTAATTTTTGTATAGGTGTAAGGAAGGGGTCCAGTTTCAGTTTTCTGCATATGGCTAGTCAGTTTTCCTAACACCATTTATTGAATAGAGAATCCTTTCTCCATTGCTTGTTTTTGTTAGGTTTGTTAAAGATCAGATGGTTGTAGATGTACACATCTACATTATTTCCGAGGCCTCTGTTCTGTTCCATTGGTCTATATATCTGTTTTAGTACCAGTACCGTGCTGTTTTGGTTACTGTAGCCTTGTAGTATAGTTTGAAGTCAGGTAATGTGATGCCTCCAGCTTTGTTCCTTTTGCTTAGAATTGTCTTGGCTATACAGGCTCTTTTTTGGTTCCATATGAAATTTAAAGTAGCTTTTTCTAATTCCATGAAGAAAGTCAATGGTAGTTTGGTGAGGATGGCATTGAATCTATAAATTACTTTGGGCAGTATGGCCATTTTCATGATATTGATTCTTCCCATGAGCATGGAATGTTTTTTTTGTGTCCTCTCTTATTTCCTTGAGCAGCAGCTTGTAGTTCTCCTTGAAGATGTCCTTCACATCCCTTGCAAGTTGTATTCCTAGGTATTTTATTCTCTTTGTAGCAATGTTAAATGGGAGTTCACTCGTGATTTGGCTCCCTGTTTGTATGTTATTGGTGTATAGGAACGTTTGTGATTTTT
>NW_012102188.1:1406343-1408626 GCF_000951045.1 Mandrillus leucophaeus
TAGGCTATTAATTACTGCCTCAATTGCACAACTACATGGAAACAGAACAACCTGCTCCTGAATGACTACTGGGTAAATAAAGAGATTAAGGCAGAAATAATAAGCTCTTTGAAACCAATGAGAACAAAGACACAACATACCAGAGTATCTGGGACACAGCTAAAGCAGTGTTTAGAGGGAAATTTATAGCACTAAATGCCCACAGGAGAAAGCAGGAAAGATTTAAAATCAACACCTTAACATCACAATTAAAAGAACTAGAGAAGCAAGAGCAAACAAATTCAAAAGCTAGCAGAAGACAAGAAATAACTAAGATCAGAGCAGAGCTGAAGGAGATAGAGACACGAAAAATCCTTCAAAAACTCAATGAATCCAGGAGCTGGTTTTTTGAAAAGATTAACAAAATAGATCGCTAGCCAGACTAATAAAGAAGAAAAGAGAGAAGACTCAAACAGACATAACAAAAAACGATAAAGGGGATATCCCCACTGATCCCACAGAAATACAAACTACCATCAGAGAATACTATAAACACCTCTATGCAAATAAACTGAAAAATGTAGAAGAAATGGATAAATTCTTGGACACATACACTCTCCCACGACTAAACCGGGAAGAAGTCGAATCCCTGAATGGAATTAATTCTTTCAGAAATCAAAGATTTTTTTTTTCTTTTTTTTTTGGCCTACCTCACTGTAGTACCTCCAGTAATCAGAATTTAAAAAAAAAGATGACTCTCACTAAAGGTATAGGCTATGTATGGGCTCTGGTTCTGCGTAACATAGAGGAGATGACTTCCCCCATCTCTTTCACTGAATACAGCCATAATTCTGGACAGAGTGCATGGAGAAGCTGCTTGTGGACTCTGAAAAATAAATAGTGGTGGGTAGATTAGGGAAGAAGATCAGAATTCAAAGTGCTGCAACACTGGCAGTGAGTTTAACTCTTTATCCTCGTGCTGCTCATGTCCCTGAGTGGGATAACTAAACCTCAGCTTTCTGGCTGGAGGATGAGGAGAGGAAGCCCCAGGGAACCACAAAGTATCAGAATGGTCATGGAGAGGCAGGACTTGGGAAAGCAGCCCCATAAAGTTATTTATGAAATGTTGAATGCAGTCTGAGGCTTTCATGCATGGATTTTATGCTAATTAGCATACAAAAGACTTTGAACAGACATAGAAAGACAAATATTACATGTTCTCACTTATAAGTGGGAACTAAATAATGTATACACTAGGACACAGAATGTGGAATCAGGCAATGGAGACTCAGAAGGCTGAGAGGCTAGGGGGGATAGATGATGAGAAAATACTTAATGGGTACAATATACACTATTTGGGTGATGAATACCCTATGGAATACCCAAGGAATAACCCTAATATCCCTGAATTTACCACTAAGGAATATATGCATGTATTAACAAAATTGCACTGTACTCCATAAATTTATAAAAATTTTAAAAATAAATAAACAAATAAATATACAGCTTTTAAAAAAAGACCTTAATAACTGAACTAGTAAACAGATGAGAATTCAGATGCCAGACTGGCCTGTGAGTGGTGCATACATGGAACATAGCTAAATAGTGCTGCAAAAGGTTTGAAGGCTAAACCAACATTGGAATCACAATCAACAGAAGGTGCATTGAAATTTGTAGCCCAAACATAACCAGGTACATTGCCTGCTAAAACAAAAACACCAACATTCTCCATAGGTTTTAAACAACATCCAGAATCTCATAACATAATATTCAAAGGCCTAGGAAATAATTTAATAAAAATATAAAAATAAAGAATATAAAAATAAATATTTTTCAGCATACGAAGGAAAAGAAATGTAGCTTGCATGAAAACTGGCAATCAACAGATGCCAACAGCAAAATGACACAGATGTTAGAATTACCTGGCAAAAGCTTTAAAGTAGCCATTCTAAAAATTATCTAATGAACAATCACAAACCTTCTTGAAACAAATGGTAGAATAGTAAGTTTCAATAAAGAAGTAGAAAATACAGGCTAAGTGTGGTGACTCACGCCTGTAATCCCAGCATTTTGTGGGGCTGAGGTGGACAGATCACTTGAGGTCAGGAGTTCGAGACCAGCCCGGCCAACACGGTGAAACCCCACCTCTACTTAGAATACAACAATTGGCTGGGCATGGTGGTGGGCCCCTGTAATCCCAGCTACTTGGGAGGCTGAGGCATGAGAACTGCTTGGATATGGGAGGCAGAGGTTGCAGTGAGCTGACATCGTGCCATTGCACTTTAGCCTGGGCGGCAGAGTGAA
>NW_012102188.1:1409541-1547109 GCF_000951045.1 Mandrillus leucophaeus
GAGGGATTGCATTGGGAGTTATACCTGATGTAAATGATGAGTTGATGGGTGCTGACGAGTTGATGGGTGCAGCACGCCAACATGGCACAAGTATACATATGTAAGAAACCTGCACGTTATGCACATGTACCCTAGAACTTAAAGTATAATAATAATAAAAAAAAGGAAAAGAAAAAAATATAAAATACAAAAGAGAATCAAGTAGACATTTTAGAACTGAAAAATAAACTGATTAAAAGAAAAATGAGCTCCAAAGCAGAACTATGGAGACAGAGGAAAGACTGAATAAACTAAAAGATAGAATAATAGAAATTATCCTATCTGAACAACAGGGAGAAAGTAGACTGGCAAAGAAAAAGAGAGCCTCAGGGACCTGTGGGACTGTAACAAAAAGTCTAACTTTCATGTCATTGGAATCATGGAAGGAGAGGAGAAAGAAGGCAGTACTTGAAGATATAATGGCAAAAGAATCCCTAAATTTGGCGAAAACCCACAAATGTGCAGGTTTCAGAAGTTTAATGAACCCCAAACAAGATAAACACAAAGAAATTTATGCCCACACACATCATAATCAAATATCTGGAATCTAAAAACAAAGAAAAATTCTTGAAAGCAGCTGAAGAAAAACTGATGCATTACCTCTAGGAGAAAAATAAGCTGAATAATTGAATTTCTCATCAGAAACTGTAGAGACCAGAAACGTTTTTCAAGTACTAAAGGTAACAACTGTCAATCCAGAATTATATATCGAGTAAATGATCGTTCAGAAATTAGGATGAGATTTAAAAAATTACCAATGAGAAAACAGAATTTGTTGCTAGCAAATCTGCTCAAAAAAAAAAATTGCTAAAAGCAGTTTTTCAGTCAGAAGCAAAATGAAGGCAGGAAAAACGGAAATGGTAAATACAAATCAGGAATGAAGGAAGAGTAACGGAAAGGGTAAACATCTGAATAAATATGACAGACTATTTCCTCTCATAATTCTTTTAAAACATGTATAATGATTGAAAGCAAAATTTGAAAGCAAAATATTGTCTGATGTGGTTTCCAGGGAATGTAGATGTACTGATAAGATGTGTATGACAGAAAGAGGGGAGAGGAACACTATGGTGGTAAGGTTTCTACATTCTACTTGAAGAGATAAAATATTGATTCTAAGTAAATTATAAAGTTAAGTATACATATTGTAGTTCTTATAGCAACTACTAAACAGAAAAACACATATACAAAGAGATATAGTTAAATTTCTTTTAAATGAAATTCTAAAGAATGTTCAAGTAATTCAAAAGAAGGTATGTGTTGCAGGCTGAATGATAGCCATCCAAAGATATCAGATCCTAATTCCTGAAATCTGCAAATATTACTTTATAAGGGAAAAGGGCCTTTACAGGTGTAGTTAAGATTCTTAAAATGGAGAGATTATTCTGGATTATTCAGGTGGGTCCTAAATGCAATCACATGCATCTTTATAAGAGAGAGATTTCAGGCCGGGTGCGGTGGCTCACGCCTGTAATCCCAGCACTTTGGGAGGCCGAGGCGGGCGGATCACAAGGTCAGAAGATCGAGACCATCCTGGCTAACACAGTGAAACCCTGTCTCTACTAAAAATACAAAAAATTGAGCCAGGAGAAGGGCGTGAACCCGGGAGGCGGAGTTTGCAGTGAGCCGACATCGTGCCACTGCACTCCAGCCTGGGCGATAGAGCAAGACTCCTCTCCAAAAAAAAAAAAAAAAAAAAAAAAGAGAGATTTCACAGACAGAAGAGGAGGAGGCAATGTGACCGCGGAAAGAGAGACTGGAATGAGTTGGCCACAGTCAAGGAATGCCAGCAGCAACCAGAACCTGAAAGAAGCAAGGAATGGATTCTTCTCTGAAGCCTCCAAAGGCAGCACAATCCTGCCAACACCTTGATTTTGTATCCGTGATACTGATTGCAGACTTCTGACCTCTAAAACTGTCAAAGAATAATTTTTTTGTTGTTTTACTTCACCAACCTTGCAGTAGTTTGTTACAGTAGCCATAGGAAACTAACACATGTAAGAGGAAATGGAGGAATGAAAAGAGAAAACAGAAAACAAATAAAATGATAGACCTAATCCAAACACATCAATAATCACATTAAATGTAAATAGTTTAAAAATACTAATCAAGAGACAAATTTTAAGAATAAATGTTTTAAAAAAACGTTAAGTTGTGCACAAGAAAATAACTCCATATATAATGATAGATGTAAAACTAAAAGGACAAAAAAAGCAAAAACTAATCCAAAGAAGCCTGCAGTATTTACATTGATATCAGACAATGTAGACTTCAGAAAAAAGAAGACTTCCAGGAATAAAGAGGAAATTACATAATGATAAAAAAGGTTAATGAAACAAGAAGATGTAATAATGCTAAATGTGAATGCACACACAATGCTTTAAAATACATTAAGCAAAAATCAGACAGAATGGAAAGGATAAGTAGACAGATCCACAGGCATAGTTGAGTATGTCAACATTACTCTTTTGGTAATAGATAGAACTGAGATTATTAGTTGATAGACAGAATGCTGATTGACAGAAGATCAGCAAGGATACAAAGAACTGAAGAACATTATCAACCAACTAGATCTTCTTGACGTTATAACATTCTACTCAACAATAGCAAATACATATTTTTTTAAGGACAAATGAAATATCCACCAAGATAGACCATATCCTGGGTAACAAGACAAATTTTGACAATTAAAAAAATATAAACGTAAATTAGACAAGGTATCTTTTCTGATTACATTAGAAATAAATTTGAGATCAATAACATAAAGATAACAGGACAAATTCTAGACACTTAAAAATTAAACCCCACACTTCCATATATAATTCTATATATAATTCATGGGTCAAGGAGGAAGTCTCAAGGGCAATGAAAATGCAACATACAAGTTGTTGTGGGGTGCAGGGAAAGTAGTGCTCAGAGGTAAACTTATAGCATAAAATGCTTACAAGAGAAAAGAAGAAAGTCTAAAATCAATAATCTAAGTCTACCTCAAGAAACTGGAAAAATATGAGTAAAACTCAAAGCAACTGGAAGAAAATAAATAATACATATAAAAACAGAAATCAATAAAAATAGAAATATAATAGAGAAAAATAAATGTAAAAGTAAAGCTTGTTCTTCAAAAAAATGATTGATAAAGTTCTTACAAATTTACAAAGACAAAAATAGAAAAACACAAATTACTAAAATCAAAAATGAAAGAGAGGAAAGCAGTACAGTCCCACAGAAATCAAAAGGATAAAATAAAGCACCATGAACAACTTTACACACATAATTTGATAACAGCTGAAATGAAATAATTCCTTGAATATTTCATGTTACCAAGAGCCATACAAAATGAAATACGTAACAAGAATGGTCTTATTAAAGTTTAAAGAAATGTAATTCATAGTTAAAAGAGTGTAAAAAAAAGAAATCTCTAGGCCTTGATTGTTTCACTGGTGAATTCTACCCAACATTTAAATAAAAAATAACACTGATTCTACACAATCTCTTCCAGGAAACAGAAGAGGAGGGAACCCTTCCCAACTCATTTTATGAGGCCAGTGTTACTATGATACCAAAACTAGACAAAGATTGTACACGAAGAAAAAAAAACTACAGACCAAGATTTCTCAGGAACATAGATGCAAAAATCCCCTACAATATATTAGCAATGGAATTCAGCAATATATAAAAATAATAATACATCATGACCAAGTGAACTTTATCCTAGGAATGCAAGGCCAGTTGTATACTCAAAAATAAACCATTAGCTGGGTCATGCTTGTAGTCCCAGCACCTTGGGAGGCCAAGATGAGTGGATCACTTGAACCCAGGAGTTTGAGACAAGCTGGGACAACATGGTGAAACCCTGTCTCTAAAAAAAGTATAGAAATTAGCTAAGCATGGTGGCACACGCCCATAGTCCCGGGTACCCGGGAGGCTGAGGTGGAAGAATAACTTGAGTCCAGTGAGCTGTGATGGCACCACTGCACTCCAGCATGGGAGACAGTATGAGACCTTGTTTCCAAAAAAAAAAAAAGAAAATAAAAAATACATCAAAACAAGACATTGTTATTTATCATATTAACAACCTAAAAAAGAAAAAAAAAAGCCCATAATCATATAAATTGATGCAGAAAAAGCATTTGGCAAAACTTAACATTAATTCCTAAGAGAGTAAAAAAAAATCTCTTAGGAAGCTAGGAATAGAAGGGAACTGTCTTATCCTGATTAAGGACAATTACAAGAGAAAAACACACATGCACACAAAAACCCTGTAGAGAATATCATATCTAGTGACAAAAGGCTGAATACTTTCTGCCTAAGATCTGGAACAAAGTAAGGATGTCAATTCTCATCACTCTTATTCATCACATACTGAAAATCCTAGCCAATGCAACAAGGCAAGAAAAAGAAAACAAAGTCATGGAAATTGGAAAGGAAACAATAAAACTGTTGCTATTCACAGACAACATGCTTGCTTACATAGAAAAATAAAAAAAACACAGTGAATGTCCCCCAACATGCCCTAAATCCTCTAGAACTTATAGTGAGCTTAGCAAGGTCACAGGATACAAGGTCAACATATTAAAACATTTATTATATTTGTAAATACTAGCAACATACAATTAGAAAGCAAAACTTAAAACAACATACCTTTTTACCACAGCTTCCCCCAAAATGAAATACTTAGTTATAAATCTACAAAAACATGTACATCATCTTTATGCTGAAAATAAAAAATTTGGATCAAAGAAATCAAAGAGGAACTAATAAAATGGATTAGAAGAGTCAACATAGTATATTTGTTAATTCTTCCCAAACTGATCCATAGATTTTTCATAATTCCAATCAAAATCACAGACAAATTTTCTGTAGATAGAGACAAAATGATTCTAAAATTGGCATGTAAAATAAAACAATTTGCCAAAGATGAATAGTCAGAGGAATCATCTCATTTGATTTTAAGGCTTAGTATAAAGTTATACTAATCAATATATTGTGGTTGAGAAATATACACGTAGGTCAATGGGAACAAAACAGAAAAATCCAGAAATAGTTCTACACAAATATGTCCAAATAATTTTTCACAAAGATGCAAAAGGAATTCAATGAAGAAAGGATAGCATTTTCAACAGATGATGCTGAAACAATTTGATGTCACAATAGTCAAAAGATAAACAAATCTTGACCTGAACTTCACATCTTACAGACAAATCAGATCAAAATGAATTATAAATCTAAATGTAAAACATAAAACTTTTAAACTTTTAGAAAAATAATGAGATAAAACCTTCATGACTTGAGGTTTAACAAGCAGTTCCTAGGTTTGGCACCAAAAGCATAACTCATGAAAGAGAAAAATGGATAAATTGAATTTCATCAAAATAAAAAACTTTTCTCTGCAAACGACATGATAGGGAAATGAAAATACATACTATAGACTGGGAGAAAATATTTGCAAAAATCACATATCCAGTTGAGAATTTGTATTTAAAACCTATAAAGAACTCTCAAAGCTCAACAGTAGGAAAACAAATGATCCAATTAAAAATGGGAAAATGATTTTATCAGGTTTCACTAAAGAGGATACATATGGCAAACAAGCACATCGGAAGACTGTCAACAGCATCAGCTACTGGGGAGATGCAAACTAAAACCACAATAAGATGCCTCTATATACCTATTGGAATGGCAAAAATAAAAAATACACAATATTGACTGTTGGCTAGGATGCTGAGTAACTGGATCTCTCATACATCAGGCACAAAAAGTTTCTTATAAAGTTAAACGCTTGCCATATAATCCAGTAAGTTCATTCCTGGGTATTTAACCAAGAGCAGTGGTTCTCAGGTGTGGATGATATTTGCATTTGTCAATGTCTGCAGACATTTTGGTTGCCACAGTTGGGAGAGTTCTACTGGCATCAGTAGGGGCCAGGGATATACTAACCATTTTGCAATGCACATGGAAGTTCCCTCACAACAAAGTATCTGGCCCCAGATGTCAAAGTTGGTAGTGCCAATGTTGAGGCAAGAAACTTTGTCCTTGAGAAATGGGGATTTATGTTCACATAATAATCTGTACATGAATACTTACAGCAGCTCTACTCACAATTGTCAAAAACTGGACACAACCCAAATGTCCTTCAAAGGGTGAATGGAAAAACAAACTCTGCTACATCCACACAACGGATCAGTACTCAGCAATGAAAATGATTCACTGTCGATGAATGCAACCACTTGGCTGAATCTCAAAGACATCATGCTGAGTGAATGAAGTCCATATCAAAAGTTTACAGATTGTATGATTACATTTATATGGAATTTTGTCAAAAAGACAAAATTATAGTGATGAAGAATAATAGATCATTGGTTACCAGGGGCTGCTGGAAGAGACAGAGAACGATTACAGAGCCATAGCATAAAGGATTATTTTAGGATGGTTAAATTATTCTGTTTACATATACATATATTTCATGCATCATCTTCTTATTTCTGGGCTCCCCCCTCTTTGCTATGACAAATTCCAGGCTGAAATGGCTGCATTCTCTAAGTGTCTATGTACTGAAACCTTGTCCAAGGATCTCCCTGTTCTTTCACTGAAAGTTACTCCTTCCCTTCCTGAGTTCCCACAGCTGTTTGTTTTCCTGTCTGTTACACATTCTGCCTGTTGGTGTAATTATTAGGCCATGTGACTTTCTCCCTGACCACAACACGATCACAAAGGCAGGAACTGTGGCTCATGTATCTTGGAGTTCCCCACAGTGCCTAGCCTGGCATCAGGGCTCAGTGTGCATTTGTGGAAATGAAAGCCTTGGTTCCCAGGAGCTCAAGCCCACTGGGACCAACAACAGAATGAAGGGAGGTTGCCTACAATTTATGACAAGCAGGCAGCCCATCTCCATGGCCTGAGCTGCATAATAAGCAGGAAAATGAAGCAAAAGGACTGAGTTGGCCCTCCAGTGTCAGAGAAGATGAACAAAGCTTATTAATGCACGGTAATACCAGCATGACATCAGAACAGCTTCCCCCAGCAACAACCCAGTTCTCTCACTGTGATGAAGTGCTCTGCCTACTGCTTCAGACTTTAGCCACTTGGGATCTGCATTATTGCTTTGTAAAATTGATGGGCAGTGGTACCATCTCCTAGTTTAAGGAATTTCTGTTAGCATTAGCGAAAAGCAATGGCTTTGCAATTTCTAAGGGCATTCCTTGCAATAGGAAAGTGAATAAAAATTGGGCCAGACTGGAACCATGTCCAGCTCTAATCCCTGTGGCTCCCCTGCTCAGCCTCCTCCATGTCATCAGGAGCAGGTGTGAGCTCAGGTCTCCCAAGGTGAGGAAGTCTTATTTATACTTAACCCGAATGGGGCAAGAGGGGGGATGTTCATCTTAGTGAGTCTTTTTCTTTGATCCCCTAAGGAGGTTATTCAAGATCAAAGTCTCTTTTCCTTCCAAACTGCTTGGAGATGTTTCCCAATTTTTAAAATCCAACCTGCTCAACAGTCTTGTGTCTTAAAAACTATGCTTCTTTAGAAAGGTGACAGGCAGTGGCAGCTGGATCTTTCTGGCAGTCAACTGCTCCGGGGAGAGGAGGGTTGAGAATGAATCTGAGTTTTTCCTTCTAAGTCTTTGGATTTTCAGTAGCCCAAGATGGCTTTCTTCACCACCACGTTCTGGAGCAGAGGTGACTGTTTCTCTTCCTGAGGTTGGGGAGCTGAGTATCATAGTTAGACAACAGTGGGCCACGTGCTGGTGAAATGGATCAAACACACAGGCCACGAGGGAAAGCAGAAACAGGCCACAGACAGACCCAAGGCTCATGCTATTTTCTGCCTTACTGAAAAGATGAAACATAGCTGTATCCCGGCCTCTTCAAGTGGCAGGAAATGAAAAGTACAGAAAATCCATCCACAAGACACAAAATCAACAAGCACAAAGGGAGACAGAGGGAAAGCTCTGGAGAAGGTAACCAAAGACATCTTTTTTTTTTTTTTTTAAATGAGAGGGAGTCTCGCTCTGTCACCCAGGCTGGAGCGCAATGGCCAGATCTCAGCTCACTGCAAGCTCCGCCTCCCGGGTTCACGCCATTCTCCTGCCTCAGCCTCCCGAGTAGCTGGGACTACAGGCGCCCGCCACCTCGCCCGGCTAGTTTTTTGTATTTTTTGTATTTTTTTTTTTTTTAGTAGAGACGGGGTTTCACCGTGTTAGCCAGGATGGTCTCAATCTCCTGACCTCGTGATCCGCCCGTCTCGGCCTCCCAAAGTGCTGGGATTACAGGCTTGAGCCACCGCGCCCGGCCTTTTTTTTTAACTTTTGTTTTAAGATCGGGGATACACATGCAGGTTTGCAATATAGGTAAACTTGTGTCACAGGGGTTTGTTGTGAAGATTATTTCATCGCCCAGGTACTAAGTTTAGTATCCAGTAGTTACTTTTTCTGTTCCTCTCCTTTCTCTTAGCCTCCACTTTCATGTAGGCCCCAGTGTCTGTTGTTCCCTTCTGTGTGTCCACGTGTTCTCATCATTTAGCTCCTACTTATAAGTGAGAGCATGTGGTATTTGGTTTTCTGTTATGGTATTTGCATTAGTTTGTTAAGGATAATTGTCTCCAGCTCCATCCATGTTCCCGCAAAAGTCACGAGCTCATTCCTTTTTGTGGCTGTATAGTATACCATGATGTATATGTACCACATTTTCTTTATCCAGCCTACCATCGATGGGCATTTAGGTTGGATGATTCCATGTCTTTGCTATTGTGAATAGTGCTGCAATAAACATTTATGTGCATGTGCCTTTATGGTAGAATGATTTACACTCCTCTGGGTATATACCTAGTAATGAGTTTGCTGGGTCGAACAGTAGTTGTGTTTTTTAGCTCAAAGACATCTTTTTACTGGCATGCTGAATACGCTTGGACAGAGAGGGGACTGGAGCCCTGCTGCTTCTGAGCCCTGAGGGCAGGCTGACGGACATGCTTCTTCTTCTCTTTGGGGGGGGTCACAGGACTGGCTGCAGCACCTGTGGGTTACCATGCTTTGGCAAACCCACCATTGTGGTGTTGCAGTGCCTTTACCATGTCCAACGGGAAGGAGCAAATTCAAAAAGCACAGCTTTGCAAGCAGAGACAAGGTTATTCCCTTTGGGGTTTCTACATAACCTACTGTGTAGACTGGCTCAGAGTCATACCTACCTCTTCTGCATGCAGAGAGGTGATTCATGGAGGAGCATATGGCCAGGCTCTTCTCCCTGACTTTTTTTAAAATCCAAAATTGGGTTGATTTCAACTCAACTTACTATCACCCCCAATTCCCCATCTGTCCTTGACTTTGGACTTAGAGTCTTTACTTCGAAGGTTAAAAGCTGTGTGTTATGGACTGAATTGTGTCCTTCCCAAATTCTTATGTTTAAGTCCCAGCCCCCAGTAGTGGTTTGAGGATAAGATTTTTAAAGAGATAAGTAAGTTAAAATGAGGCTGTTAGGGTGAAGCCCTAACCCAATATAACTGATTTCCTTATAAGAAGAGGGAGGCGGGGCGTGGTGGCCCAGGCCTGTAATCCCAGCACTTTGGGAGGCTGAGGCAGGAGGATCACCTGAGGTCAGGAGTTCAAAACCAGCCTGGTCAACATGGTAAAACCCCATTTCCACTAAAAATACGAAAGTTAGCCAGATGTGATGGCGCATACCTGTAATCCCAGCTACTTGGGAGGCTGAGGCATGAGAATCACTTGAACATGCGAGGTGGAGTTTGCAGTGAGTCAAGATCCCACCACTGCAATCCAGCCTGGGCAACAGAGAAAGACTCTGTCTCAAAGAAAAAAAAAAGAAAAAAGAAAAAGAAGAGGAAGACACACAAAGGATGTACATGCACAGAGAAAAGGCCAGGACATAGCGAGAAGACGGCCATCTGCCGTATTTTGTTATAGCAACCCTAGCAAACAAATACACCATAGGGAGCACATTAGAATTCAGGAAGCAATGACCATGGAACATTTTCATTTCAGTGATACACTTGTATTTCAGGAAAATCCAGATGAAATCTCTGTACCTCAAGCAACAGCCATTTATTTATACATGTATGTATGTATTCATCCACCATTCTATCCATCCTTGCTAATTTTTCCTGTATCATCAAATATGACAGCAGTGAGAGAAGGAAGGCCAGAATGAGCTGAGAAGAATCCTCTAAATCCTATGGGAAAGTAGAGGAAGCCTGCATTAGTGGTGATGAGGTCAAAAAGAGGCTTCAGGGATTTATAGGTGAAAGAAACTCATCAGTGACCATCTGGATTAATTGTTGGGCAAGACTCCCTAGGGGCAGGAGGCAGAACTGGAAAAACCTGTTGAGTGTGGCCCACCCAGTAATAACTTGAAAAGCTTCCTCCTATCCACTGCAGCTGGACCGCAGGCCATAGAGCCTTGGGGGCCACGTGGATGCAGATCAGAGCCTTGTCTGCATCTAAGAATCAGCCACTTCAGGCTCATCCCAAACCTCTGCAGAGCAGCTTAAGAGGTTTCATTGATGGACAACTTCAGGTGCTGAAATTTTAAGGCTCACCTGGGTTTCCTTTATACCTGTGTATCTAAGAACATCCAGCTAAATCTTGCTGACTTATTCACCACAGCATACAAGGCCTTCTGTGACAGCTCCAGCCTCAGCCCCTGCATACCCCCAGGCCACTCCTGTGCTCCAGTCATAGAAAACCACGTGGGAAGCTCCAGCACACACACCGTTTCTTCACTTAATGACTGCTGCACATGCTGTCCCTCAGCCTCCGACACTTTTTTCTCCTGCTTCCAACTCATCCTTCGAGATTCTGATCCATAGATGCCCTGGGAAGCTATCCCAGATGGCCTGGGAGGACAGCCCTCATCCGCCTCCTCTCAGTTTTCACTGTATAGGGGGTGGGTGGGGAGCCAAGAGCAGCTTCCATTTGTGGGGTATTTTTTAGGTGTCAGGCCCTGGGGACCCCGTGATTCTTTTTTCTCCCAACAGTCCAAGAGAGGAGCACAGGACAGCAACATGGCATAGAGGTTTCTCCGTCTCCCACCTCCATCTGGCCCCTGGCCACTGGGCTCTTATGACACCGAGGGCTTCTTTATCTTCCCCGCACTCCCAACTCACAGAGAGCTCCCTGAAAGCAGGGCCATTTGCTCCTCCCCTGGACTTCCCAGGGCCCTGGCGTATAACAGAGGCTCAATAAATATTTGTCGAATGCACTGTTCTTTGATACTTTGGTTTGTTACTTTGATTCCATTGCTACGAAACTTTTAGATTTTCCATTTTTTCCAGCAACTTATATTTTCCTAAAGCAACCACCTGTTGCACCCAACATTTGAATTTTGGTTGTAAATAATGCTGGAGAATCCTCTTCCATATTACTTATTAGTCTCTAGGGACCTGCATTTATCTCCACCTTTTTGTTTCTACTTCAGAGTATCTATGTTCTCTCACCTTCTTCTCTTGACTAAGCAAGTCAGTGATTTCTCTAGTTCATTATCTGCCCATTTATTTTCCAGAGAATTAGCTTGACTTACAAAAATCCAATCTACTGTTTTCTAATTTATCTATCTTTTTCATATTTATTTTTTTCATAGCACTTATAAAAATGCACCTTAAATTGGATAGTTGATTCATCTTTTCTCAAAGTTTGAAGGTATGTTTTATTTTCTGCTTGGTTTACATTTCCATTATCATTATTTCTTAGCTATTTAGAATTTTATATTTTAATTTTTTCTTTGATCAAATTTGAGTTTCAAAAGACTGTCGAATTTGTAAGTGACTAAGGTGGGTTTTTTTGGTTCTACTCTATTATTTCTAGTGTTATCTCATTGATGCAAAGGATGTCACTCAAGCTATTTTTACGTCATGGAATTTACTGAGGTTTTCATTATAGATTAATATATGATCCATTTTTATAAGTTTTATGAGACTCTGTAAAGAAGATGCAGTATCTATTGTCAGGAACCAAATTCAATATATATCTGTTACTCAACTTTATTCTTATCAAAGTTTTTTCATGGCTTGATGAGAGATGAGTTAAAATTCTCACAGAACTACGCAGTTTCTGGGATTTCTCTTGGATTTTCCTATAGTTGTGTCTTGTTTTATGTATAATTGTATTATTTCATATCATGCATAAAATGTATGCGAGTTAAGTCCCCATTAGAGACTATGACCTTTATACTATTGTGTCTTTTCTAGTTCAATAGTTTTTATTGTCTTGAATTCAACCCTGACTCAGTATTTAATATAATATCCCTGATTTTTTTGTTGTTGTTATTATTTACTTGATCATTCTTTGTTCCTTTGAACTCTTCTGAACCACTTTGTTTTCAGTGCATTTTTAAGCTTTTTTATGTAATTAAATGAATTTTTCTATTTCAAGATAATTGTAGATTTACATGCAATTGTCAGAAATTATACAGAGATGTGCTGGGTATCTTTTACCCAGTTTCGCCCAATGGTAACATCTTAAAAAACTATAGTACAACGTCACAACCAGCATATAGACGTTGATACAATGAGATCCAGGACATCTCCATCACCACACAGGTCCCTTATGTTGCCCTTTTACAGCGACACCTACTTCCTTCCTCTTTCTGCAAACATCTCCCCATCCTTACCACTGGCAGCCACTAATCTGCTATCTCGCTATATAATTTTGTCATGTCAGGACTGGTATATCAACGGAATCATGATATGTAACCTTTTGGTATTTTTTTCTCCCACTCAGCAAAATTTTCTGGTGATTCCCTGTATGAATGTATCAATAGTACATTCTTTCTCATTGCAAAATAATATATATTTCATGGTATGAACATACCACAGTTTCCTTAATCATTCACCCATTAAAGGAAAATTGGGTTTGTTTCCAGATTTGTTGTTATCATGAACAAAGCAGCTGTGTACATTAATATACAAGTTTTTGTGTGAACACAGTTTTCATTTTTGGGGGGATAAATACCCAAGAGTGTAATTTCTGGGTTGCATGGTAAGCATGTATGTAGTCTTCTGAGAAGCTGCTATACTCTTTTCCAGAGTGGCTCTACCATTTTATATTCCCACCAGCAATGTATGAATGATCCAGTTTCTCTTCATCCTCACTTGCATTACGTGTCATCACTGTTGTTTAATTTAGCCATTCGGATAGGTCAATAGCGTTAGGGGGAAAGAGTTCATCTTACTGTGGTTTTAATTTGCATTTCCGTAATGGTTAATGATGTTGAATGTCTTTTCATGCATTATTTGCCATCTCTAGCCTCATGAATAAAATGTCTGTTTGTATCTTTTGCCCTTTTCCTAATTGGATTTTTAAAAAACTGTTTACATTTGATTGTTTTTTGTATATTGTAGATACTACTCCTTAGTGTGATATGTGATACAAACATATCTCAAACTGTAGCTTGTCTTTTCAGCCTCTGAACATAGTGTTTCACAGAACAAACGCTTTTAATTTTGATGATGTCCTGCTTATCAGTTCTTCCTTTTATGAATCATGCTTTGGGTGTGAAGCCTAAGAACTCATCATCTAACCATAGTTGCCAAAGGTTTTCTTCTATATGTTTATTTCTAAAGTTTTTGCAGTGCTACATTTTATGTACATTTAAGTCCATGATCTATTTTGAGTTAAATTTTGTATAAAATGTGGAACTTAGATTAAGGTTCTTTAATTTTTCTTATTTTGCCTATGGATGTTCAGGTATTCCAGCACCATCTGTTAAAAAGACTATCGTACTTTATTGGAGCTGCTCTTGCCATTTCATAAAACATCAGTTGGGCATGTTGGTATGGGTCTGTTTCTGCACTCCCTATGTTTATCCATTGTTCTATGTGTGTATTCACCTGCCAATACCATACAGTCTTCATCACTATAGTTATACGTCTTAAAATTGGATAGACTGATTCCTCCCACTTTATTCTTTTCCAAAATTGTTTTAGCTATTCTAGTTCCTTTGCCTTTCCATATAAACTTCAGTATAATTTTGTCTATAGCAATAAAAAAAATCTTGCTGAAATTTTGGTAAAAATTAGGTTAAACCTGTATATCAACATGGGGATAAATAAAATACCTTTACTATGCTGAATATTCCAATTGATGAATATGGTATATCTCTCCATTTTATAGCTCTACTTTGATTTGTTTCATTAGCATTCTGTAGTTTTTAGCATACAAGTCCTTTACATGTTCTGTTAGGTTTATACCTAAGTATTTCTAATTTTTTGAGAAATTGTACATGGTGTTTTTTGAAATTTTGGTTTCCAGGTGTCCGATACTAGTAAAGTCAGTCCTCCACATCCATGGATTCTGCATCCATGGATTCAATCAATCACAGATCAAAAATATTTGGGAAACAAAAGGATGGTTGTGTCTGTACTGAACATGTACGGTCTTTTCTCTTGTCATTATTCCCTAAACGATATAATATAACAACTACTTACATAACATTTATATTGTATTACATATTGTAAGTAATTTAGAGATGACGAAGTATGTATCTTTGGGCATAAGTTATATGCAAACACTACATAGTTTTATATAAGGGACTTGTGCATCCATAGATTTTGGTATCTGAGGGGTGATCCTGAAACCAATCCGCCACAGATACGTTGGGACAACTATATATAGAAATACAATGAATGAATGTTGACCTTGTATCTGCAACCTTGCTGAAGTCACTTATTAGTTCTAGGAATTCCTTTCCTTGCCTGCCTGCTTTCCTTCCTTCCTTTCTCTCTCTCTTTCTTTCTTTTCTTTCTCCTTCCTCCTTCCCTTGCTTCATTCTTGTAGATTCCTTGGAATTTTCTACATAAACAATCATGTCATCTGTAAACCGGGCTATTTTTGTTTCCCTTTATTATCTAAAAGGATATGTCTTTTCCTTCTGTATCTTGTCTTATTGCACTGGCTGGAACTCCTAGTACTATATTGAATAGAAATAGTAAGACCAAACTTTGCCTTGTTTTTAGTGTCGGGGGGGAAAGTATTCAATCTTTCACCACTAAGTGTAATGTTAGCTATAGATTTTTGTAGATACTCTTTTCCAAGTTGGGGAAGTTCCACTTTCTTCCTATTTGTCTAGGAGTTGTTATCATGAGTAAGTGTTGAATTCTGTCAAATGCTTTTTTCTGCACCAATTGGAACGATAATGTGATTTTTTTCTCTTTTGTCTGTTAATATGAAGAATTAGATTGGCTTACTTGTAAAAATTGAACCAGCCTTGCATCTTCAGAGCAAACCACACTTGGTCAGTGTATAATTCTTTTTATATATTGCTAAATTCTATCCATTAATACTTTGTTAGGGATTTTTATGTCTATGTTTATAAGGTATATTGGTCTGTAGGTCTTTTTTTGTTATGTCTTTGTCTGAGTTTGGTATCAGGAGAATATTAACATCGAAAAATGAATTGGTAAAAGTTTTCTCCTCTTCTGCTTTCTGGAAAATACTGTGAAGAATTGATGGTAAATCTTCTCTAAATGTTTAGTAGAATTAACCAGTGAAAGTATCTGGGCCTGGAATTTTCTTTTTCTGAATTTTTAAAATTGTGAATTTAATGTACTCAATAGTTACAAGGTTATCCAAATTATCTCATGTTGAGAAAGTTGTGGTATTGTGTGTTTTCGAGTAATAGTCTATTGCATCTAAATTGTCAAATTGATGTGCATAGAATTTTTCTTAGTATTATCTTACTACCATTTTGATGTGTACAGAGTATATACTAATATAATCTGTCTCACTCTGGTAACTTGCGTCTTCTTGTTAGTCTTGCCAGAGGGTTGTCACTTTTATTCATCTTTTAAAAGATCTAGCTCATTGTTTCATTGCTGTTCTTTATTATTTCTCTGTTTTCAATTTCATTGATTCTTGCTCCTGTCCTTATTATGTACTTACTTCTGCATTCTTTGAATTTATTTTGCTCTTTATATTTTCTAGATTCTTGAGGTGGGAGCTTAGGTCACTGGTTTGAAACTTTTCCGTTTCTTAAAATAAGCTGTGAGTTTCCCTCTCAGCACTGTTTTGGCTATGTTCCACCAATTTGACGTGTTGTATTTTCATTTTCATTCTGTTCAATGTATTTTTATTTCTTTTGAGGTTTTTAAATTTTTTGAGGTTTGCTTTATGTTCCATGTTATAGTCCATCTTGGTTTATGTTCTTGGGCACTTGAAAATAATGCATTCTGCTGTTGCTGGGTAAAGTGTTCCATAAATGTCCATAGATCCTATATGTTAATGGTGTTAAGTATTTTTATGTGTTTTGATTTTCTGTCTAGTTGTTCTGTCAATTGTTGAGAGAGAAGTGTTGAAGTCTCTAACTGAAATTGTAGATTTGTCTGTTTCTCTTTTTAGTTGTGTCAGTTTTCATGTCACATATTTTGTAGCTCTCATGTTTGGTGCATACCTTTAGCATAGCCATATCTTCTTGGTGGATTGACACTTTTGTTAATGTAGAATGTCTTTCTCTGTCTCAATTATTTTCTTTGCTCTGATGTCACTTTATCTGATATTAATATAGCCACTCTTCCTATCTTTTAATTAATGTTTGCATGATGTGTTATTTTTGACCCTTTTGCTTTCAACCTATCTATATCACCCTATACATAGCATATAATTGGTTCATGTTTTTTTAATCCACTCTGACCATCTCTGTCTTTAAATTTTTGCCTTTAAATTATTCAAAATTAATATAATTATTAATATACTAAGTTTAAGACTGTCCTTGTATTTCTTGTTTTCTGTTTGTTCTCCTTGTTTTTTCGTTTATGTTTTTTCTTCCTTGGCTTACTGTGCATGACTTGGGCATTTTTTAGAGTTTTATTTTGGTTTATACATGGTGTTTTGGGGTGCATCTCCATGAGTAGTTTTTTAGTAGTTACTCCAGGTATTACATTTTGTATATATAACTTTTCATGGTCTACATGCATCAACAGTTTGAGTGAAGTGTGGAAAGTTGACCATCCTTTACATCCTATTGCCTTCCCTTGTTTATAATAGTCTAAAATGTTTTCTCTACATCTATTTAGAATCACATCAGTGTTATAATTTTCACTTCAATTATCCAACATAATTGAGAAAATTCAAAAGGAGAAGGAAAGCCAATTGAATTTACTATCTTTGTTTACCGAATTCTTTCTTCTTTCCTGATGTTTCTTGATTCCTTCTTTCATCATGTCCCTTCTGTTTAAAGAACTTCTTTCCACTTCGTTAGTGTACTTATTTTGGTAATCAAGCTAATCTGAGGATAGCTTGATTTCCTCCTAATTCCTAAAGGATATTTGTACTGGACATAGGTTTCTGGTTGACAGTTCCTTTTTTTCTAACACTTTAAAAATGTTGTATCACTTCCTTCTGACCTCTATGGTTTCTGATGAGAAATTTGCTGTCATTTGAATTGGTTTTCTCTTAGAGATAAGATGTTGTTTCTCTCATTGCTTTTAAGACGTTCTTCATCTTTAGTTTTCAGAACTTTAATTATGATGTGTCTTGGTGTGAATTTCTTTGATGTATCCTATTGGTCATTCAGCTTCTTGAATCTATAGGTTTATGTGTTTTGTCAAATTGGGGGATTTTTCAATTATTATTTCTTTGAGTATTTTTTAACTCCATCTTCTTTTTTTATCTTTTCCTGGAACCCCAAATGATATAAATTTAGTTTTTGTTATAGTGCCACAGGTCCCTGAGGCTCTGCTCTCTTTGTTTTTCACTCCATCTTCTTTCTGTTGTTCAGATTCAGTCATTTCTATTGTATCTTCCAGTTCACTTATTCTTTCCTCTGTTCTCTCCATTCTGCTGTTGAGCCCACCTACTGAGATTCTTATCTCAGCTGTTACATTTTTCAGTTCTAACATTCCCATTTGGTTGTTTATGTTTCCCATTTCTTTGCTGAGATTATTTTATTGGTGATATTTTTATTGTTTCATTTGTTTCAAGTATGTTCACTATTACTCACTGAAGCATTTTTATAATGACTGCTTTAAAACCTTTTCCAGATAGTTTTAACATCACTATCATCTTGATGTTAGTGTCTATTGATGGCTTTTTTCATTCAGTTTGATGTTTTCCTGGTTCTTGGTATTGTGAGTGATTTTTGACTGAAAACTATGCATTTTGGTATTCTATGGTGATGAAACTCTGGATCTTATTTAAACCTTGTCTTAGGTAACATCCTGTGATGCTGCACTATCAGGGGAGGGTGACACACTGCAACCACCAAGGTTAGGAGATGCTCCTCATTGCTGCTGGGGTGGGGTGCTGGCTCCCACTAGGCCCCTGCTGATTCCACTCTGGTTGGGAAGGGTAGAGGTGCCTAATTTCTGCTCCACACATGGTCTCCACGGACACTACCAGGGGGTGGCCTCAATAATATTGGAGCCAGTGGTTAAAGTCTTGACTCTCCCCATTTGGCCTTCTCTGACACCACCACAGTGGGGAGGGGGCAGACTGACCTATTATTGCTGGGGGGAGGAAGAAGTCCAGGCTCACCAGGTGGTCTCCAGTGACACTGTAGTGAGGCAGGAGGGGAAGGGAGGCCTCATTACTGCCAAGTGGAGATGAAAACCCCAGCTCCCGACTAGGCCTCCTCTGACACAACTGTAGTGGTGAGGTTGCATAGACTCATTATAGCCTCATGAGTGTGGAGTCTGCACTCCCCACTGGGCCTTTCCTGGCATGGGTGAAGGTGGGGCCACAGATTTTTCTGTGCTGCCTGGCTAGAGGAGCCTTCTGCTTCCCCTACCCCTTCCCCTCTTCCTCCTTCTCCTTCTTCTCTTTCTCCTTCTCCTTCTTCTCTTTCTCCTCTTCTTTCTTCTCCTCATTTTTCTCCTCCTCTCCTCCTTATCCTCCTCCTCATCTACCTCCTCTTCTTCTTCTCCTCTTCCTTTTTCTCCTCCTCTTCCTTCTCCTCCTCCTCCTCCTCCTTCTTCTACCCCTTCTTCTCTCTCTCTCTCTCTTTTTTTCTCCTTTGTGTGCATTAACTTTTTCCAGGTTGCCAGCTTCTTCAGCTCTAACTCTGGAATGTATGAGGCACAAACAAAATTCAGGGAGTTCCTGCTGTGTCATTCACTGGGTCCTGAGGTTCCTAGCTTGGTCTACTTTCTAGTTCTTACCTTTCAGAGTCTTTTATGTTTGTTTGAAATGTAATTTCCACTGTTTTTAGTTGGACTTAGCAGAAGGAATAGGGATGAGTATTCATCTTCCTGGGAAAAATGTGCATTTTTGAAATATATATTGTATGGTTGGGTATTATTTTTCATCCAATCTGAGAGCCTTTCACTTTTAACAGGAGGTTTGTCTCACTTACATAATAAATCTTAATCCTGATATTGAATGTTATGTTTTGTGTACTTTTAAAATGTTACACATTAATCAATTATCAATAGGCTGTTATTCGCTGTCCTTTCCATCAGGCAAGGGTTTGAGGAACACACCAAGTTGCCTTGTTCCCATCCCACCCCCAGTTTTTTACTATTATTATTATTTTACAGAGACGGAGTCTTGCTGTATTTGCCCAGGCTAGAGTACAGTGGTTCAGTCATACCTTAATGTAACCTCAAATTTCTAGGTTCAGGTGATTCTCCAGCCTCAACCTCATGAATAACTGGAACTACAGGCATGTACCACCTTGCCTGGCTAATTTAGTTTTTAGAATTTTTTGTAGAGATCTATGTGGCCCAGGCTGGTCTTGAACTCCTGGCCTCAAGTGATCCTTCTGCTTCAGCCTCCCAAAGTGCTGGGATTACAGGCATGAGCCACTGCCCTGGCTTATCCTGTCAATTTTACAGTTCTAGAAGAGATAAAGGTGGAAAGATTTTCCCAAAGATGAAAACATTCCATCAGCAGATCTAAGAAGAGGAAGTGACTGGTTGACTGGGGCCTTCTTGGCGGCCATTTTTCTGACATTTCATCCAGAACTAATTTCCTCCTTCCTTTTTTTATCCTTCCCTTCCTTGCCTCTTGTGGACCAGGCATTTTCCTAGGTTCTGGGAGAGGAAGGGAGCAGATCAAACCACTATTTTTCTTTTTCCCCATCTCAAAGTTTTTATCTATGGTGCTTTGTGGGTTTCTTTTTTTCCAATAGACTTTTGAACATTGTGAAATTAGCCAAAAAGAAAGCAGCTAAAATTTAGTAAGGGCAAGAGGAAGAGTTAAGCAGGTGCAGAGAACAGAAATCTTCAAGTCTCTTAACATTTCCAGTTTTTAATCAGGGTGCAAATGTGGTTGGTTGTAGGCAGGGAGCTGCCTCAGTGTGACTGCTAGGCTTTGCTGCCTTCGTCAATCCATCCAGCGTGACATCCCATACAACTTTAGTGTTTACATCCCCCTCACTGGGTGCTGAAAAGTCTGGGATCCCCCTAGACACCTGGTAATTCTGTTAATGTCTGCTAGTCTGGATCCATATCTCAGAAGCTCCCTGATGGAATTTCTCCATGCTCTTGGCAAGTCACAAAAGAGATGTCTCCTGGGAACTTTAGCATCTTGATCTCTATTTAAATGTTGAAATGACAAGTCTTGGCCAAGCCCTGTTCTCTCCTCCCGCTAACTTTAGTCTCCAAGGGCCAGATTTTGCTCTCAGTTTCCTGTATATGACTTCTACCAAATCCTTCTAATTTTCTTTTGTCTCTAGTGACTTCCTCTCCTGCTGTCCTGTCTTCTAAAGCAGTCTGAAATGAAATTTGCCCCCAGAGCTGTGCACAGAGGAAATGGGGAACAGATCATTCAAGAAGGAACACCCCACCCGCAAGCCCTGTGCTAGACTCGCATGGGTAGGCATCCCCAAAGTGTTGCACCCTCCACGCCTGGGCAGCTCACTGCTTTTCTGAACACCAGGATTTGTGCTTCCTAGCTGGTTCTCCACTTAGATATTTATTTAGATGCTTGACAACGAAGTATCAAGGAGCAGAGCAGGTGTAATGTCCTCTTATACTGCTGCCATCTGTGCGCTCCTATGCTCCTCTTAGGCGACTGGGCACATGTAGAGCTTGCTTCTGATGGCATTTGGATTGGAAATACATTGACCCATTTCTCCTGATAGCAGAAGTTTGTGGGGGAGCTAGGTGAAGTGTAAATGCACAGACAGCAGAGCAGATCTGTTTGTGGCAAGAGAGGGAGCCCCTCTGCCTTCCCGGTCCTAATCCCCTACCACCCTTCTCCCTCTCTACTCCTGGCCCCTGGCCTGGACACCATGCTTTCAGAACAATTCTAGAGCAACTATTAGCTGGTGATGGCTTCTGCTGCATTCCCTCCCAGAGACACCTAACTTTGACATTAACTACTGGAAGACCCGTAAAGTCTTCCAAGCCAAGGAAGGAATATTGAATGCTATAATTTCAAGACAGCTATAGGTCAGCTGGGGAAATGTGCACAGCAAGAATGGAAGCTTCTGGATACCCCTCCCCTGGGAAGGCAGCTGTCTGGGGCCCCTATTTTGGCAGTCAGCTCTCAAGGCATGCATCAGTGCACCTGAAACACTCTATAAATGGAAAACTCAGAGCACAACGTGTCACATCGACACCACCAGTATGCACAGTGGAACCCACACAGTTAGTTAAATTTAATTTCCTGCAGAGACATGGTGGGGACTTAGCTCAAATGTCACCTCCTCAGGGGAGTCTTCCCTAAACCCAGGTTGAGTTGAGTACCCAACTGAGTGCCCCACTAGCTTCCCAAATCCCTTCCCTGTCAGCACGTAGCCCATTCCAAGGTGCTGACATGTCTGTCTCACCTATTTGTCAGGGAGTTATCTGAGGGTGAGGGTCACATTTTATGGATATTTGCAACCTCAGTGCCTAGCACAGTGCTGGATACATAGTAGACACTCTTAAATGTTTCTGAAGAGGGACCATGCCAGCTGTGTCCAGACAACCAGCAAAATGACCCTTCTGCTGACTTATTATGGAGCCTGGCATACTACAATAATTTTTTTTTTTTTTTTTTTGAGACAGTCTCGCTCTGTTGCCCAGGCTGGAGTGCAGTGGTGCGATCTCAGCTCACTGCAACCTCCGCCTCCTGGGTTCAAGCAATTCTCCTGCCTCAGCCTCCCGAGTAGCTGGGACTACAGGCATGTGCCACCACACCCGGCTAATTTTTTGTATTTTTAGTAGAGACGGGGTTTCACCATGTTAGCCAGGATGGTCTCTGTCTCCTGATCTCGTGATCTGCCCACCTCGGCCTCCCAAAGTGCTGGGATTACAGGTGAGAGCCACTGCACCCGGCCTAAAATATATATATATATATTTGAGTTAAAAAGTTAGTCCTATGCCTCAAAGATCCCTTTCCAAAATTGAAGCTTCATTGGGAGGGATAATTGTTACCGATATTTTGGGGGGTTGCTTTGAGCTGAGCTTTGCAGAATACTTGACATAGGCTTGGCACTTGCAGAGGACCTCTAGGAGAGAAGAGAGTGAGGTATCCTGGGCCTCAGTGGCATAGGAATGAGAGAAAACCATTGTTGCTGGAAGTGTAGGTCTGAAACCTGATTTATATATCACCAGTAGTTCTTCTCCCAACTTTTTTTTTTTTAATTATTTTTAGAGTTGGGGTCTTGCTCCGTCACACAGGCTGGAGGGCAATGGCATAAACATAGCTCACTGCCACCTTGAACTCCTGAGCTCAAACAATTTTCCTGCCTTAGCCTCCAAATTTTTTTCCTTATTAAATATAAAAACATTAGAATATACTCTTCAAGTGAGCCAGGTATTAGAAAAACACTACCTGACACACAATAGGGACTCAGTAAACATTTGTTGAACAACTTATTTTAGGAACACTGCCAGCCACACTCTTACTTCTTTCTGTGTGGCTCTAGCTTGCAAGGATAAGAGAAGGTGGAGGGAAAGGTAGAATGGGCCAGGGCTGGATTCCAAACCACAGCCCACCCACAACTCTTTATCTGCCACTCTTTATTGCCTGTGTTATGGGAACTCTGCCACTCTTTATCACCTGTGTTATGGGAATTCAGAGCAAGGACTGACACTATTCATCCTGGACTGGGTTTGGAAATGCAGTCATACCCCAGAAAAGAATCCCCTTTCTTCCATGTGGAGGCCCAACCCCATGCCCAGCCCCAGATGATTGAGTGGTGATGTGGGTACATGTGGTGCATGCACAGGGTGTGTGGCCACAACGGGCAGCCCCTGAGTGCCTCTGCTTGAGAGGCAGAGGGAAACCCTTGCTGGTCAGAGCCTAGGACTCTCTCAATGGCACGGGGCCAAGATGAGGTCCTTGGGCATGACAAGGGCCACCTGCAGAAGGAAGGACATCACGGTTTGCACAGTGTGTGATGGAAGGTGTGTGTAGTTAATTATTGGCGGCTAGGTTTGGTGCTTAAACTAGCTACCACCTACACAGGTTGAGAAAAGGAAGAAAAAGCAGTTAGAATGCAGGAAAGAGGGAAAAACCCCACCTCACCCACTTAACAGGCTCAAACTGCTGCTGCTAGCCGCCTGTGAGGCGGGGACAGTCCCCTGCAAATGCCCTGCTTAGACACTTGGGTTGCCGTGGCGAGCACCTTATGAGACAAAGGCGTGAAGGCCTTCTCCGAGCACAAAGGCAGACAAAGGCACTTGCCCGGTCCTGCAGGACCAGTCCTCATGCTGGATACCGAATGGCTCAATTACTATGCCTTGGACCAAGGAAGGGGGTGGGTGAGGAGGAGAACTTTGGGAGAAGTGAAGCAGAAAGAATCTTTGTGACAATGACAATTTAAGAAACACTAGACAACCAGCTTGCTGGGGCGCTTCTAAACCTTCCGCGGGGAGGTGAAGCAGTGGAGCGGTCATGTGGAAAATTCCCTTTCTCCTCCATGCACAGTCATTCCCAAGCTGAGGGAAAAGCATTGTTTTCCTCGTGAAAACCCTCATTCTGGACAAGATTCCATCAGGCTAGGAGAAAATGCCTTCACCTGGGAAGAAGTTGTATTCAGTAAGCGTAGAGGACTGAAGGGTTGAGTCATGTTGGTCTCTTGGAGATTTTTGGTTTCAAGGAGGATTCAAATGTGTCTGATTTCTTAAAATGTAATTAGACAGAGAAAGGGTTGCATCTGGCCAGACCATGGTGGCAGGGGACGTGGAGGGAGGCCTGGCGTCCCTCCTTCCACACGCTCCCAGGCTTCTCTATGTATTTGGGGGCAGCATTCATACTTGACTGGTTAGAAATCCTAAGGAAGCTTCCAGCAGCATTCAGCCCCCACACCTCCCATCCGTGGAGCCTTGCTGGGGAGCTGTCTCCGCAGGTTTGCTGTACCTGGGCTGCAGCTCTTGGCAGCTGTGCCCATCGACCCTGATGAGCCCCTGCACGTCCCACTGGGTAGACAGCAGCTATGAAAACTGTTCTACATGTCTGCTCAGATCAAGGTATCATCTGCTGCACCACCAGACAGCCTGCCCACCTCAGCCAGCCCTCCACCTAGAACAATAGGGAGCATGGTTGCTGCTGGTGTGTGACAGCCCTGCCAAAGGTTGCAACTTAGGAGCAGAGATTCAAGCCAGTGCTATAAATAAGCCAAGCTTTATTTTCCTACAAGCAGCTTGGTTTTACTACGGTTTGATGCTGTAAATGTGGTAGATATCAGATCCACCTACAGACAGGCCTGCCTTGAGCCTCCCATGGTGCTTCTAGCCAGGTGCCTTTGGCAGGGTGACCAAGCCAGGCCACAGCTGGGACTGTAGGATGGGGAATGTTCCAGGCACTCACTCAACATCACTAGAGCTGGCAAGGCTTGCTCTGAGCCAACCCTTGTTCTACTGTCTTGTTCCAGGTAGAACCCATCAGCCAAAGCTCCTTCAATACTAGCTCTTGTCTCCTGACCTGGTCAGAAGCATTTACCAGCAAGGGCCACTTTCCTCCGACCATTCTATGTAAATATTTTCCAGCTTTTCCGAGGGAGGCAGGGAGGCTCTGCAGGCGATGGCTTCAGGACGTTTTAGTCCCATCTAGGCCCCTGGCTGGGGCTGTTATCTCCCACCCAAATTGGAGGCAGCTGCTGCCAGATGTGTAAGAAACTCCCAGGTGTGCAAGAACAAAATGAGGAGGTGTGATCATTTACATTCAGTACATGATGGTGCGAGCACAGACTGCCACCAAGAGATCTGTCTTCCTGCCAACTTCCACACTAAACAGAGGCTCTGATTTTTAAGAGGGGACAATCCTGTAGGGGACAGAGAGGGTCTGGACCAAGCACTGAGAAAGAGGCCTGCTAGGCAAAGTCAAACCATGTCATTGAGGGAGAGGCTTTGGCCTTGATTCAAAACTAGGCTGACCCAATGCCCTGGTTTGCCTGGGACAGTCCTGGACTATGCCCGCCATCCAAGTTCTATTTTTAATGGTGCCCCTTTTACTCACACACACACAAAATCCATGTTTGGATGATAAGTTTTGTGATTACCCTATTCCAAAGATGGAAGGAGTTAGGCTAGAAATGCATCCAGAGTGACATGTAGGACGTGGGGCCCCAAGAAATTTCACTTGGCAGTGCCTAGAGGAAAGAGATGAGTGGTAGAAGGCCAGGTTGGTTCATTCTCAAGCATATTTAGAACTGCAGCCTTGTCGGTAATTTTCACTCATGACCTTGCAGAGTGTGATGCTAGAAGGGTCTTTGGGGTGGTCTAATTTACCTCCTCTCTTACTGGAAGAGGACATTAGGCTAAAAGAGATAAAAGTGACCTGCCCAAGGTTACACTCCAGTTGCTGGCAGAGTGGGGATAGAAACTTGTCCTTAAGGGGTCAGGTCCAAGTACTCTTTGCTGAGACAGGGGGAGATGGAGGACCTGAAAGAGGCTGCAGAGGATGAACAGACATATGGAAGCTTCTGTAGCAGCTCCAGGGCAGGGAAGCATCCTAGACTACCCCACAGTTCCTAGATGGTGGGATGGGAGGACAAATACTGGTGGGGTTTAGACTTGCTGAGCTTGCTTGAACGTGAGCTCAGGTGACACCTGGAGTCACAGGGGACTGCAGGCGGAGCCAAGGGCAAATGGGCTCTCCAAGGTAGTGACCGAGAGGGACCAAAGAGATTAATTGGCAAACAGGACTAAGAATCAGTGAAGAAACAGGTAGGTATGGAGATCAAACGCGAACAGGATCAAATGAGTAATTTATGGAATCTAAATACTGTTCTGTGGTTCAAATTGTAGTGAAATCTGAGAGGCAACTCCTGATAACAGCTACCTTACCCTTGGGTACCGTTTCCCTAGCCCCTTCTTGGGTCTGCAGTGGGGCACAAACCTTAAGCCAGTAACAGCTTCTACCTCTGCTTGGTAGCTGGGAAACTGAGTCACAGAGAAAGTGGCTTTGTCCTGTCTTACAGGACCCTCAGCAACAAGAGTGTGACTAACAAGCCTTAAGAGCGACTCCAGAAGCCTGCTACCACAGTACCCCTCATGCTCCACTGCAGTCACACCTCCTGTGTGTGCTCTCCTGTTGGTGAAGGGGTGGAGTGGTGGATTCTTCTATGAATTTGCTCGTCTGAGTGGGCCCCGCAGGAAGAAGCCCAGCATGAGAGTCTGGGGATCCTGGCTTTCTGGTCCTAGTTCTATTGCTGGCTGACTAGCTATGCAGTGGTGGCTAGTCACTTCTTTTCCTGTCCCTCCTGCTCTTCCTGGTTGTCAGATGAAGGTTCTGGCTTGTGCTATCTTCAAAATCTCAATGCTTTTGTCTTTGCAGGGGATCTGACCTTGGTTTAGTCATCTGCTTAGCTGTGAGTTCATCTCTTGCATCTTCTTGGCAGTCTCTCTATAGAGCATCTTCACAGGTTAGAGAAGGCGGAGCTATGTGATTGAGGGAGGGGCTTTGGACTTCAGTCAAAATTAGGCTGCCTGGGGCAATCATGGACCATGCCTGCCATACAAGCTGCATTTTTAATGGTACCCCTTTAAATATTTGTCCTCAGGTCTCAATGACCTTTGACAATGTAGAATCCAACATTGGAACGTATGACAATGTAGGAATGCATGCAAAATATAATTTTTAAAAATATCAGCTGGGTGCAGTGGCTCATGCCTGTAATCCCAGCACTTTGGGAGGCCGTGGCGGGTGGAACACTTGAGGTCAGGAGTTCAAGACCAGCCTGACCAATATGGTGAAACCCCATCTCTATTAAAAATACAAAAAATTAGCCAGGTGTGGTGGCAGACACCTGTAATCCCAATCAGTGGGGAGGCTGAGACAGGAGAATTCCTTGAACCCAGGAGGTGGAAGTTGCAGTGAGTTGAGATCGCGCCACTGCACGCCAGCTTGGGCGACAGAGTGAGACTCTGCCTCAAAACAAAACAAAACAAAATCATATTTGGCCCAGATCTACGTTTTTTGCCTCCCACAAGTTTTCATGAGGTTAAGTTAAATATGTCAATTTATTGGCCGGGCGCTGTGGCTCACGCTCGTAATCCCAGCACTTTGGGAGGCCAAGGCAGGCAGATCACGAGGTCAGGAGATTGAGACCATCCTGGCTAACACGGTGAAACCCCGTCTCTACTAAAAATACAAAAAATTAGCTAGGCATGGTGGCGGGCCCCTGTAGTCCCAGCTACTCAGGAGGCTGAGGCAGGAGAATGGCATGAACCTGGACGGCAGAGCTTGCAGTGAGCCAAGATCGCGCCACTGCACTCCAGCCTGGGAAACAGAGCAAGACTCCATCTCAAATAAAAAAGAAGTGAATTTATTTCAGACAGCCTGCAAAGTGGATAGCTCACTAGAGCAAACATACAATCACCTGCAGGCTGACTGTAGTCAAAATAATCTACTGTCACCCTGAATAGGTTTTCTCACATAACATCTACAAACACCCGGCATACCGTTGTCACACCCACATGGTGCCTTCTGATATGTGACATTAGAAAACCTCAATCTCCTGAAAAAAATCATAAAATAGTTTCAGTATATATGAACTCAGCACACGTTTTTTGTTCAGTGAAACTTCTTTCTTTGATGATACCTGTTCAAATATTTGCAAATATTGAGAATACACCCACAGAAATCATCCTCTGTTGCTGAGGCCACACAATCGGCAGAAACCAACAGGTAAGACACAAAGGACTGAATGCCACTGGAGGTCACGCGAATTCCAGGAAACCTCAGGCCATCTTAGCCTTCCTCTCCCACCCCCAAGCTGTTAGTTTCTAACTGAATGTGCTACAGAAGCCAGCCAGAATACCATGAAAGTCAGCAAGAAGGTGAAATGGTGAGAGGAGGAGGGGCCTTTGGGTAGCATCTCTTTTCACCTCTCGCTCTAGATGTGAAGAAACTCAGAGGAGGCTGTGGCCTCTCAAGTCGGGGAGGCCATGAGGACCACTAGAAGCAGGCCTGGAGGTGTGGTCTCTGGGGCTGGGCTCCGTCGCTGCCCTCTCTACCCCAAAATGCCTCTGAGATGCCCACGTAACATCCAGGGGAGCCCAGGATTTCACCCCCTGAAAATGGGAAGGGATGGACAGTAGGGGATGAACAAGAGAGAAGCAAGAAGAAGCAGATGGTAGGAGAAAACACTGGATGGAGGGAAGAAAGACCAGAGGCTGGTGAGCAGAGAAAAGAGGTGAGCATCCAGGGCCCAAAAGCTGCTTCAAGGTCACGGAAAGCCAGCCTGCATCTGAAAGGAAAGGTCGTTGCAGAACAGAACTTAAAGCAGGAAACAGAATTAAGCGTGGAAAACAAGAAAGGCCGATGTGCCTGAATCTGTATCATTCTAAATCAGTGTATCAGACGCCCAGAACTCTGACAAATCAGGGTTCCCAGACAAACCCAACACTTGGTATGGGCAACACTTCATTATAAAACTAACATCACTGAAAGCTTTTTTTTTTTTTTGAAGACCAAAAATATCACATCTTAGGCAAATGAGTTGAAAATCCCTCAGAGTGACACCCTATTTTTTTCCACCCATTTCTAAAGTCAGAGGACACCTGGTAAAGAAACTGGTTTTTAGGTAAAGAAATGCAATTCCTGGTGCACGCGGTTTCCTGATGGTACAGCACTGAAGTGACATCATGGAAATATTTGTGTCTCAAGGTCAGTCTGCAGGGTTTCTGTGTGAAAGCATGAGTCTTAGTCAGTGGTGGGAAAGTGTGTGTGTGCACCTTTGCGATCTGCTGCTGTGTACTGCTCTCTGCTGCAAAGACAAAGTTTTAATTAAAGCCAGGTGGGCAGCTTGCCAGGATTTTCCACACTTTTGGCTCACCTAGGGATGCAGCCTAAGTGTAGGTTATACCATTTGGAAACGCCTCTGCTCCTGTCATTTGGAAGGAAATAAACCAATTGTTACTTGGCATGGGGGGCTGGGGGGAAGAAGTTTGTCTTCCACTCAAGGGCAAGGAATCCATGACATGAGATGCTCATTCTGGTGGTGAATATGAACAGTCTAATTTGTGCAGCATTCCTTACAGTGACAAAAGTAGGAAGCAGCAGACTGGGAACGTATGGAATCCTTTGTCTTAATTAAAAATAAAGTAGGAGATATGGAATTTGGCCAAGCCTCATAAATCTGCTTAAAAAAAAAAAGCATCAAGACTCTGTCGGATAAGTTTAAATAGAACCAACTGAGCCCTCTGGAGAGTTAAATAGATTCCCCACTCATGTGGACACCCACTCTCCTGTCACTTTCCCGCACTCTGCAGGCAGCAGTGGTGCTCATTAACCAGCAACCCTCCAATTCGCCTATGACAAGCTTATCCCCCTGGAGCACACGATTCAGAGATGATAAATTTACTCCCGCTTGTAAATATGAAACTCTCCTCAAGGCAATAAAAACGCTCTGAGCCTTCAGGAAATAAGTTCTTTATCTGATAACCTACCTTCATTAACAAAGTCTGGTCCTCTTGGTCAGGACAGCTCTTCACTGCCAGGGAGAACTGCTCTAAGGTAACTGGAAGGGAAGAAATGGAAATTGTGAATGACTTCACTTCCACCTCTGAGCCCTTCTGATATGAAGGAGGACACTGTGGTTAGACATAAATAGCATGCTGTCCGTCCTTCCTTGGTGACATGGCAGAGCTCCCCAACTGTCCCCTGCATGGGGCAGGGGCCCCCACATAGGGACTCCTCCACTCCGTCAGATAGAATCATTACAGTAGAGTACAAGGCCATTCCCATCAGCAAAGGTCCTCCCTGAACTGCCAGGAGGTCCTGGGTTCAGCTTCCTTTTGGGCCATCTTGTCCCCAGAGATGACACTCTATCCCCACTTCCTGGGACCTTCACTGAGAAGACTCCACCTGCCTTTGTAAATCTGACAGTGCTAATTTTTAAAATCTCAATCTTCCATCATGATTTCCATGGCTTTAATTCTTCTCTTGGTGTATGGCCCCGAGTGTTGACTCAAACCCCACAAACGCCCCCAAATATATGAAGTCATCTTTCTCCAACCAACCTTCTCGAAGAGAATAGGGAAGAGAAACCCAAGAAGGTTTACGAAAAAAAAAAGTTTTAATAATCCAATGAAATTGGCCATGAAAGCCCTAGAAATGTTAATCTAGAAAATTTACACAAATTACATTCCCCTTCTCATATTTATGGCCAGGTTCTCATCAAAGGCTCACTTATGTGGTCACCAATGTTTATTTTGGTTTAAGCCACAGACTGCCCTCCTGTAGGCTGTGTTGACTCTATTGTTTCATGTTTGAAAATGCTCCCACAATTCTCTACCACCCTCAGATTTAAAACCACTTATTTGACAGGCATTAAGGCTTTTACTAAGTTAACCCATCTAGATTAGCCTTTGATTGCTATACTCAAAGCTGCATTCACTCTTTACCCACTATGACCTTTCATTGCTCTCTGCTGGGAACAGTTCTGCCTCTTGTCTTTGAGTAGCACAAAACTCAGTCCTCCAGTTGAATATCCCAAGCCCACCCGTCCAGCCAATAAAGCCACTGATTGCCCTCCGGTCCCATCCCAACCCCCACAGATCCCACAAAGGTGGGCAGAGCTAAACTCAGCCTCAAGGCTGAGGGACAGTCTGATTCCAACGATTTGACCTCAAGCAGGCCTGGATATCATGTCTACAAATACAGGTATTTTAAAGAGAACTGTATCAGCAATAATGAATTTTCATCAAGAAAATATTGTCTGGGTAGGTTGTTTGTAGTTTTCAATGTTACTCTAAACTAGAATTCCTTAGACTGCTTTCACCTCTGACTAAATTACTCCATGCAATCTTGACTGCTATCAATTGTATCTGGTGCTGATTATCTCTTCCAAGTTTAAATTTTGCTCTTATCCAGTCAAGACATACTTGGGATCCATAGAGAGATCAGTGTTGCCTTCCACATGCTCTCCAATGCATATACCCACCCAGTCTTCAATTGGCTGAAGCCAGTGTTAATTATATAGAATCATCAATTTAATCTTTTTTTAAAATTAACTTTGCCTATAAAAGGGGCTCAGCAGAAACTTGTACAGTGAGATAAGGGCCAAAGCTGTGTTAAGTTTACACGAATGCTTTTGCTCTCACTCATTCAGAATACACCTGCCTGGGAAAGACCCTGGAGGTAAGACCTCTCTCCCCCAACTCCGTTCCTAGTTTTGGACTTTTGCTGTGACCTGATTTGGTGTGATAACATATTGATCTCTGACTACTGTCTGAGGATGGCTAAAGAATAATCTACAAATTCAGGTGCTGGGTTTTCTTTAGATCACCTTTTTAAGGTGGCTATTTTATGTGGTAAAGGTTTATGCTGTAACTTAGAATCTTACTTAGCGCGGGTCAGGGAAATCGAAACACTTGCTTCCTTAGAGAGCTACTGTACTGGATTCTCACCGATAGCTCTCTCTTCTCTGCGGTGACCCTGCGTTCATACTTCTCACTGCCTGTGCACTGGACTCCACTACGATACTTCTCGTTGTCATAGACGTAGCACCCAATTCAAGTTACCTTGAATTCTGTACATCCAATCCAAGCCAGTCGACTTCCATACCAAGCCAGCCCTTTCCAACTTTTTCCCATTTCTGTGGGACTGTCATCCTCCAGCCACCAGGCCACTGAGCCTGATTCTTTGATTTCTCCCTTAGGACCCCATGCCTGCTGACTCTTGTACGATGATGTCCCTTGGATGCACTCCTTTCCCACAGTAGCGCTGCCACTTTGATTCCTGGAGAACTTCTCACTCGTTCCCAGCCTCCATGACCACCACTGCCACCACTCTGAACCTGGCCCTGCTGGAGCCCTTTGCCTATGGCCTGCATTCCTCCTCACCATGCCAGGCCTAGCCCCTCTTCCCCGTACAAACCACCCTGATGGCTCCTGACTCTCACTCATGCAGGGTTCCATCTTGGGCCATGCGCTCCCTCCCTGTCTCCTCAGGTTGTCCAAGATCCCACCTGATATGGTTTCGTTGTATCCCCACTCAAATCTCATCTTGAATTGTAGCTCCCATAATCTCCACATGTCGTGGGAAGGGACCCAGTGGGAGGTAATTGACCATGGGGGTGGTTACCCTCCATCCTGTTCTCATGATAGTGAGTGAGTTCTCATGAGATCTGATGGTTTTATAAGGTGCATTTCCCCCTTTTGCGTGGCACTTTTCCTTCCTGCCACCATGTGAAGAAGGATGTGTTTGCTTCCCCTTCTGCCATGATTGTAAGTTTCTTGACGCCTCCCCAACCTTGCAGAACTGTGAGTCAATTAAACCTCTTTCCTTTATAAATTACCCAGTCTTGGGTATGTCTTTATTAGCAGTGTGAGAAAGAGCTAATATACCACCCTTCTCCAGGGCCAGCATGGGGAGTAGTCTCAACACAGGTTTGGCATCAGACAGACCTGACCTTAAACCTTCCCTCTGCCACTTCCAGCTGCACGTCCTTAGACAAGTCACACAGCCTTGCTGAGCCTCGCTTCCTCATCAGTGATGTGTGGAGCCCGGAGCCCACTTGCTGGAGCAGGTGTGAGGCTGTGTGTGAAGAAACGGTGCTGGCAGTGAGTCTGCACTCCATCTCAGGTTCCTGTACGAAGGTTTCTCTAAGTCTGCCCTGTTCCCTGTTTGATGTCTTGATGTGACACATGACACATGAGGTTTTTCTTTCCCAATCAGTCTCTAGTGTTTAGATGTCTGGGCTGCCCTGGCTTCAGGATAGGGTGCAGGAGATGGACTTGCATCCTATCCCAGACTCTGTCCTGTCCCCATGATGTCCAGCATGCCCACAGCCATGACTCCGTTTTGTGGAACTGGACTGAAGTGGACTTATAGGAACACAAGGCCACACTGCATCCAGTTCCCTTCATGGGCTGGCTGAGTTTTATTGGGCTAGCAGCCTACAGCCCTTTCTACACAGATGACAAAAACCAACCTTGAGAACAGAGGCCCAAGAAAAGCAGCATGCACCTATGTCTCGGTTTTTTCCTCCCACCCTAGATGTCAGTGTGACATAAGCTCCTATGCCAATGCAGGTTTCTCTCTCCCCTCACCCTACTCTTATTTCTACCAAATCCCAAAAGAGAAGAAGGGGTGAAAACCATTAGGTTTTCATAAAGACATACCCGAGACTGGGTAATTTATAAAGGAAAGAGGTTTAACTGACTCACAGTTCTGCAGGGTTGGGGAGACCTCAGGAAACTTACAATCATGGCAGAAGGGGAAGCAAACACGTCCTTCACATGCCAGCAGGAAGCAGTGCTCAGCAAAAGGGGGAAAAGCCCCTTATAAAACCATCAGATCTCATGAGAACTCACTCACTATGAGAACAGTCTGTGCAGCCACTTCCCTGATAGCTGATTCACTGACAACTTGCAAGAGAAGCCTCATGACAAGTTGACATTTCATGACCCCTCCTTCTTCCTCCCCAACTTTTAAATAGGAGGAAAAAACCCTTAAAATGAAAGCATTTGTCGTATCTACTTTCTTCTACCTTTGTTGCTGATTCAAGGGGTTGACTTCCTAATGAAAATAAGATACGCAGCCAAACCAGTGCCAACAAAATGCAAGGTCTCACTGGGGCATGAGTCTCCCTAAGGGACTCTCGGTGGAATCACTTTCTTGCTTCAACATGCGTTGTCTCAACTGCTCTTAAGTGTTCCAGTACCATTCATGTCAGTAGTGGGAGGCCGAGGCTTACACCTGTCTGAGTAGAGTTAAGTTCTCCTTGGTTGGACCCTTCCGCCTTTGTGTGACAAAAGAAGGGAGAACAAGAGACTTTTAGATAACAAGCAGCTTTGAGGTTGGGGATCAAGGAGAGGAAGCATAGGGAAATAAACACCTGATTCAAGTAAACAATGGTCATTTGGGAGAAAAAAATATGGAGCAGCATGAAACAGGTTTCCTCTTCTGTGTATCTGCTGCAATGATCGGCAGAAAATTATCTACAATGACCTCATCCCCTGCAGTCATTGCTGTAAGGTAGAACCTTACAAAATGGGAGATACCTAACACTCAAGGAAATGGTTGCACCTGGAATAAATTTCATTCTAACATGCTGTTTCAAATAAGGGGGAAGATGAAGCAAAGCAAACCCACAATACCATTGTACTGATTTTCCTCTTGAAATATTGCTGGTCAGTTTGGGCACCTGCCGCTAAGTCAGCAGGTACAGTTGACCCTGACCTATAACCTGCACCTGGGGCTGCAGCGCTCAGAAATCCTGTCTCAGAATGTTCTCTCAGCTTCTCTCTCAATCTTTGTGCCAGGGCCCTGGATAACAGGGGCTCTGCCCCTGGGGCTAAGCTTTAGAGGGCCCTGCCCATGGGGCTACGGGGACTGCCCACCTGGAACCTGCACCCACTCATCCAGGGACCAATACTCTCATTTCCTGACCTAAATACCTTAAGCCTCTTTGCTGCAATGTGTTGCTGCTGGGGAGCCACACAACTGCCGTGTCCACTCTAGACCCATGGGGTAGCCAAGGGACAGCTGATTGCAGGCGTGTGGACAGACCTTGAGTGTCTAGACCAGACGATCTGCACAGTGTGGGGTAGAGCTGGAGGTGCAATGAGAGAGAGGTGGGCCAAGGAGCTGCTTCTCACCATGCTGCAGAGTTCACACACCTGCTAGGAGCCTGGGCATTCTAAATTCAAATCTGGCCTTCTGGATGAACAAAGCTACATTTGTCAGGGCAGTAGGGCAGAGGAGATTTTCTTCAGCAAGTTGTAAGCTTGCTTTGTAATTCTGCCCTGGGCCCCGCATGGGAGGGGCAGGCTCCTTCCTGGTAGGGAAGGAAGACCTGGCACTAAAATACCAGGTTCACCCAGACCTCTTCAGCATCCAAGCCCTCTGTCCCTGGAAAGAGGAGATTGCACCAGCTGAGCTTCAGTCTGGTAGGGGAACGTGGCTCTCATCTCAGATACCTATGGTGAAGATGAGGAAGCCAGCTTCCTCGTAGGGATGGCAGAAATATGGGGGCTGACACCTACCCTTCCATGGACAGTTCCCCTGGAGGAGTTTGATGGCTGAGCATTGCTGGGAACCAGGCACCCTTCTCCAGAGGCAGCGACCTCCCTTACTGAGGCTTCCTTGGCACCAGGAGGAGAGGGCCCCACGTCTTCTCACCAGCCTCTCCTTGGGAGCCTTGAGGGTCAAGCTCCCCAGCACCCATACCTGAGGCTCCTGGCTGGGGGCCCCCTATCAGTGACTCCTTCTCCACTGACTGCACCATGAGGTGGGACACTGCGGCCACTGTCCCTCAGCCCTCTCCTCCCACCTGTGTGTGACTGCAGCACTCTCAGATCATCGTGCAGAGCTGTCTGCCACTCCAGACAGCTTCTGAAGTCCCCCGCCCACCTCTTTTTCATAACACAACAGAGAAACGTTGAAAGAGAGAGAGAGAGAAACAAAAAGGCTTCATTTTGCAGAAAGAACTCTGGCTTCGTTTTCAGAATCAACACTGAGGGTTGGCAGGGGCCTTTAACTTCTTCGCAACCAACAGTCATGGTGCTACCAGTCTCCTGCACATCCAGATATGGTGGGGGGTGTGGAGCTGGCCCTCGGGGAACCTCCACGAGAGGGTGAGGGCCCTGCTCACTGTCACCCAGCCTGCCCTGTCAGAGAGTACCTCTTTTCCAGAGAGTGGCAGAGCATGACACGTGTGGCCCTCCTTTTCTCTGGCCCCACACCTAGGAGCCCACAGGAGCCAGTATGCGTCTCTTCTCTGGCAGACAAGCTCTTGGTCTATAACTAAGTCTCAACATGTTTTCTGCCCCAAACACTGGGATCTCAGCACTTCCCAAGGGACAGCCTCCTCCAGGATGGCAATAGGCTACTGCTCCTCCAATGCCAACCCTCCTTTTGACCCCCACTGCCATCACCTCTTTGCAGATCTTTGTCCTCTGGCTTGCTGGTCACACCCACTTGTTTTGGTCTCCATCCTCCATCCAGCTCCACTCTGTGTCTCTTTCTCCAAAGCACTACATCCCCTGAAGCTAGGAAACTTTCCCTCCAGGGAGTCCTGGTGTGATGGTCACTCTCCTGCTCCTTCCTTTCCCTGGCCACCTACTGCTGCCCAGCAGAAGCTAAGCTCCATGATGTAGCATCCAGCACACCTCACCACCCACCCTGGCCCACTTTTCCAGGCTCATTCTCTCAATATCGTTTCTTGGCCTTTCTCCCAAACACCTTCCTCCTGACAAGGCAGGCCCCTTGTCATTCCCTGCTCAAGTCCTTCATTCTGCCACCTCCACTTTTGTCCACTCTATGGCTTCTTCCCATCCTGCACAGCCACGTCCCCACCTTCGGGATCCTATGTATGTTTCAAGACCCAGCACCAACGGGTCTTCTGTGACACCACGTGTGAGCCTGTGGCTTTGCACAGAGCCTGCACCTCTCACGGGCTGTCCCGCTCCGTGTGTGTGGCCTCTGTGTTCACATCCTATTCTCTCTGCTGGATTGAAAAGCATCACGTTGTTCTGATAATCTGAGTCCTAAGTCTGGCAAATAGGAGGTACTGAAAACCTTCTAAGCAAATAAACTAAGTGAGTCTATACTAAGACTGTATTTCCCTAGGTAGGCAAAATGCCAGTTTGGCCAGTCCCGGGGATGGGAACGTAATGGGGGCTGACTGACATCTTGGAAGTCTTTATTCTAGACTGAACCATAGGAGCGAGAGACATAGAGAACTGGTTGCCAAATCCTAGATGTGAGCAGTTCCCAAAGGGGCTGGGGGGCCTGAAGGAGCCCAACCTGCCTGCCGTGTTCTGGGCTCAGGGAGAAAAGCAGCGGCCCTCTCTCCACATGGGGGGCATTGCACACCCGAGACATTCATCCTGCTTCTCAGGGCTCTCTGCTGGTTGCTACGGGAACAATCTGTAGTCTTTTGCTCAGGCACAAAGTCAGGAGACAGAGCACAGTGGTCACCTGCTTTCCTGAAAGGCAGAGCCCTTTCAGCTTGGGGCAAATGCACCATTCACTCAGGAAGAGATGATGGTGCAGCTCATCTGGACCCTTTCTGGAGCCCAGGGACTCCCTGTGTGCAGGGGGATGCCCTCCCCAGGATGGACAGTGGCACGCTCTCCCCTATTTGACATGGCCTTGGCTCACCATGGCCAAAGGCTGCTTCTTGGGGCCTGCTGCAGTCTTAGCCAAGAGCAAGGTGTACAGCTGGGGGCAGCCAGAAGCAGCAGTCACTGTCACCGCATCTTTTCCCCAGTGTCATCTCCAGCAGCCAGTGTGAGCCTCCCCATGGCCCAGCTCTGTTCCACCTGCAGATCCCCCTTCCCCTGCATGGAAGGACAACTTTGACACTAACGCTCAGCTGGAGGCCACCACCACCACCACCACCACTGTCCCATCAGCAGAACAAGAGTCAGCCCATTTTGGGAAACAAACACTGTGGACTCCAGTGTCACACTTAAATTGGGAAGATAATGGATAGGGCAGCTGCAATTGCCTCAGGCGTGGCATCTATCCTGTTTTCCACCCTGCAGGGATTCACCCTCCCATTTAATATAGTGCTCAGGCTCAGGACCTGGATGTTATGAGGCCCCGCAGTCCTCTCTGCCACGCGCCTTTCTCGGCGTCTGCATGTGTCGCCCCAGGTCACGCATGCGCCACACGTCCAAGCTGAGTTGGACCCAGTTCTCTCCTCTCCACCTTGGTGCCCAGAAGCAGCCCTTCCCTTGTCACCCTTGGCTTTTCCTCCTACCTCACCCTCCACCTGGAGGCCGTTCAGGCTCCTTTGCCCTCACACTTCCAGAACCACCCCCCTCCACGCAGACCTGCTGCTGTCGCTTCTCAGTTCCTGTCCTCAGAGCTGTTCACCTCCACACCTGAAGAAATCTTCCCAAAGCTTTTCCCCAGACTCCCCACTGATGGTGGGAGTTGACAATGACAGCTACTGGCCTTGGCACTCAGGCCCCATGGGACCCTGCTGTTCACCCACACATTGGCCCTACACCCTGACCACACCAAGCCACAAGCACTTTCCCAAGTCATCCACGCACTTCATGCCTCCCTCCTTGTTCTTCCATCTGCTCGGAATGTCCTTTCCACCTTCCGGATAGCTAAATTCTACCTGCCCTTCAAAAGGCAAAGTCTTAAATGTTGCTTGTCTCACTGGAACTTCGTGGGGAGCCGCGTGGACTCTGCACCCCGTGCCCAGCTACTGTCTCTCCTGTGTTCTCTCAGGGCCCGTAGTCTAGGGGCTCTCATCTCAGTTCTGACCAGTGCTCCTTGGGAGCAGGGGCTGTTTCACACTGGACCTTTTATTCCTGGAGCGTAATGCAGTCCTTGGCCCACAGCAGGCCTTCAACAAATATGGGGCGAGAAGGGTGGATAAGGGAATGAAGGAAGGGTGCTCCCCATCAGGATTGTTTCCGAAGGATAACTAAGTAGATGCCAGATTCAGGAGGCGCAGCCCCATAGTTTCAATGTTGATTTTTCATGCAGCAGTAGAAGGCTGAGAGATGGAGCAAGCCGCAGCTTCTCAGGACCTTCTGCTGTATTGGTCCTATGGTCTGAGGCAATATCGTGATTCTATTCCATAGGACCAACGCGGTCTGTGTGCTTCTTGCAAGAAGAAAGAACAGAGCAAACTGAGCTCAGCTGCTCACAGCTGCCACAGGTCCTGAGCAGCTGGGACCTTAGGCACCTCTGGTGTTAGGGCAGAACCTGGGTGTCTCCTTAAAATAGCACAATTACTAGAAAAACTCAACTGCATGTCCATGGCCTGGAATAAAATTTATTTTGTCTTAAAATTTATTTTTGCATAACATTTATTTTGTCTTAAACTGCTCAGGATTGAAGAATGATGAAATATGCACAACGCAAGGAACTCTAATATCCACTGCACCAAGAGGCTGGTTTACATACTGAGAAACAGCTGTTTTGAACATTTTTGAAAGCCATTTTTTTCTGCTATGTTATGTTTTCTAGACTAACCTACTTGCATGATTCATGCACTTTAATCTTCCAGCTCACAGAAAGAACTGGTTAGAAGCCATCCCTACTACAAAGTCCTTTTTTGCTGCACTCCTGGACACAGAAGAATTTTCACCCATAGTTATAAAAATCTATGAGAATTATTTTATTTTCCAGGTGGCCAATGAAGGGAGAACTTCTGAGTGATTTTCAGGGGCAAAAAAGAATCTCAAGAGATAGGTGCCAGCAGTCTTTACACACACTAATGTTATATAAAAATTCAAAAGTATTCAATATCTGCCTTGATATGCCAGAGCTGAGATTCTACGTGTCAGTAGACAAAGGTGAAATACTGGTGAAAAACCTCACTTTTAATTACCTTGTGATCATTTTCCCCCTCTAACATTCTGTGCTACTTTAAGTAGATATCAAAACTTGTTAAACGATTGTATCTCAGAGGATAAATGCTGCTTTTTTTTTTTCTTTTTGGTTCTCATGTTTCTGAGTAAAAGCCATCATTTTCAAGTTAATAGAGCATTATGTTTTCTCTGCAAATAAAATCTCATAAGTCATAAGCAAAGAGTGAGGTAAATTCATAAAGAGGAGACAAAGCACTATTTTTCCTCCTGGCACTTGGGATCTCTGATAGGTTAAAAATGATGTTTTTATCTCTGGTGATTTATCAAACTCGAGATTTCACAAAAGATAAACAGATGCATTGAAGAAATAATACATCATCTTAATGCTTCATTTTGACACTTTTGGTATCTAAAGAGCATGTATCTTAAAGATCTCCCCTCCAAAAACTCAATAGTTTCCATGATTTACGCATTTAATTCTTGTTTTTAAGACACACTGAAATGAGAACATGCCAGGAGGCACCTTTCAAGAAGATGGCCACATTTGAAACATACAGATTATTTATAGAAGAAAAACTCAAAGAGCTGAAAGAAAATCTGGTTGTCAACAGACAGTTGCTTTTTCTATGTTTTTTTTCCTGTAGTTCATTTTGGTTTTTGTGTGGGTGGCTCATGTGAGCTCAAAGGTTATTTGCTAAATGTTTTGTGAGATTAGAACATGTTGTCCTTTAAAACCTAAATTTAAATTTATGTTTAGTGCAAACATGTTTAACTTTACAATATGTGGTATGGAATAATATGTTTAAATACAAAACTATATCTAGAGTGTCTATGATAAATCAAGAGCTATACTTTTATTTTTATTCACCGTTTAGAAGGTCTTATTCTCCATCATGTTCCCAGTGGAAAACTCACAAATACAGTAAGTACACTTGGTGCAAATAATTTCTCTTTTTACTTTTTGTGTTACTTTTGCCCATCAATTTCAGTATTAATGTAACCATATTTTGAAAGTACTTAGATACTAGAAGTTAAATGAACAGGGGCTATAGACCAGATCTGGGCAGTCCATCAAACAACGTACAATTTTTGGATCACAGAGTGGGAAACAAAAGAGCAAAAACACATTTAAAAAGTGGGAAGAACTTATTTTTTATTTTATTTTATTTTGTTTCTTCAGAAATGCTGAGCTCCCAGATTCAGCTCCAACAAGCACTAGGAGCCCTGCAACATGGACAGATGGTAGCAGTCTGCTGGGATTTGAGTCTTCCTTCTGCCTCTTTGAACTATGTGATCTTGGAAAACTTATTAACCTCTCTGTGCCTCAGTTTCCGAGAAGGCAGTGGTTCCTTACTGCCTAGTGGGAGATTAGAGTTGCTCTGTCCCTAATATTTTGCACAGGGCCTGATAGGCTGTGCCCTCACTGAATGTTGGCTCCCTTTACCCTATATGGCCCTAGGGCTTCCACCTATGTTATTTCATTTAATCTTCACAGAAACTCTGTGAAATAGAAAAAAAAAAAAAACAAAACAAGAAACACCGTTCAGAGGCAAACCCAGTAAGAGTAGTAGGAAGCAGTACATGCGAACTTTACTATAAATAAATACACAAAGAAACACTTCCAAAAACTCAAGAACACCAGAACTCCCATTCTCTGGGATTCATCTGTGGGAAGGAAACCCCTTAGGGGGTGCAGTGGATGGGGCTGAGGAGCTCCACTGCCTGTCTGGGGAAAGCTGTAGGGTTAGCTGGCCCCGGGGCAAAGTCATCATGCCACAGCTTACTAGCGTGTGACCCCAGGCAGTTGTTCACCCCTCCGAGCCTCAGTTTCCTCAGTGGGCTTTGCAAGGTTGCTGTAGAAATTAAACAAATTACAAGGGCCAAGCATTTGGCGAGTCTTTGGCAAAGAGAAAATTCTCTATAGATGGAGGTGGCTGTGACAGCTATAATCATTATACAGATGGCTGTGTGTTGGCCATCAGACTGGGCTCAAAGGGTGGCATTTCATTAGCATCCAGGTCAAGTACAGTCACTAACTTCTGTTCTTGAGAGTCCTCCATAAAACACATATTGTTAGGTGTCAGACTTCGCTTTTGCCTTTCTTCCCCCTCTCCCCAGTGCAACAGAGTTCTCAGGTCACTGGTGATAAAAAACCACCTCAGAATTTCTCACTTCCTTCAAAGGAGAGTGAGTCAGTGAAGTCTCTAAAGACAGCGTTCTTCAGGGACAAGCTCCCAAATTCAGGGGTGTGACAGCACTTCTTCAGAAAACAGCATTTGGGGTCTTGTTAGTGCCCAGCTGACCCAAACCTGAAGTTTAACCACACGGCTTGGGGAGATGGAGAAGCTCGGGGAGGGAACCCCAGCATGAAGACCTATGGGCACAACCTGTAGGATGTCAGAGGAGAGCTTTTCACAGAGCTGCCATCGCGGTGGGCAGGCTGTGTTCTTAAACCTTCTCTTCCCGTGTCTCTTGGCCAATGCGCCATGAAATTCAAATCCATTTTGGCAAAGTGGCATGCTCTGCCAGATTTTTACGTACTACAACGCCTCCATCCAGTCAAATTTCTTTCTCATCTTTTTTGTCTAAGAGCCCTCCTTGATGGTAGCACAAGGGACCTCCATGCTCCTACTTCTGCTGGTCTCCGTTTCACCAGGCGCCTCCCTCCGACTTCCAATTGGCTGCCACCTTTGTTGCTCTCCCTCAAAGCAATATTGTGTGTGAGTACAGTCAGAAGGTGAGTTCTCACTTTCATGTCCCTCCATATCCTGCCAACTCCTGGATTTCCAGACCTCAAACATCAGAGACCCAATGTCTCTGGACTCCCTAGACTCCCCAGGCTGCTCCTGGCCATCACACACTCTGTGAAATGGTGACCCTCAATTCCCAAGTTCACCTTTTTCCCACAGGCACTGCTCATAGGCCTAGGATTCAGCCGTGTGACTGAAGTAGAGAAAACAAAGCCAGGGGACATTCCTTATCTTCCCCAGTGTTGGGGCCTCCAAGATGCTGGGCCTACTGGGATTTGGCAGTGAATTCCATCCGCCTATTCTTGGCACAACAGATCTTCTCACTGGTTTCCACTGCCCACACATTGAACAGGTGCTAGACAAAGACGGGCCAGAAGCAGGGGCAGTGGCACCCAGGGCTCCCTCCCACCCTCCCTCAGGCCGCTTGTGTGAGGCCACATGAGACTTCTCTAAAGCTAGACACACCAGCAGATGGGTGCTGGGGGAGAGGAAGGCACACAGGTGTCACAGCCAACTAGCACCTCTGGTCCTCCCACTCTTCCCCTCCCCTCCAGGCCTCCACCTCCAGTAGTAACAGAAAAACACTGCAGAAACCCAACAGTCAAAGAATGAGAAGTGCTGTCTTGCAACTTCTGGTTTTACTCCAAGTCCGGTTTGTCCTTCATGATCTGGGTTTAGTTGAGTGAAAAGGGGCTTCACACAGGACTACTGGTTGATGTTGTGGCCGTTTGTTTATCTGAGCTTGCATAATGTAATGCACATTTGAGGAGGTGGTAGGGATATTCCCATAATTTCCTAGAAGATGAATGCCAAAGCTAAAGCTAAATCCCGGTGAATGCAGTCTATATAAAGAAGAGTCCCATTAACAACTGAGAGGAAAATGCTGGTCCCAGGGAGCATACTGGAACAAGCACTAATGAATAAAATACAGAAATAATGCTTTAATAATACATGCGATCATGTTTTTATTAACAGAGAAAGTCTTGTTTCAAAACAAATATATCCTTGAGAGGAGTCGGAAATTAATCTCCAATAGGCAGAACTCCGCATTATTATATATTCTAATCATAATTACAACCTGCTCTTAATGTGAACATTCTAAATTATTAGTCACTTTATTAGGAACCAGAAAGAGGACTTCCTGCTGCATAATGAGAAGAACTCACAAGCTTCGAGAATGAGAAAAGCAAGAGACAATTCTGCACAGAGCTGGGAAGTGGTGGATGTCATTTGTTTCATAAAAGTGCCTCCTTTCTCCTTTTTTGTTTAGGAATTGGTACACGCTTAGGGGTTCAGACAGCACCAAGCTTCAGAACTGCAGTTTCTAGGGCGAGATAAAAATGTGTATCACAGAAAAACAACGATTTATCATGGTAACAGTCACATCGCACTGCAGAAACCACTAGAGAGTGCTTACCATTTTTATTTCAAACACGGTTTTCCCGAGTCTTCAGGTGACAAACGGAGACAGATGCCAGAAGGCTTTTTTCCATTTGTTCCTAATAAAAATGGCTAAATTCTGAGTTCACTGTCATCTGGGGTGACATTAAGACTGTGCTTTAGGCTGGGGACGGTGGCTTACGCCTGCAATCCCAGCACTTTGGGAGGCCAAGGTGGGCAGATCACGAGGTCAGGAGCTTGGGACCATCCTGGCTAACATGGTGAAACCCCGTCTCTACTAAAATACAAAAAATTAGCCAGGCATGGTGGCAGGTGCCTGTAGTCCCCAGAGTAGTGAGCAGAGATAGCACCACTGCACTGCAGCCTGGGCGACAGAGCGAGACTCCGTCTCAAAAAAAAAAAAAAAAAAAAAAAAAAAAAAAGACTGTGCTTTAACAAACTGATCCTTCTCTTCCTTCTTATGCATTCTTCTTTTGAAAGGCTCCAAAGGCAACATCTGGGTCTGGTCACTGAAGACAGATGGGCTCCTTCTACTTCTTCTCCCATCCCCTGGAGGCCTCTGCCAGAGGGTAACATGCTATTTGAATGTAATGACATGCTGGTGAAATTTTACTGGCTAGGGTTATTGTGTTATGGTGTTAAGGATGTTAGTATCCTTATCTTTAGGACCCGTTCTGTATCTGTACAGACCTCCTCATTACAAATGGATTTCTCGATTTCAAAACATTCCTGGGCTTTCTAAAGGCTGTCACTGAACTAATTCTTATGATTTTTCTTCCATTACTTTCTTTATACTTCCAAGTCCTCTTTGTCTGACATTGAACCTGAAGCCAATTGCCTGAAAATTATCACTTGTGCTACTGTGGTTATGAACCAATAAAAGGTTCAGAGTTGATCTGGATTTATTTTGTACTGTGCCATCATCAAATCCTTGATATTTTCTCCTGGTGTGAAGAACTCATACACTCAGAATTAGCCTGTTTCATTTTCCTCTTTTTCTTCCCTTTCAGGAACAAGGTCAAAATGTCTACTTCGGTTATAAGAACTAAGGTTTTCATAGGGTAGTGATTAGCGGTAATGAAAAGGTTTTATTAAACATTAACAATGAGCCAGATGCAAAGGTAAGAGCTTTGGAGCGTTGTCCCATTTAATCCTTCCAACAGCCCCATGAGGTAAATATCATGCTCTCTACATGTTATAAATGAGGAAGAAACTGAAGCTCAGAGAGGGTAACTCACTCACAGTCACACAGCTGGTAGAGGTAAAGCCAGGGTCTGAACCTGGTGACCTGACTCCAGAGCCCCTATCCTCAGTCCACACTAAGCTCCACTGTGCTCTCAGCAAGCATGCTGTGCAGCCCGAGGCTCAACGACTGTGTTTCTAAGGTGAAGTTAATTGCAGTGATTCTTTGACTTCCCCCTCCCTTTTCAAACTTAATCACATCTCTGAATGTTTAGAAGTTTTTCACCTGGAGTCCATATAGTCCATCCTCATGTCCCAGGAAGGGCAGTATCTGTGGTCAGTATGTAGGGGCCCAGAGGGAGGAGCCAGGGCCACACCACCCCTGAGACTGAAGCCAGTACAAGTCTACATACAGTGAATGAGAAGGTCCAAGACACACTCACCTTCAATCAGGGTGTCTCGAGTGCTGTTTCATACCCCAGACATGTTTCAGCCTGATCAACATTTCTGAAGAAATAACCCACCAACAGAAGAAGGGTGGTTTACATAAATTTCTTAAAGGAATGAGGTTGATGCTGAGTGTACCAAGATAGTCCAGGGAAGTAGACACCCTGTGGGCTCCAGGGTCTGGAGTAGGTCACAGGGGACACTCAGATCTCCAGCCAGGCCTGAGGGCACGAGCTGTCCTGATAGTGTGACCTGCTGCAACCTCCTAATTATAACTGAATTCTATCTGAAGATATGCTTGTAGAACAGATAGGGCACGTACTGATGACTTGGTGGTTAGATTTTATTTCTGATGAATAAACTGGCATTCAGATTTAAATAGTACTCATTTTTGAGTTCAATTAAGATAAGTCAGTTTCTCTGAGCCTGATATACTGTAGGCGACCAATAAATTAACAATTTTGAGTCTGCAAATGAGGGGACCCAATCCTGTGCCTTCATGACCCATAGTCCCTGATGCTCCTGGTCCCTCTCCTTGCTCCTCCTCCATGTCCCAGGAAGCAGAAAGTGGAACTCAGTCAGAATCAGGAAGGCTAATGTGGTCATGGTCATTTCAGAGTGTGGTCACTGTGCAGAGACCAGTCTCTGGGGAGGTGTTCCCAGGGGGCCCCTGCTTCCCATCCCATGAGAAACCTGTGCTCTTGGCACATTTACTCCAGAGACCTGTGTTAGGAGGCTCACCCAAAGGTGCAAGGTCCCAAGAGCTGGTCTTTAGAAAGAAGGAAGAAGCTGGGCTCAGTCTGAGCCTAAAGCACTCACTCCAATTCAGCCCTCATCAGAGCTCCTGGGGCGGCTCCCACACATTCCTGCAGGTACAGTCACATGGCACTGAATCACATGCACTTTGCTCTTTTGGAACTGCCCAGTTAGGGAGGAAGGGGGATGGTCAGGCTGGGAGGTTGTGTTGGATGCAGGCACATTCCTAGGTTCCTGGCCATAACACCTGCCCTGATCCCACCGAGGAGCCCCCATCTCCACCCCATGAGAGGGTGCCCCAGATGCAAGCTGTGGTGTGACCAAACCCAGCCCTCCCAGGGCCAGCAGCGACCCAGTGTGATGAAAAATCCCATAAAGCTACCAACTCAGTGAATGACTGGCCTTTCTCTTTTAACACTTTCTTCCCACAGAGTCAGGACATGACGATAAACAAAATGATGGTTGTTGAAGTTAAACAATAATTTCAATGATAAGCTGTGATGGATCTCACTTGGTGTTCAGTGTGTCATTTTATTTTGCTATTTTGGTCTACTGAAGCCAAAATGAATATTCAAGTTTCTCAGCCTCAGCATTACTGTCATTTGGGGCTAGATAATTCTTGGTTGCAGGGGAGTGGTCTGTGCCCTGTAGCATGGTTAGCAGCATCCCTAGCCTCCACCCACTGCGTACCAGTGGCACTACCCCTCTCAGTGTGACAACCAAAAATGTCTCTAAACATTGCGAAACATCCAAACACTGCAAAATTGCCCCTGGTTGAGAACCACTGCTTTAGAAGGTTGACCCAGTTTCTTGCTAATTTGATGATTAGGTTTAAGTAAGTCTGGTACTTAAAATTCCTCAGGCAGGACCCCTGTTAAAACACCCTCCCATTTAGGAATGAGATCATGGCCAGGCAGAGGGCCACTACTGAGGGGCAGGCGTTTTGCCAACTGGCTCCTGTCAAGTACTGTGTATGATTGTCAGGTTGTGTTAAGTGAGCTGTTCCTCACTGGTTTAGCGTCAGGCTTTGTGGGTGTCACATGGTCAGTGTTCCTAGTAAGTTGGGAGTTGATTTACCACAAGCTTCAAGTCTCTGTAAGTCATTTGGGGTTCTAAATTCAACATATGGACTGCCTTTCCCTGCAGAGCTGTGTCTCCAGGGACCCGTAGATCCCTGAGTCACTCAATTACAAAAATTCAACAGGAGCCAACTGACCTCGGTGAGTGTGTGCCAGGGACAGAGAAGCCACGTGGTGCAGACACGAGTTCCAGGCATGGAAAAAATCCTCCTTCTTGGTCTTTACGTGTCCAATCGACAGAAGAAAACTCACCATTGAGGATATTGTGAGAGAGCCTAACTTAGTAGCAAGACAGATGGCAAACATCCGAAGTTTCAGTACAACATTGAGCATGGACACGGTGCAGAACCTTCTGCAGGCTGGCCTCTGTGACCTGCAAAAACTGCTCGTTAGATGAATAAATATCATACATGTAGAGAAGTCCCGTTTCCATGCTTATATTAATTTATACTAATGGAGGTCACAGACGTTAGAGAAACACGTGAAGGGGAGAACGCAGGCACAGATCCAGAGAGGCTGTTCTGATTGGGTCATTTACTGCCTGAAGAATTCAAAATACCAGAACAAACTACTTGAATCTAATCCTCAACATAACCAGCCCACCTTCCCTCCTTCCTTCCCTTGCAGTCAGGAGCTTCCATTTGTTTCCAAAGTGTTTCTCCAACATGTTATGTCTCAAGAATTGGCACCGGGTAGCTGCCATGTTTCATAATATGAGGAATTAACATAACCATGGAGATACGATCCACAGTGATGAGAAAGTCATTTATGCATCTGACAAATAGCTTTTCTGCACCTACTGTGTGCAAGATGGTCTTTCAATCACTCTAATGAAGGGAGTCTTTTTTCTTTGCTTTGTGTTTTAGTTGGAGGGAAGCGAGGACGTATTAATATAACTAGAGTAAAATAAGAATGAAGAAGGCACAGAGAACAGAAAGATACTGAATCACAAAACCAGTAATTACCATCATTTAGGAGGAGCTGTAGGTCTCAGATTCTTATCTGACCAGAGAGGAGAGTTAAATGTGGCCCGTAAAACTTTTCTTTGTTCCTTCTTGACTTTCTTTGTTTCGAAAACCACATGGGTTTAATATTTAAACTTTTAGCATTTGTGTGTGTGTGTGTGTGTTCAAGGAAATAACTCAAATAGAAAGTTACACTCAATGTATCTGCTTCTCATTTGTATTAAACTCACACCCTGATGTGCCCTCTCAGTTAAATAGTTACCTGTTTCCCTGTAGCTCTGCGGTTTCTGCAGGGCCTGGAGATCCACATGTAAAATCCCTCGTGTAACAAACACAGTGCTTTGTGCCCTGGTGGAAAAACAGCGCTGCTGAAAGCCTCTACCCATGTATAATTCAGCAACATCACCTGGGGCTGCAGGCACGGTTTGGAGGACAATGACATGGGTGCCTCGGGATCCACACCTAACTGGGGCATCTCATGACAATCAAGAGAAAGGATAATGTCTGCTTTGCTACCTGAATCAATATCTCTCTGCGCTGGTGTCACAATGACAACTGAAAGGGTGTGGCAGAGGCATGCAACTCTCAGGGAACAGCCTGCAGAACATCTTGGCACGGGGAGGACAAGAGCTGGCCAGACACTCCTGGAAGATCTGGAAGGAGACGCTGAAGCTCTACCCATCCCACTGTAAAGGATAACACCAGGAAATCCTGGTTAATACAGTTTAACCTCCTAATCATGCACTGACTGTCCCCCACCACTGCATGGGAGGCAGAGAAAAATAAAACACTATGCACATGTGTCCAAATAGAATCAAGGGCACTTTTTAATTTTTTTTTTTAACTCAATATGTAGAGTAAGGTTTTCACTGGTCTGATCAAAAGAAAACCAGGGACAGACAACTCAGTGACTGTGCAATGCAGACCCCTGCCTGAAGAAGGGACTTCAGGTGGGAAACTCTTGTAGAAAGTCCCGTGCAAAGCTGGCTATGACTGCACCCCTCAAAGAGTATGAGGAAACAGGAAAAAAAAAAAAAAGAGTTCAAGTGAAGAGGAAAGGACCCTTGAAGGCCTGCCAGCCAGCTCCTAAGTGATCTTCCTTATATGTCAATATCTTGGTGCTGCTGCAGGACATTGGAGCAGGCTCAGGGTAACCTCACCCCTGCTGGCAAGAGGCTCCCTGGCCCCGCCTCCAGACCCGCCCCAGGCAGGAAGAAGAGCACCCAGGTCTTGGGGCATGCTGACGGAAAGGCAGCCTTCCTAGAGACGCCTCTGTCCCCTTTAATTAGAGTTTATTGGTAGGAAATCAGAGTCTGAAGCCAACTGGGGGCTTCACAGTGATCCTCACACCCAGATGGGCTGACCCAGGAGCAGTGTAGGCTCTACACACCATTCTGCTGTCAAGTGGTCAAAATGAGCACATCAGAAGGTCAAATTCAGGCTTGGCCTCCAAGTGCAGAGACAGCATTAAGTTCGAGAGTATTGCGGGCAACCATTATAATCTTGTAATTGCCTATGCAATGCACAAGATTTTAAAAGATATGTATTGCACAAACAATATTGTGAAACAACAGAAATCAACCCTCTCATCTTAAAAAAAAACCTTAATACGAGGTTCCAGGAGAGGATTTAAAAAATGATATGGCTGTTCTTTGCTTCAGGCAATAAACCTGCTACTGAAAACCTGTGTGTAAATACAGCCTTATGCCAACAAAGTCCTTCTTAAAAATGCACCAGAAAACAGGCTCTGTTTTAAGCACTTAATCGTATTTGCTCATTAAGTCTTCAGAAGCCCTGGAAGTAGATTTTATGAAGATCTTCATTTTGCAGGTAGGAAATTGCAACACAGAAATGTTCAGTAACTTGGACAAGATTACAGAACTGAGTTGGAAAAGGGTGCCCAGGCCTCTGGGCCCACCTCCCTAACCACGGGCTACACTGCCTCCCAATGGACTGAGAGTGAGTTAGTTCCCTGGCAAAGCCTGCCCCTCCCAAGCATGCTGTTTATAAAGATAAGTATGGTCACACATGGTCACATTTAATATCAACAACATCCCATACTTAAATCTTTGAATAAAAAGATATGCCTATTTCCTGATAGAGCATCACACAGCTAAAACACAGAGCTGAATGCATAAAGAAGTACCTTCCCCATATCCATTCGCCTTTCTTTTCTTCAAAAGCCTCAAATAGATTTGGGCAGCAATATAGCCAATTAAAAAAATACTTTCCTGGAGAGGATCTACAAAAAATGTCAGCTAACATCATACTTAAAGGTAAAAGGCTGATGTTTTCTCCCCCTAGGTTCAAGAAGAAGATGACGATGTCTGTTATCACAGCACTTCTTTTCAACACCAAAATGGAGATTCTAGCCAGGGCAATAAGGCAAGAAAAGGAAATTAAAGGCAGAGATTAAAAATGAATAAGTAGGCCAGGCACGGTGGCTTAAACCTGTAAACCTAGCACTTTGGGAGGCCAAGGAACTCAGAGGGCTGAGGTGGGAGGATTGCTTGAGCCTGGGTATACTGAGCCATGATCATGCCATTGCATTCTAGCCTGGGCGACACAGTGAGACCCTGTCTCAAAAAAAAACTCCAAAACAAACAAAAAGGAGTAAGTAAAACTGACTCCACTCAAAAAGACATGATTGTCTATGTAGAAAAATCTTAAGGAATATTTATTTATTTATTTGTTTGTTTATTTTTGAGACAGGGTCTCACTCCTGTCACCCAGACTTGACCTCAGTGGCACGATCATTGCTCACTGCAGCTTGACCTCCTAAGCTCAAGCAATCCTCCCAACCTCAGCCTCTCGAGTAGCTGGGACTACAGGTGTGCGACACCGTGCATGGCTAACTCTTCTGAATTTTCAGTAGAGACAGGGTCTTGCTGTGTTGCTGGAGCTGGTCTCAAACTCCTGGGCTTAAGTGATTGCCAGCCTTGGCCTCCCAAAGTTGCTGGGATTACAGGTGTGAGCCACTGTGTCCAGACTAAGAAATATATGATAAAGCTGTTAGAGAAATAGGAGCACAGGAGAACCAAGGTGACATCATTTTAAAATCGACTCCATCTTAAAACTAGCGAGGTACATTACTTGCCAGTCACGAACCATGGTCATAAGATGTTTACAGTTGAGAAAACAGCTTAAATGTACCTGAAAGAACATAATCTTACAGCAATGGAAAGTCCAGATGTCCTAATACCCATAACAATATATTATTTTAAGATAATTATATTTATGCTTTGATGTATTTATTCACTAAAAAAAGCAAGGGGCCAAGTGCGGTGACTCACGCCTGTAATCCCAGCCCTTTGGGAGGCTGAGCTGGGCGGATCATGAGGTCAGGAGTTCGAGACCAAACTGCCCAATATGGTGAAACACTGTCTCTACCAAAAATACAAAAATTAGCTGGGCGTGGTGGCGCGTGCCTATAGTCCTAGCTACCCGGGAGGCTGAGGCAGAAGAAACGCTTGAACCCGGGAGGTGAAGGTTGCAGTGAGCCAAGATCATGCTACTGCAATCTAGCCTGGGTGACCAAGTGAGCCTCTGTTTCAAAAAAATAAATAAATTAATTAAAAAATAAATAAAAATAAAAGAATAATTTTCTCTACATCAACAGAACAATAAATTTTGCCATGCTGTCAGCCCACCCACACATAGACAGAGCTTAGCTTAACCTTTACAAAGGTAAAACCCCTATATAAGAAGGTTTTAAAACAAAGATAGCCCAGGCATGGTGGCTCACACCTGTAACCCCAGCACTTTAGAGGCTGAGGTGGGTGGATCACCTGAGCCTGGGAGTTCGAGACCAGTCTGGGCAACATGGTGAAATGCCATTTCTACAAAAAATACAAAAATTAGCTGGGCGTGGTGGTGGGTGCCTGTAGTCCCAGCTACTTGGGAGGCGGAAGTGGAAGTATCACCTGAGCCTGGGAGGGTCAAGGTGCAGTGAGCCATGATCACATCACTGCACTCCAGCCTGGGCAACAGAGGGAGACTTTATCTCAAAAAAACAAAAACTGAACAACGACGACAAAACACAAAGACAGCACATTCCTCCTCTTGCTTTCTGAGGATGCCCGACTCTGTAACTGAGTAGTTTTCAATAAATGACCTCTTCTCACTGCACTGTGACTTGCCTTGAATTCCTTCCTGCACATGATCCAAGAATCCCCTTTTAGGATTTGGATCAAGACCCACCTTCTGGCAACAAAGCTACTGGAACTACTGAGTTAAAGAAAGGCACAAAGTACAAGATTGATATACAAAAATCAATTGTATTTCTGTATTCTAGCAATGAACTGGAACTCAAAATAAAAATGCCATTTACAATAGCATCAAAATGTGAAATCCTTAAGAATACTTTTTTTTTTTTTTTGAGATGGAGTCTCGCTTTGTTGCCCAGGCTGGAGTGCAGTGGCGTGATCTTGGCTCACTGCAAGCTCCACCTCCTGGGTTCATGCCATTCTCCTGCCTCAGCCTCCCAAGTAGCTGGGACTACAGGCGCCCGCCACCACGCCCGGCTAATTTTTTGTATTTTTAGTAGAGATGGGGTTTCACCGTATTAGCCAGGATGGTCTCGATCTCTTGACCTCGTGATCCGCCTGCCTCGGCCTCCCAAAGTGCTGGGATTACAGGCGTGAACCACCACGCCCGACCAAGAATACATTTTATAAAATGCAAGATCTATACATGAAAACTAAAAAAAACCTCACAGAATGAAAATTTAAAAGACGACTTAAAAAAAAGGAGAACTATACATTGTGTTCATAGGTCAGAGAACTCGATATCACTAAGATGTCGCTTCTCCCTATATTGATCTATAGATGCAACACAATGCCAATCAAAATGAATGCCAGCAGACTTTATTTATTTTGTGTATATGGTAGAACAATACAAGCTAATTAGAAAATCTGTAAGAGAATACAGAGGACCTAGAAGAGTCAAAACCATTTTGAGAAAAGAAGCGTTGGAGGATTCACATGGCCTGATTTTAAGGCTTACTATAAAGCTATAGTAAGCGCAACAGTATGGTATTGGGGTAAGGATAGACACATAAGTGACTAGAACAAAGTAGAGAGTTCAGAAATAGAGCCACATATGTATGGTCTACTGATTTTCCACAAAGGTACCACGGTAATTGAATGAGGGAAAAACAATCTTTTCAACAAATGGCACTAAAACAATTGAACATCCACATGAAGAAACAAAGAAATAAATGAACCTTATCCTTTACTTCCTACCATATACAAAAGCTAGCCCAAAATGAATCCTAGACCTAAACGTAAACACTAAATCTGCAAAGTTGCCAGATGAAAACGTAACAGAAAGTCTTAGTGACCCTTGGTTTAGATTTTGTGAGATAAGACACAAATTTTGAATTGTTTCAAAATTTAAATACACTGGTAAGAAAATGAAAGGCAGGTAATGGATTAGGCAAAAATATATGCAATCTCATATAATAAAGGATTTCCGTATAGAATTTATAAATACATCTACAGCTCAGTAGTAGGAAAACAAAATCCAGTTTAACAGATGGGCAAAAAATCTGAACACACACTTCACCAAACAAGATTAAATGAATGGCAAATAAACACATGAAGAAGATCTGAGAAATGCAGATTAAGACCACGATGAGAAGGTACTACCCACCCACTGAAATGGCTAAAATGAGTAAGACTTGCAAAACCGAGTATTGGTGAGGATGCAGAGAAACTAACATCATTGCTGGTGGGAGTGTAAAATGTTACGGCCACTTTCGAAACAGCGGGGCAATTTCTAATAAAGTTAAACCTATACCTACAGAAGAACCCAGCCATTCCACCCCTCGGTATTTACACAAGATAAATGAAAACATATGTCCACATAAAGTCGCATATAAAATTGTTCACAGAAGCTTTATTCATAATAGCCAACATGGGAATCAGTGCATATACCTACCACCTGCTTAATGGGTAAACAAATTGTATACATCTACACAAAGGAATACCACTTCACAATAAAGAGGAACAAACCTATGCCATTCCATTTCTGTTAAATTATAGAAAAGGCAAATTTACAATGAAAGAAAGATAAGTAGTTTCCAGGAGTTGGGGATGGGGGAAGGGATTGACTGTAAAGTTGCACAAAGGAACTTAGTGGGTGACAGAAATGTCCTATATCCAGATACTAGTGGTGGTTATATGACAAATGCATTTGTCAAAACTGCCTAATTGTGCACTTAAAATTGGTTAATTTTAATTCATGTAAATTATATCTAACATTTATTATACATTTTTATATTATATAATTTCTATACATAAAAACAGATTTTTTTTTTTTTTTAAAAAAAGCTCATTTCCCCATACTCCCTAGCCCAAGGGTTAGACATGTAACCTCCCTTGCCAATGAGAACAGGCAGTTGTCTACTGGGAAGCTCCTCTGTAAAAGCTACTGCTTTCCTGATAACAAGATACCGCCTTTTTCTCTCTGTCCTTTCTGCACCTACCTGCTTGGAACTCAGCCACCTTGCGACCTTGAGAATAGTTTTAAAGGCTGTACTATGGAGGTATATTGGTTCCTAGGGCTGCTGTCACTCCTTACCACAATCCTGGTGGCTAAAAACAGAAAAGTCTTTTCTCGCAGTTCTGGAGGCTAGAAGTCTGAAATCAAGGTGTAAGCAGTTCCGTGCCCACTTCTGAAAGCTCTTTCTTTCCTCTTCTGGCTTCTGGTGGTTGCCAGCAGTCTCTAACATTCCTTGGCTTGCAGCCGCTTCACTCCCATCGCTGCCTCCACCAGCAGAAGGCCTTCTTCCCTGAGTCTCTGCTCTTCTTCTCACAAGGACAGCAGTCATATGGGGTTAAAGCCCACCCTACTCCAGGTGTGACCTCGTCTTAATTTGATTCCATCTGCAAATCTCCCTGTTTCCAACAGGGTCACATTCACAGGTACTGGGGGTTAGGACTTGAACATCTCTTTTTCAAGGACAGAATTCAATCTACAACCTGGGGACAGAGAGGACAGACAGTAAGAGCCCCGGCCCTACTTCGTCGTGGAGCCACAGCGTGAGTTCTGGGCTGCCTACCTCTGTCTTCTCATTAGGGGAGAACAGTAAGCCCCTATTTAGTTAAACCACTGCAGTCAAGCACTTTAGCTGATACACTCTGCCTCCCCTAACTGTTAAAGGAGATCACAGTCCCTCCTTGACCTGTTCAACAAGGGGCCAGGGTGCCCAGCACTAGCAAAGCACTGGGCCCGAGGTGGCAGTTCACCGAGTGAGTGCTCAGATTGTCCTTGCACGTTCTCTTGGCCCAGCCACCCACCTTCCACCATCGCAGCCTAGGACTGTCCCTCCTCGGTCTGCTGAGTCTTGGGTGACCTTAGCCTTCTCCCCCGCAAAGCATTTTAAGGCCCCTGTGGTGGCTTCACCAGCTGCAACAGCTTCAATTTCCCTGTCTGGCCCACGCCTTCCTCCAGCTCTGTGTTCTGTGCCTGCTCTGCCCTCCAGCCACGCTGAGGGGCTCAATGTCTCTCTTGACAATTATCCTCTATCATGCTCCATACCCAGGACCACCTAAGGCTCAGCACCATGCTCCGCATCGCACTGTTAATTCCCATGGGGCCCCTTCTCCCACACATCTCCACACCCATCCGGACCCACAGATGGCCCCTTCCTCATGCCAGCCTTCCAGCCCAATACCTCTTCCACGGGCTACAGATGTCTCCCTGCACATTCCATTTTTTGATGAAAACAGGATAAGCAGAAACCTGAGGGAGTGCACGATCCTCTGCAGAATGCATCAGGCCTTTTCAGTGCCATGATCTCTGCTTCCACCTTCTGAGTTCTTCAGGCTCCTGTCCACGGCAGAGTTTAAAACATCCCTCCCCTTGTACCTAGCCCCAGATCCATTTGTATGTCCTTAGAATTATTTGACTGTGCTTACTCCTAAATCTTCCCTCTCCCTTCTCATCTCCCTGTGCATAGAGGTGGCATCATCAGGAAAGAGGCCAGTCCTGATCAATAACTGCACTTCCGCCTGGCAGATAGAAGGGCGTCTCGGAGCCTGGATGTCAGTTTTTGCGACACACATCAGGTGCCGCCCCTCTTAAGTGACGACCATCAGATACGGAGTTCAGCAACAGATATGGAGAATGCAGCTATATTAAAATATTTTTATAGACAAATAGAGGTCAACACAATGATTGCTTCCCCACTTTCTGCTCTTCGGGGTGAGCCCTCAGCTACTTAGCCAGTAACCACCTTGCAGAGTCACAGGAAATGTCGCAAGCCAGATCTTCCCAGGCCAGAGTCTTTTTCCTTCCTCCTCCTCCTTCCTTTTCTTCTCTTTCCTTTCTGTAGTAAGTATCACCTGTGGCCTGGGTTTCCAGCATGGTCACCTCCAGCACAGTGGTACCTGCCCTCGCCTCCCTCTGCTGCAGGCCCCTAGCAGCCCTCCCTGCCTCCTGGTTGGCCCCGGCTGGGAGGTCTGGGGGCCCCTGGGGGTCCTGCCCACACCTCTCTGTGACTGCACTGGCTGATGTGGCAGAACACAAGGCTGCCTTCCTCGGGGTCCCCAGAAGCACGTCCAGATGCCATTGCTTGCCTTGGGGGTATCCTGACAGATGGAATCCCGCCCCCGCCTGTGCCAGGTCAGGAAGGGACCATCCCTCATCTGCTCAGCCTCATCTCTACCTTCCTGTCTCTCTTCCTGTTTGATGTTCTTTCTTGTGTGTGCCTTTGTGTGTGTGTGTGTGTGTGTGTGTGTGTGTGTGTGTGTGTAGGGGTCTTTATATATTTGTCTGCCTTCCTGTATTTTTCTTTTTCTTTTTTTTGAGATGGAGTTTCGCTCTGTCGCCTAGGCTGGAGTGCAGTGGAATGATCTTGGCTCACCGCAACCTCTGCCTCCTGGTTTCAAGCGATTCTCCAGCCTCGGCCTCCCAAGTAGCTGGGATTACAGGTGCCTACCAACAAGCCTGGCTAATTTTTGTGGTTTTTTTAGTAGAGATAGGGTTTCACCATGTTGGCCAGTGTTGGTCAGGCTGGTCTTTAACTCCTAACCTCAGGTGAGCCACTCACCTTGGCCTCCCAAAGTGCTGGGATTACAGGCATGAGCCACCACGCTCGGCCTTCCTGTATTTTTCTTTCTATATTACGTCTTTACAATTTTTTCTATTCTGTACTTTTTCATCTCTCTCTCTCTCTAGTCTAGATGAGTTCTTTCTGTCTGTCTCTTTTTCTGGGCTTACATAAGCACCTTTTACTCTTCTATCTTTTTAATTTTTCTGTGTTTTTCTGCCTTTCTGTATTCTTTGGTGCTTCCAAGTTTTCTCTTTTTTCTTTTTTACATTCCCCAGAAACAGATCTCGTTTTTATTTTTATTCCTGTATTTCTATCTCTTTTTCCTTGTGTTGTTCTTTCTGTCTTGTTTCCTGGGTTAATTCAAGTGTCTCAACTTCCACTCTTCTCTCATGTATTTGCACTCCAAATGATTCCTCCCTTTCATCTTTAGATATTTTCTCTATTAAACTTGGTTTCCTCTACTTGACTTTGGGAAGAGGGTCCTCCCCTCTCCACCCACAGCCTCTCTTCCTGAGCTCTGAAATGCCCTCTTTCTGTACTGAGGGGCAGGTGTGGTGGTCCTCAAGGAGAGTCTCCCAGACGGCAAGGGGGCTGGGCCCAGCAGCCAGCGGCTCACTGGTGGATTCTGAGATGAGAATGTGGGATTCTTGGCACCTTTGCCCTAAACTGTGAACCTGAGCTAGAATTCCAAGACAGCAGGGTAAACAAATCTCCCTCAACATTCTGCTACATATGAGAAAAAGGAAATACGGGACAAAGGATACAGAGGGCACCCTGATGTCCACAGTTTCCAGTTTGTTTCCTATGGAGAAAGAGAAATGCCCAGACAGGACTGTATCCTGGATTCGGGGGCCAGCTGCAGGGTTCTTGTCTGGTCTCTGAGACTCAGTGAAATGCTGAGCCTGGGTCAGAGTTTAAGTACAAGGTGCTTTCCTGCATTGGCCCACTCCTCTACCCTTCGCCCCTGCCACCCTTGCCTGTCCCAGCCTCCCCTGCACCAGAATCTCCCTTTGCTCAGAATGTGGCAGGTGGCAGTTCTGCAGGGTGGAGCAGGTGAAACAGTCCCTGTCTGGGGAGGCGTGCCCCTGAGGTGCAAGGCTGGAATTCACAACACATATTCCTAGAAAAACACAATGCCAAAATGATCGATGGCATTGATAATGCTATGAATGGGTCCAGCAACCAGGACATACTGAGCACATTCCATGTTCCAGGCACTGCACTGAAATGCTGTGTAAGAAAGAGATTCGGCCGGGCGCGGTGGCTCACACCTGTAATCCCAGCACTTTGGGAGGCTGAGGCGGGTGGATCACGAGGTCAGGAGATCGAGACCATCCTGGCTAACATGGTCAAACCCCGTCTCTACTAAAAATACAAAAAACTAGCTGGGCGAGGTAGCGGGCGCCTGTAGTCCCAGCTACTCGGAGGCTGAGGCAGGAGAATGGCGTGAACCTGGGAGGCGGAGCTTGCAGTGAGCCGAGATCGCGCCACTGCACTCCAGCCTGGGTGACACAGCGTGAGACTCCGTCTCAAAAAAAAAAAAAAAAAAAAGAAAGAAAGAGATTCTGCTTTTATAGAGGAGTCTCAGAAGAGTTGTACAATATCTGTCTCTAGGTCACACACTGGAACCCAGATAAATATGGCTCCAAAGAATACGATCTGTCTGGCTCTCCTGGTCCCCAGGCCCCAACACAGCTGGTTCAGCACAGCTGCATGAGAGCCCACATCATTGTTCACAAAGCGGGCTCCTACCAGACTGTCTTGTTCACAGTGGCAAAAATATCATCTTTCCCAATGGTGCTTGGTGCAGGGGAGGGTCTCAGTAAATGTACATTCAAAGATACACACATGCACATGTGCGCGCGCACACACACACACACACACACACACACACGGCTCCCCTCTGTCCTGAACCGTATCCAGAGCACACGCCACTCTCTTGCTTCAGATATTTGTACATGCAATTCTCTCCACCAGAATACCCTCCATCACCTAACCACCTCCTCCCGGTTTCAAGAACGTAAGACACCTCATCAGGAAGTCCCCCACCAGCTCTCCATCCCCGGAGTGATTCAGGCATCCTCCTCTGAGCTCCCACCAAACTGGCATGTCCACCACAGAAACTTTTGCCATGCTGCCATGCGAGCGCTGCTCTGACCAGGGCAGGACTGCGACCACCCCAGCATCCAGCATGGCACAGGGAACCTGGTGAGGCAATGACCACGTGAAGGAAGCCACTCCCACAGACGGGTGGTGAGAGTAGAGATGGATGCACCAGGTGGGAGCAGAAAAGAAAGTGGATTCAGCCAGGCGCGGTGTTGGCTCACACCTGTAATCCCAGCATTTTGGAAGGCCAAGGCGGGTGGATCACTTAAAGTCAGGAGTTCGTGACCAGCCTGGCAGACAGGGTGAAACCCCATCTCTACTAAAAATACAAAATTAGCTGGGCATGGTAGCATGTGCCTGCAATCCCAGTTACTCGGGAGGCTGAGGCAGGAGAATCACTTGAACCGGGGAGGTGGTAGTTGCAGTGAGTCAAGATTGTGCCACTGCACTCCAGCCTGGGCAATAGGGAGACTCCGTCTCAACAAAAAAAAAAAAAAAAAAAAAAAAAAAAAAAATGAATTCAGAGTAGATTCAGAGGGCAGAGAAATAGAGCAAATTCAGCAGAGAGGGTCAGCCACTCACTGCACTGCAGTCACAGGGCCTGCCAGGATCTCTGCAGCCTCTTTTACCCACAGTCTTCCAAGCTCTGGTCTGGAGTCTGGCAATATAAACAGACCCCCAAAGTCCATGCCTGGTGAAGACTCGACCATTTTTGTCACACACTAGAGTTCCAGGAGTGGGAACCTGTACGTGTTTGATTTGACCTGTTTCTGAAACTTTTCCCTGCTGAGGCTTAACTGAAATTGTCAGAACATGAAATCAATAGGGCCTTGGCAAAGGGCTTCTATAATTGAATATATTACTTTCCAATTTCTCCTCCTCCTTCCCTTTTGTGTCAAATGAAGAGTCCAGTTTTCATTACCGAGCCTTTCGGAATAGAAAATGATTGTTGGATGATCCATTCTCTTTGGTCATGTAGCATGCATTTGAACTCTACTCTCCTGAAACTGATCTTGGTAATTTCCAACAACAGATGTGTAAATAAATGTTTGATACTTTCTCCCTCTCTTAACAGTTTCCTCATTTTGCAAGTTCCTCCTTAACTGTCCTGGTGTTTGGAGGAATAGAAAGGGGAAAACCAGGAGGCCTTAAATAGATTTTACAGGCACCAAAGCATGCATCTGGAGTACGGTCAGCTAGAAAGATCTTGTTTCAATAATATGATCTTCACGTTCAGCTGAAGACTATGTTATGGAACCTGACTGCCCTTAGTGACTGCTTAAAGCTGACATAAGGCAGAAAAATGTACATTTAATATGGGAAAGAAATTAGGCCTCAAGATCTTTGTTTCCTGAGTCTCTGCAGCAGCTCAGCTGGTGCTGGGCCCATGAGGCAGCTGCAGGAGGCATTCTAGGGGCTGCGAGTGGGAGGTGATGGGTATAGTATGAGGGGTTTGGGGCAAATCCAGTGAAGAAGGGACTGGCAGGGGAAGCGCTAACCCCACTGCAATTTGGGGCTCCCTGGGGCTCTGTGTCTCCAACTCTACTGTGGCATCTCTCTTCCCAGCTTGGACTCCTCCCTCAGCTCGCTCCCCATCACAACATCCCAAGTCCCACCAACACCTCCCCAGGTGCTACCTGGGTAGCACCTCCTCCCCTCTGCTACCACCCAAGCTCAGGCTGCACCCTCACTCTTCTGGGCCCTTGGTTACTATAGCCTTAAAATGGTCACTCTCTCAGCACTGACTGCAGAAGCCTCGCCCTAGAACTCCCACGTGATCAGGCCATGACCTCTGCAGGGAAGGTAGAAATGGAAGAGCCACAGCCCCACAAGACTGTGGGCCCATCCGCCACCCAGTCACCCTGTCCGCCAGCCTCTCTAGCCTGTGACCAATGGGATACTGACACCTGTTTGACGCTCAGGCTGAACTTGCCAGTCGCTCACTGACATTCCTATGCCTTGTCTCAAAGGTCAGTCCCACTCTCTGCCTGGGGATGATAGCACAGGGCATGCTCTGCCATTTGTCATTCCAGACTCAGTTCCAGTCTCACGGCCATCCCAGCCCCTATGCACCAAGCCCACCCCACTGTACGTGCCTCCTCCCTCTCCGCTGCTCCCTCCTCCATCCCCTCTCCCTGCACTTCCCCTGCCACCCTTCCCTCCCAGACAGAGTTCCTCAGGGACAGGAATTGTGTCTAAGTCATTCTCACACCCCAGAACTGGTAAGCAGCATTTTTTTAAAAGGACCTAGTCAGCAAAAATAAAAATGTTTACAGGTCATTTTGTTCCTTAATTTTTTATTTAGCTTTACATTTGAAGTTTCAACTAAGCATTTTTATGTATTTTACTGTAACTAAGGGACTTATATTTTTGGCTAAGCCTTTAAGAATACTAAAACCCGCCCACTTTTTAGAACGTCAAGAAAATTCATGAATGTCTTTACAAGCGGCAGGGAGAGAGGTTTGAGATACTCCTCAGTAAGGACTGAAACAATATCAGGGATTAAACAACAACAATAATAACAAAAACAGTAACTAAACCAGAACCAGACTACCTAACTGCCCAAGGTGCTGGCAAGCAGGGGAAGGAGGGGCAGGAATCTGAGCAGGTCACCGAGAGCTGCCACATGGAATTCCAGGTCAGTAAGTGGCCATGGGTCTCCACCGCCAAGCCACTAAGCTGGCAAGCAGGCAGGCTGGAGTGACCACTGCCCCCAGAGAAGGTGAAGGCATTGATAGGGATGGATCTGACTCCCCTCTCTCCCTTCTCTGCACTTCCTTCTCTGCTGTGTCCTAAACATGCATGTCACCTGCACTCTTGGTTCTAAATACCTCCTCCCAATAAAGGCCGCTGCTCCCCACTTGGCCTCTAGTGGCAGAAACGTCTCCATCCTGCTGTGCTGCTGGCGGCAGGAAGCTGCTGCCGCTGCTGGGCTTGTGCAGAAATGGTGAGGGCGTATGGTCTGACAACTCTATGGGGTCCCTTTTCTTAGTTCTGCAGTAAGATTGCTGGTTATGTGGCAAGACAATGGGCTCTGAACGGCTCCTCGCTATGGCAGGAACTCAGCAAATGTCTGTGATCCCAGCTCACCACGAGGGCCTGCCCTCTGGCCTTGTGCAGACAGGGCAAAATGGAATAACAGGCTCATTTCTGCACACCCGAATACCAACATCTCCAGTAACGCCTCACCCCAGGGCAAGTCTGCTCCCTAATCAGGGGGAACTTCGAGAAACAGTAGTACGGTGTTCAGTCACTTACACCAAGTCAAACTCACTAGCAATTGGTGAAGGGGAAGCTAGAAAATGTCACTTCAGTTGTATGCTCTTCAGTTATGAGCCCAGAGCTCGTCACATGTCCCCATTGATTTGCCTGTTTCTGAAACTGAGCTCTGTCTTGTCCCCTTATCTTGCTGGCTGATTTGTCCAACTTTCATGACTGGCCCTACCTCACCACCTTGCTGGGCCCCTGCTTCCTGGGGTCCATCCTCCTCAGTGAATAGAATTTGCAGCCTCTCTAGGGCCCGTCTGCCTGCGTTCAGGGCCAGCCCTCCGCTGCTAGCCTCTTGCCAGGCTTCTGTGACCCTGGCCACTGGTACAGACCACCCCCACCATCTCTCAGTCACCCTGCTATCTGGATTCCATACTGCTGGCTGGCCTGGGCACCCACTGCCATTTTTCCATGAGACACTGAAAAGTGCCTAGCACGGGGCCTGGCCCGGGATAGATACATGGTGAGTGTGAGCTGTTGTCATTAGCCATTGCTTCTTCCCCGAGTAGGTGTATCAAGATTCAGCAGCTGAAGCCTGTTCTGAATTTCTAAATTTCCATTTTCACATGAAAGACAAAGTACCTATAATGCAAACAATCTGTCTGACTGCTTTGAGGACCTGTTTAAGTTATGATTGTAAATGTTTTCACTGAAGTAGAAAACACATACAGTCAGATGTGTAGCACACATAAGTCTTAAGTTTAAAGCTCCTTACATGTGCATAGGCCCATGGAATCACCCAGATCAAGATACAGGACATTTCCTATATCCTCTCTGAACTCCCCCACCAGGCAGTACCACCCTCTCCCCTCGGACTGTGAACACCAGATCACCATCAACTGGTTTGGGGTCAGGCACAGTGGCTTACACCTGTAATCCCAGCACTTTGGCAGGCCAAGGAGGAAGGACTGCTTGAGGTCAGGAGTTTGAGACTAGCCTGGGCAACACAGTGAGACCCTAACTCAAACAAAAAAATTTAAAAAATTAGCCAGGCGTGGTGGCACATGCCCGTAGTCCTAGCTATTCAGGAAGCTGACACAGGAGGATTGCTTGAGCTCAGGAAGTTAAGGTTGAAGTGATCTATGATCATACCACTGCACTCCAGCCTGGGCAACAGAGTAAGATCCCATCTCTAAAACAATACAAAACAAAACAAAAACAAAACTAATTTCACCCCACCTTGAATGGCACATAAATGGAATTATACAGTATTCACTATTCTGTGTCAGGCTTCTTTCACTAAACGTAATTTCTAAAATCACATAAGTTGTTGCATGTGGCAGTAGTTTATTCATTTTTACTGCCAAGCAGTATTCCAATGTATGACATATATCACAGTTATTTATCTATTCTCATGTTGAACATTTGGCTTCCTGTTTCTGGTTTTTGGATATTATTAATAAAGCTGTTATGAGCATTCCTGTACAAGTCTTTTTGTGAGAATATGTTTTAATTTCTCGCGGCCAAATATCTAGGAAGGGAATTACTGGGTCACAGTATAGGTGTACTTTTAACCTTATAAGAAACTGCCACTACCTTCCAGAGTGGAGATTGCCATTTTAGATTTCAGACAGCCATTATGAGAGCTTTGGTTGCTTTGTAGCATAGACAGGATGGAGTGTTGTCAATCATTTTAGTTTAATCATTTCAGTGGGTGTGTCATGGTGTTTCATTGTGGTTTTAATTTCCATTTCTGGGATGACTAATAAAAATTAGGCAAAGTTGCATGTGCTTATTAACCATTCTTTTATATTCTTTTATGAAGTATCTTTTAAAGCTTTTTGGGCAATTCTTCCTGGGTTGTAACTATACATTATTGCATTGTAGGTGTTCTTTATATATTCTGGATGGAAGTGTTTTGCCAGATACAGCTATTGCAAATAATTTTTCCAAGGCTATGGTTTGTCTTTGTATGTTCTTAATGCTATCTTTTAGAGAAGAAAAATGTCTACTTTTGGAAAAGATTCAATTTATCAAGATTTAATTTACCTCTTAGTACTTTTTGTGTCTTTCTGAGAAGTCTCAGTTTATGCCAACTTCCCAAAGATATTCTCCTATGTTTCCTTTTGGGAAGTTTATAGTTTTTCCCTTTTACATTTAAATCTATAATCAATCTCAAATTAACCTTTGTGTATTATGCAGAAAATAAGGTCACAGTTAATTTAGTTAATTTATTTTCCACTTAGATATCTAGATGTTTCTTGCACTATTAAAAAATTATTTTCATCATTGAATTTCCTTCATACCTCTGTCAAAAAATCAAGTGAACATATATGTGTGGGTCAATTTCTGGACTCTGTGGTGTTCCATTGATCTCTGTTTATCCTGATGCCAATACTGTGTCTGTATTATTGAAGCATTAACACAAGCTTTGAAATCAGGTAGTACAATCTCTCTACATTTCTTCAATGCTTTTTGAAGTTGTTTGGGTTATTTTGGGCCATCCACATTTCCATGTGATTGTCAAATGAGCTTGTGAGTTTCTACAAACATTTCTGTCAAGATTTTGCTTGAAACAGTGCTGAATCTACAGGCTAATTTGAGGAGGATGAACATTATGGCAATGTGGAGTCTTCCCATATACAAACACAGCGTACTTCTCCAGTTACTTAGGCTTGTTTCAATTACTCCTTGGGTGTTTGGTAATTTTTACTGTACAGATATTGCATGTTTTGGTTTTACTATTAAATGTGTTCCTAAGAAACTCATGTTTTTAGTTGATATTGTAAATTAAATTTTATTTTCCAATTGTTTGATAACATATAAAACGAAATTTGTTTTGGATATTGAGTTTGTATCCTGTAGCCCTGTTTTGAGCTATTAGTTCTGGCAGTGTTTTGTTTTGTTTTGTTTGGTAAAGTCTTCTATTTCTTTTTTCCTGTCTTGTTGCTCTGGCTAGGCCCTCCAATACAATGTCAAATAAAAGTAGTAAACTGGACATTCTTGCCTTGTTCTGTCTTTAGGAGAAAAATGTGTATTTTTTTTGTAGGTTCTTTTGTAGACATGCTCTCCAAAAATTGAGGAAATTCCTTTCTATTTCTGCTTTGCTGAGACTTTTCATCATGAGCTCATGTTGGATTTCATCAAATATATTTTCCCCATAATATAATCATATTTTCTCTCCTTTGTTAATATTGTACATTTTATTGACATATTTTGAATATTAAGCCAACCCTGCATTCTTATAATAAACACCACTTTGTTATGATATATTCTATTATGTATTTTCACCTATATTCATGGAGAATATTGGTTTGTAATTGTTTTCTTTGTACTGTACTTATTAATTAATAAAGCAAGTCACACAAACTTTTTGGTTTCCCAGTGCACATAAAAGTTATGTTTACACTATAGTCTATTAAGTGTGCAATAATGTTGTCTAAAAAGTTATGTACCTCAAAAAAATTACTTATTGCTAAAAAAATTCTAACACAGAATCATGAAGTTAGCATATGCTGTTGGAAAAACGGCACCAATAGGTCAGTTTAACACAGTGTTCCCGCTAACTTTTAATTTGTAAAAAACACAACATCTGCAAAATGCAATAAAACAAAGCACAATAAAACGAGGTATGCCTATAGTCATAGTACATTTTTATCTACTTAATTCATCAACTACTGAATTTGTCTATTTCTTCCACAATTCTGTCAATTTCTGTTTCATCTATTTTAATCTCTATTATGGAGTATACCTGTTTAGAATTATTTTGTCTTCTTGATGAAATTATCCTTTAATAGTCAAGAAATGACTTTCTTTATCCCTGATAACACACTCCTTTTTTTTTTTTTTTTTTTTTTTTAAAGACAGAGTCTCACTCTGCTGCCCAAGCTGGAGTGCAGTGGTGCAATCTTGGCTCACTGCAACCTCTGCCTACTGGGCTCAAGTGATTCTCATGCCTCAGCCTCCCAGATAGCTGGGATTACAGGTGTGTTACCACCACATCCAGCTAATTTTTGTATTTTCAGTAGAGACAGGGTTTTGTCAGATTGGTCAGGCTGGTCTCAAACTCCCGGGTTCAAGCGATCTGCCCACTTCAGCCTCCCAAAGTGCTGAAATTACAGGCATGAGCCACTGTTCCTGGTCCCTGGCAACACTCCTTGTTTTAAAGTTTCCTCTATCTGATATTAATACAGTCTCCCTCATGCTCAGTAATTGCATGCTACATCTTTTCCTGTCCTTGTCTTTCCATTCAAAGCATATAGAAGGCCCTTGCTTATTTTTAACCTTCTATAACAATGTTTGCCTTTTAATTAGAATGTTGGGGCCATTTACATTTAATGTAATTATTGATATTACTGGGTATAAGTCTATCTTACCACTACTTGTAGTCTTTCTCCTTTGATTTTTGTTTCTTCTTCCATGTCTTCTTTCAGATTAAGGGTTTTCCTTTTTGCTTCAGTCTACCTCCTATATTGCAATATATAGTCTTTACCTATAACAGTCTGCCTTGAATTAATATTATACTACTTCACATATTATGTAAGAATCTTATAATAGCATAATTCCATTTACACTACAACCTATCTTTTATTGTTGCCATACATTTCACTTTTATATATGCCATAAACCCTAAATAATTGTAATTATTTTGCTTTAAACCGTCAATTGAATTCTAAAAACCTTAAGACAAAGAAAGTAGTGCTTAATATTTCCTTATATATTTAGCATTTTCAGTGTTCTTCCTTACTTTAGATCTGCATTTTCTATTTACTTTCGTTTAGCTTAAAGTACCTTCCTTAGCATTTCTTGTAGTATAGGTCTGCTGGTGACAAATTCTATTACTGAAAAAGCTTTTATTTCATTTTAATGCGCACACACACACACACACACACACAGAGCTGGATTCAGAGGTCAAGGTAGATTCCTTTTTGCTTTCAGCAGCACGGTAAAGATATCTGTCAATTGGCCTTTGGCTATACAGTTTCTAATGAAAAGTGAACCATCATTCTACCATGATTTTCTTGCATCTAATGTTCTTTGTTCTCTTCTAACTTTTAAGATTTATTCTTTCTATTTAGTTTTCAGCAATTATACTATGATGTGCTCTTGTTTTTATATTTGTTTGTTTTTCAGCCTCTCCTGCTAGAATCTTGAATTTATGTGCTGTCATTATTGATAAAAATTTTAAAAATATTTGGCTAATCCTTTTTCTATGCTATTCTCTCTCTCATCTCCTTCTTAGACTCCAATTACGTATATGTTAGAGTATGTGTTACTACCCCACGGGTCATGGGGGCTCTGATCATTTTATCAATATTTTTCTTTCTGTCCTTTAGTTCAAATGATTTCTATTAATCAGGTTCACTGACACTTTTCTTTGTTTGCCCAGCGTGTTGTTAATCCCAATCATTTTTTTTTTATTAATACTATTGTATTTTTCAATTCTAGAATTTCCATTTGGTTTCCTTTTTCACATAGTTCAAAAATCTCCTCAAATTTCCTCTCTCTTCATCCTTTTTATTCATATGCTCTACCTACTCTTTAATAAACTCATATTTTTTAAAAGCCCTTGTCTGCTAATTTCAGTATCTGGGAATTCTGGGGTCTCCTCTTGACGATTTTTCTCTTGACTGTGGATCATGTGTTCCTATTTCTTCCCATGCCTGATAATATTTAATTATCTACAGGACACAATAATGCTATTGACTGTAAATCCTGTTGACATCCTCTAAAGGGTATTGAGTCTTAATCTAGCTTGCAGTTAAAACACTAGCAGATAAACTTGAATTTATAGAGGCTTGATTTTATGCTTTGTCAGGAAGAATACATTTTGGCTTGCCTTTAGCCTCTTTTGGTTGTAGCTTCAGTCCTTAGGCAATCCTTTTCCTGAGACCTAGTTTTACTCCTAAGGCATGGCCCTTCTGGGATTTCAATGAAAAGCCCATTGAGTTTACCACACCCCTCTTAACTATGGATTCAGACTAAAAATTCTGACTCCTGTGTGGTGGGCAACAGTTGAATTCTTTGTTCAGCTCTTTAAACCATCCAACTTAAAAACCCTTGAGTTCTTTAGCATCTTTCTACTCATGGATATTCCAGGGATCAGTCATGGATTTGAGTGGTATTCATACATGTATTGTGAAGCTTCCTCTCTGTGGCTTCTTTCTTTTTGGGATGTTCCTCCTTTGTTTTCACTAATCTTGGCAGTCTCAAACTCCATTTTCTTTTTTTCTTTCTTTCTTTTTTTTTTTTTTAAGACGGAGTCTTGCTCTGTCGTCCAGGGTGGCATACAGTGGCGCGATCTTGGCTCACTGCAACCTCAACTTCCCAGGTTCATGCAATTCTCCTGCCTCAGCCTCCTGAGTAGCTGGGATTACAGGCACACGTCACAAAGCCAAGCTAATTTTTGTATTTTTAGTAGAGATGGGGTTTCACCATGTTAGCTATGCTGGTCTTGAACTCTTGACCTCAAGTGATCTGCCTACCTTGGCCTCCCAAAGTGCTGGGATTACAGACATGAGCCACGATGCCTGGCCTCAAACTCCATTATCTGACTTCCTAAAACAATACTGAGGCTTTCATGAAATCAGTTTATCTTTAACTTAAGTGATGGGAAAGGCTTTTTCTAACTGTGAGTTAAACTCCAGATGCAATAAAAAAAAATAGACTACTGCATTTGACTATATTAAAAAATGTTAAAAAGTTTGCACGGCAAATATCAACAAAGTCAAAAGACAAGTGACAAACTGGGAGAAAATTTTTTCAATATACAAAAGGCTACACTTCTTAATGTAGAAAGTACTCTTAAAAATTGATGGACCAAATACCAAAACCCTATGGAAAAATGGAAAAATAATATGAGCAGACAATACATTGAAAACATACTAAAATGGCCCTTGTACAGACGAAAAACTGTTCAAAAGCACTCACAATTAGAGCTACATGAAGTTACCATTGATCACCTATCAAACTGGCAAAAATGGAAAAGTATGAGAATACATTCTATTGATGAGACTTTGAGGAAACAGACTTCACTCAGTGGAATGAAAACTGTACAAATCCTCTGGAGGAGAATTTGGCAATACCTAAAAGAACTACAAATATACTTACCTTTGAGCCTAACAACTACATTTCTAGAAACCTACCCTGAAGATATAATTCAAACAATACTAAAATTTATATAATAAGGCTATTCACTGTAACGTTGTTTGTAATGACCAAATGTTGGGAGGAAGGATTAAATACACAAGAGAGGGGTGGAGTAAGCTACAGTATATCCATAACGTAGATTCTTCCGTGGCTGCAAAAATGAAAGAAATACAGGAAGGATAACCCAGAAACTAAAGATATCTTGCCACCTACATGGGGTGTATAGGAAAAAAGGGAAGCGATGGAAAGGGGGTAGTTGACACTTTTCCGTATAGCATTGAATGTTAGAAACTTAGCAATATTTCACTTAGCCAAAAAAAAATAATAATAATTAACTAAAAGCAACCAGGATATAGAGGAAACCCAAAGTAAAATGCAAGTAGTTACAAATGAACCTAACTTGTTATAAACAACAAAACCACACGAAAGGGAGGAGGAAAAAAAGGGCTAATTAAAGAAACTTTGGAAATACCATTTTGACTAGATACTGTAAGGTTAAATTCACTAAGAAAAATACTGTATTCTAGTTAGTAAATTGTTCTCTCATCAGCGTATGACTTAGCAATCCTGAAACTACTTGGTGTGTACACAGGGAATGAGCAAATAAGTAAACATATAGTAGACAATGAAAGCCAGGTTTCCACTTTCTCAGAGGAGAACGTCTGAAATAGGAGAGAGGGTAGGCTAGAAAAAAGCCCTGTTGTTTGTACTGGAATCAGAGTTATCAGTATAAACTCATGATTTCTAATATACATGCATCCAGATCTGTGTGCAAATGTGTGAGTTAATATATGTGAGTTTACTTCATAGCTTTGGGTAGGCCTAGAAGCAGCAACAACTCAGTAGCAATGAGCACACCCAGTGACCAGATGTTGGTTTTTAAATACCATTCTCTAGGAAGAAGAACCAGCGCTCCTTGGAGAAATGATTGACTACAGGACTGGCAGGAAAACTACAAGACGAGAAATAAAGTAAGGAAGTACTCAAAAAAGGATACAGGCACTTCAAAGGGACAGAGGGGCCAACCTGAAGGAGCTCTCAATGTTAAAGCTTGGAACAATTTGAGCAAGAAAATAAATAAATGATAATATTGGATTGTAACCCAAAGCATAAAATAAATATCTGTGACTGCATGCTGATATAAATCATAACTAATTGAATAAATAAATAACTAGGGGAGAAGAGACAACTCTCGCTTCCAATTAATAAAGTGGTAGGAATGAGGAAAACAGAAAATCCCCACTAGGCCAACACCACAGTATTAATTGTTTCCAAAAAGATCCATTGATGGATACTAAAAATAATAGGTAAAAGTTTGAGGAAAAATAGGGTATGTGCATATTCAAATATCAGTTCTATCTTTGCCCTTGGTGACTGTATTGCCTTGAAGAAACCATTAGCTTTCTCGATCCTAGGTTGCCTATCTGTAAATGAGTAGGTTGCACTATGTGACTCCCAGGGTCCCTTCCAGCTGTAACACGCCCATGGGAATGACTGTACTTTCCACATACTTATCAGGAGTGTAACTTCTTCTTCCTTTTCCTTATCTTTGCTTCCCCTTCCTTCTTTCCTTTCCATTCTCTTCCACAACAGGATTCCCTAGGAAGAGAATTTAAGGATGCTCTCTATGAGAAAAAAGATGGAGAAAGAAGTGAAGGAAAAAGAGAAAATGCAATTCCTAGTATTAACTGGTGTCTGGGTTGTTAGGCAGTAAAAAAGAGAGAAAGAGAGCCCAGTGCAGCGGCTCATGCCTGTAATCCCAGCACTTTGGGAGGCTGAGGAGGGCAGATCACTTGAGGTCAGGAGTTTGAGACCAGCCTGATCAACATGGCAAAATCCCATCTCTACTAAAAATACAAAAATTAGCCAGGCATGGTGGTGCACACCTGTAATCCTAGCTACTTGAGAAGCTGAGGCAAGAGAATGGGTTGTACCCATGAGGTGGAGGCTGCAGGGAGCCATCATCGCGCCACTGCACTCCAGCCTGGGTGACAGAACAAGGCTTATCTCAAAAAAGAAAAAAACAAAAGAGGGAAACAACACAAAACAAAACAAAACAAGAACATTCCTACGACCAGCCACAACAAAGAGGGAAGTGCCAAGCTAAGGCTTGGGAGCACTGTACTTTTGGGAGGTGGTTACCATTGGCCATAGATGTTTCTGCTTATACACTCCTAGGTCTCCCCAGACCGCCAGCTATCCCTTCCTGAACCACCACGCATAGCTTCCTATGACATCGTCCTTTCCCTACCTCTGGAGTTTCAGTGTTTTAACCCTAATCTCTCACTGAGTAATGGGAATATGTTCCCCCTATACAGGACTTTCAAGCCCCAGTGAGCAAAGAGGGAACCTCACTTTTACACGAGGTGACCTTTGCACAGGCAGCCATTGACGCTCTGAAGATACAAAGACAGCCCCTCCATCAGGTCATCTTCCTAACTCAACTCAACCACAGGAATAAGAAGATGCATCAAGCTCAATGAAAACTATGAGCTCAGAAAATCTGGTTACTAATTTTATTTCCTGTCTTTGATGATCTGTCTCTGGAATAAAGCTCTTGATATTTCTGTGCCATGAGATTGTTGTAAAACATCTGCCATTTAGACTGCTGTATTGGTTTTTAAAACGTAACAAACACAGAGTGGCTGCTATCACTCTTCGTTCCCTGCCCCTACCCTTAACATCTCAGAGCAGTACAAACCGACCAGCACTGGATTTTCTCCGTCTGAGTCCATCATCAATGGCATTTCTGAGTTCCTCTAGATCTACGAGCTACCACCTGACCAAAGCTATTGGATCAAGATCCCTGATTGGTGGACATCCTGTTGGTGATTTTCCAAGGCACTTGATATGCGTGTGCCACCTAATCGCCAACACAGACAGCTTGCATTTCCCACAGAAGAGAACTAAGGTGACACTCCAAACCCCAAGCAGGTGACCTGAGCACAGACACTGTCAGTCTAAAACTGTAACAGAATAGGCGGCATCTGTTAGAAAGATGGGGTTTACAAAAGTACTGTGGTTTATTATGTTTTAAATATCTAAGTTAAGAGGTTTAAAGTCAAACACACACAAGCGTAGTCAGGTTGCACGCTGACCACAACAATAAAAACTGTGGGCGGCAGTCATTTTTCTATACAGGAAGCTCTAGAAAGTTATATTTCTAATAATCTTATTTCCAGCCTCCACCCATTCTCCATCCAAACCTCCAAATCTGAATGAGGAAAAATAACTTAGAGCAGTTGTTTCCAAAGAATTTACTGCCCCTGGATTTTGAGAATCATTAATGATGTTCATTTGCAAACAACTTGCCTTTTGCTTGGGACTCAGCCTGGCCGTGTGATGGAGGGCAACCTGTATCAGATTTTGAAAATTAGTCTTTCCCAGGTGAAACTTATACACCCTGAAGTGGGGGGCACCACCAGTGTGGTGGGAGAATGCCACAGGTGAGGAGAGACAAAACAGGAATCAGCCCTTGGAGAATTAGAACTATTTTAAGTCCATTTGTATTCTCATCCTTCCCTCTGCTCAATTTCTGTTAGGTACATTTGAAAATAAACAGAAATTTGTTAAACAGGTTGATTACTGAGAATCTATCTTTTTCTCCATATACTTACCTCATAGAACTACAAAAGTCCCTACCAGAATTGATATTTCTGTGCCATGAGATTGTTGTAAAACATCTGCCATTCAGGGCACTGTATTGGCTTCTAAAAACCTAACACACACAGAGTGGCTGTTATCACTCTCCATTCTCTGTCCTGAGCACTATAAGTCGACCAGCAATGGATTTTCTCTGTCTGGTTTCATTATCAAAGGCATTTCCAAGTTCCTCTAGATCTACCAGCTACCACCTGACCAAAGCTATTGGATCAAGATCCCTGATTGGTGGACATCCTATTGGTCTTTTTCCTATTGGTTCCTGGATGACAAGTCATTGTTTATTGGTTTATTTTTCCTTCCCACTGATGTCGAAATCATGCAGCAACTGTGATGACGAGTTGTTTGTAACAAGATTTTGGAAAACTGGAGAGTGGGGGGCAAGGGAAGCTAGGGGGCTGGACTCCTTCCATGGCCAGCGACACATTGAAAGAAGGGCATTTCCTGGCTCCATTTTAAGTGAAATTCTGGCTATACTAAGCAGAGGAACGCATTATCAAATGATTGCAAAGGCTTATTCTTCCACAAGAACTCAGTGGTCTTCTCGACTCTCCAACTCTGACCGTGCATTGCTAGCCCTTCTCACTTGCTCCGGGGCGAGAGGCAGATGGGCTTCACATGTGCTTAGAAGGGTTGGCCACGCATCTCTAAAGTAAAATGTGCTTTTGAAGAAAATTAAAGACGATTACTAAAAAGCTGAGAAGAAAAGCAGGGTTCTGAGAAAACCCACTTGTGTTTTTGCCTTTTTAATTTAAAGATTCTGAACTAAATCACAGGGTTATTTTTAGGCGATCTCCGAATTCTAGATGAAATCACCCTCTCTTGGACACTGTCCAAAGACTATTGCCCAGACTCTGTTTGGGTCAGATGTTCAAATTGCTAAACAGAATCATTTTATGTCAAGATACACCAAACTAATGCAGGTAGACATGAGCCAACGTACAGCTAGCTGAGCAAAAAGCTGGGCCAAAAATACAAACTAAAATGCAGAAGTCCGTATTCTTTCCTCTAAGTTTGTAGGTTTTGCCTTAATGTAGCACATATTTTCTTTCACCTTAGGCTAAAACCAGAGGTGGACTTATCTCAAGGCGAGAGCATATTTTCAAAATCTTTGTGGTCTTCCCCTGCCAGGCCCTGGAAAACTATCTGTGCTTAATGAATATTTATGTGAACTGACCATAAAAATGGTTTCATTAATGGTAGTAACCAAGATATTTAACACAAGTGCAAGGTTTATAATTTTTAGTGCTTTTTAAAATACATCGTATCTTAATACATCCTTGGAAGTGGTAAAAGCTAGTTCTGTAATTTTTTTTTTTTTTCTTTTTTTGAGATAGAGTCTCGCCCTGTTGCCCAGGCTGGAGTGCAATGGTGCGATCTCGGCTCACTGCAACCTTCATCTCCTGAATTCAAGCAATTCTCTTGCCTCAGCCTCCCCAGTAGCTGGGATTCCAGGTGTCCACCACCATAACCAGCCAATTTTTTTTTTTTTTTATCTTTAGTAGAGACGGGGTTTCACCATGTGGGCCAGGCTGGGTTTGAATTCCTGACCTCGTGATCCACCCACCTCGGCCTCCCAAAGTGCTGGGATTACAGGCGTGAGCCACCGTGCCCGGCCTAGTTCTGTGATTCTAAAACCCTTGTATCTTGCTCACCACCCCACATGCCTAACGTTTATTTTATGTTTGGGAAACACACTCATGTGTGTGTAAATGTTTTCTTCTCTTGAAATCAGGAAATACACACAGGAAAAAAAATGAATGATTTCGTCTCTCACAGAGAACAACTATAATCAGAAAATACTTCTGAATATTTAAGAAGTACCAGAGAGCTTCTAATATCATGCTGAAAATAAAATTAAAGGTAGATATTTTACAGTGGACCTATTTTTCTAATATGGGTTGAACATCCTAAATCCAAAAATATGAAACCTGAAATGCTTCAAAATCCAAAAGTTTTTCAGCACTGACATGATTGATGCTCAAAGAAAATGTTCATTAGAGCATTTTGGATTTCAGATTTTCAGATCTGAGATGCTCACGAGTAAAATGCAAATATTCCAAAGTCAGAAAAAAATCTGCAATTGGAAACCCTTCTTGTCCCAAGCATTTAACCTGTATTAATAAAATAAAAATATGGAGGGTAGGGGGAATGGGAAAAAAATAAAATGAAAATATGAAAAGAAGACGATAGACTCCTAAACCCTAACAGTAAAATCGTAGAAAGTTGGAGAAATAAAGTGTTAGTGGAGAAATGTGGACCCTAATACCATGCAGGAAAAGTACAATTTGGTTCAACATTTGTAAAGAACAATTTTGTAGTATGTAAAGACTGAAAGCCATACTGTTAAGAATATTCATTATGACCTTGTCCATATAACTAAAAACATAGAAGCATCAGTACCTTGTGGAATCATGTTCTTATTGACATAGAAAGATAGCCACATTATATTATTAAATGAAAATATTGGTTGAAAAATATTGTAATTCCTCTTTATATTTTGCTTCAAAAATGTGTATTATCAATGCCAAAATTTTTGAACAGTTTTTTTGTTTTTGGATGCCATATTAGTTATCTATTGCTATGTAACAAATTATACCCAAATTTAGCATCTTACAGCAAAAAAATACTATCATCTCACACAGTCTATAAGGGTTCAGAACCTGGGCATATCTTGGTTGCATGGTTGGCTCAGATTCTGTCATGAGATGACAGCCAAGTTACTGACTGTCTGTCCCAGGCTTCCAGTCTCTGAAGCTTTGGTTACGGCTACAGGAAACACTTCCAAGTGCATTCATAAGTTTCAGTTATTTGCAACAATGGCTGCTCATGACATGGCTTCCAGAGACAGAGGGAGAGAAAGAGAGAGAGAGAGACAGAGACTAAGACAATTTCAACGATATAATGTGGGCACTCTATGAGGGTGTGACTACAGGAGGCAGGGATCATTGAAGACTGTCTTGGAGCTTGGCTATCATAGTCCATCCTAATCATCCTTAATGATTCACATTCCTCTAAAAAACATACAGCTTCCAAGGCCCACAAAAGTTTCACCTCATTACGGCATCAGCTCACAGTCCAGAATTCCCTCATCTAAATTCAGTCTAGGTGCAAATAAGCCTCCTCAGGTGTTATTCCTTAAGTACAGATCCTCTCCATTTGAAGGCTGTTAACTAAGGAGACAAGTTATTTGTCCTCCAACATACAATGGTGGGACGGGACAGGATAACTGCTATATATACTCTTACTCCAAAAGGAGGAATATGGGAATAATGCAGGAGTCAATGGTCCATATAAATTCTGACATCCAGCTGAGTAAATGTTGGAAGTTCCTTAATGAGGGCACATTCCTATGCACACCCAGGCGGTTTGATTCTCTGTGACCCTTGGCTCCACCCTCTGGGTTCTTGCTTCTTCCCTCTGAGGCATCCTGACTTTTTCATGAAAGGAGCACTTGTTTGTAGCTAGGTTTTTTTGTTTTGTTTTGTTTTGTTTTTCTCCACTTGTTCCCTGATTGTAGAAGCTTAGTGGCTCTATTCATTTTGTATTGTCTCTGTATCTTTCAGGACAAGCTGAAAGATCTTTGGCTGATATAATTCTCTTAAAAACTTTGTGCATTTCCTGTGAATCTTTGGGGAAGTTTATTCCATTAGACAAAAGCCACACCCACAAATCTCTTTGACATAGGCCCTTGGGGGTGTTGAGAAGGCTGACAGAGGATGCCCTCAAGTTTCCTAGAAGCTTTATTGTATAATTGAGAGAGTCTGAAAGACACACTTGTAAACTCAGAAGGCCTTTTGTGTGACTCCAGACTTACCTTTGATCTTTCTCAGTTCTTAAAGAATTTTGCAGTCATGTCCTGGGCTTCATCCTTAGATTATGCATTTCAGGGAGGGTCCTGGATTACACTTTTGCTCTGAAGCCATTGTAATTTTTTAATTTTAGCATTGTCTGCTGCTATGGTTAAACTGTGTCCTCCAAAAGGACATATTGAAGTACTAACCCCTGGTACCTGTGAATGTGACCTTATTTGGAAATAGGGTCTTTGCAGAGGTAATCAAGTTAAAATGAGGTAATTAGGGTGGGTCCTGATCCAATACGACTAGTGCCCTGATAAGCAAAAGAGACAACGGAGACTTACGGGGAGATATCACGGGCATGTCATGTGATAACAGAGGAGGAGCTTGGAGAGATGTGGCTGCAAGTCAAGGAATACCAAGGATTGCCAGTAGCAACCAGAAGCCATGAAGGGCAAGGAAGGATTGTACCCAGGGTCTCAGAGTGGGCATGGCCCTGCTGCCACCATAATTTCAGACTTCTGGCCTCCAAAGTTGTGAGTAAATAAATCTCTGTTGTTTTAAGCCACCTAGTCTGTGGTGGTTTGTCACAGCAGCCCTATAAGAAATGAACACATTGACCATATGGAGAGCTCAGGGACCTTCAAAATCATATTAACTGGCAGGTCCTGCATGTTAAAAGCTCTTTCCTTGAGATTCTCTCTCTCTTCCTGCACATCACTAAAAGCTGCAATAAGCAGGCAGGCAGCACCTTCAGCTTGCAGGATGGACATCTCCTTTGCTGGATCACTTCATTGATTGGGTACATTTTCTGTTTCCACATAACTTCAGGCAACAGCATTGCTACAGCTCTGCCACTACGTAACAAGGATCCCCCTCCTCCAGTTTCCAATAATTTTTACCTCATTTTCCTACAAGTCTTCACCCACAGGTTAAGACCATAAAGGTTTCTGGTAATAATTTCTTCAAGGTATTTTAGGCTTCCACTAGGACTCTTCTCAAAGCTCACTGCACAGGTACAAAGCCACAGTCCCATTGAGGCTTTCGTTATATCAGCATCCAACTTTTGGGTGCCCAAATCTGGATTAGGTATCTGCTGCTGTGCAACAACCTGCCCCAAACCTAGTGGATTACAACACCAAGTGTTCATTATGCACACAGTTTCTGAAGCCCAGGAATCCAGAAGCTGCTTGACGGTGTGCTTCTGGCTCAGGGACTCTGATGAGGTTGCAGCGAGTGTCGACTGTCCCATGCTTGCAGTCTCTGAAGCTGTAACTGGGGCTGCAGGGTACACTTACAAGGTTACTCATGTGGTTGTGGGCAGGAAGCTTCAGTTCCTTGCCACCTGGGCCTCCCCATAGGGCATGTTTATGACATGGTTTTGCCCAGAGTGATTAGAGATAAAGAGAGAGAGTGCAACAGAGTGACCAAGATGGAAGTCATAAGGTTTTATATCTGGAAGCAACATGCCATTATTTCTACTATATGTCACTCAGACCAACTCTGGTAGAGCATGGGAGAAGACACTCAAGGGTGTGACTATCAGGAGGTGGGATTCTTGGGGGTCCGTCTTGGAGGACAAAATGTAGTTGGCACATACAGGCTCATGGTTATGGGGTCATCATTTTGCCTTTCTGGTTAATGCTTTTGATAAGATTAATATTGCCAACTGGTAGTGGCTGGATTGTGTGTCTCTAAATTCAAACATTGATGTCCCAACTCCTAGTACCTCAGGATGTGACCATATTTAGAGATGGGAGTCTTGAAAGAGGTGATTCAGTTAAAATGAAGCTGTTAGAGTGGGGCCCTAATGTGATACGACAGTATTCTTATAAGAAAAAGTGCACTGGGGTGTGGGTGCATGGATGGATGGCCATGAGAGGTAGCAAGGGGACAGCCATTGCAAGCCAAGGAGAGAGGCTCAAAGAAAACCAACCCTTCAGGAACCTTGATCTTGAACTTCCAGCCCCCAGAACTGTGAGAAAATAAATTTCTGTTGTTTAAGGCACTCAGTCTGTGGTATTTTGTCATGGCAGCCCCAGCGAACTAATATAACAACCTTTCGAGAGATATCTGAAAATATCTTGCTGTTTCCCAACGCACATTTACTCGTTTACTTTTGAAAATCTTTTAAAATGTCACTTTTTGTTTTGATGTGTATAGTTATACATCAAGGCATATAATTAGATTTGTTTCTACACACAATGTGTAATCTAATCTAATCTGAGAGTCCGTGCTTTTACTAGGATTGAAACCTCTTTCATTTCATATTATAGCCCATTTTAAATCTAATCCCCCACTTTCCAGAGGTGGGAGCTGGAGGGATTTAAGGCTCTCTAGGATGAAAATGTATCAAAAGCTGCCTCTCCACTGCTTAAGGGATCATACTGTAATGGAAATGTTGTTTTCAAGGAATTACCAGATCAACTCAGTTCAAGATCAAAGCATTAATCTTCTGGGGCCAGAGAGAGGGGTCTTGAATTGAGCCAAATTAGAAGAGACAAAGGGGATATCACAATTAATGGGAAACAGATTTAGGGAAGCAATCCCGGAGAAATTCTCAAACCAAGGAGCAATTCGCAGTGGGAACTTTTTCACCAGCTCTCCTGGCCTTGGTGTGGATTCACTTAAAGGAGCTGCACCGGAGTGTCTTTGAGTCTCCTAAGAACATGCTTTCTGATTTGTTCTTTGCTCTGTTCCGATTACACAAACTTCTGACCACTTGTTTATCTTCATTGCTTTGTCTGCTGCAGTGATTTGGAAAACCAAGCATTCTATGTTCAGCAGTTATGTTAGCTTTCAATTTAATAAAACATATATTTTAACCTATGTTTCTCTAATTGCTAAAGTCAGAACAAAACAAGGTCTTTTGCTTGCCCTGTAATGAATGTAAGAAATTCAGTATGTTTTTACTTTGTCTTTCATCTTACCTTAAAAATAGTATAGACTCTTACAGAACCAGTTTATCAAGTTTTTTTTAAAAAAAAATCATGCTTTTTTCCAAAAAAATATTTTTAGCTTCCGTATATTTAATCTTATGACTATTTTTTATTTTTTTGAGACAGGGGCTCTCTCTGTTGCCCAGGCTGGAGTACAGTGGTGTGATCTCAGCTCACTGCAACCACTGCCTCCCAGGCTCAAGAGATTGTCCTGCCTCAGCCTTCTGAGTAGCTGGTACTACAGGAACGTGCTGCCACACCTGGTTAATTTTTCTGTATTTTTTGTAGAGATGGGGTTTTGCCACGTTGCCCAGGCTGGTCTCCTGAGCTCAAGCAATCTGCCTGCCCTGGCCTCCCAAAGTGCTGGAATTGCAGGCATGAGCCACCATGCCCAGCCAATTTTGTGACTATTTTTAAAAACATATAGTATTGGCTTCACAAGGACCGCCAATCCTTTTATATCTTGACTTCCTTATTTTTGAGTTATTCGTTTTGATTCTTTTTGGTGTCCTATGGAGTAAATTTTAAGATAACTTTTTAAGGAAGGCTATATTAGTGAAATTGCTTCTGATTCTTAGATATCTAAAAATATCTTTCTATTGCCTATACTCAGGGATTAAATTTGGCTTGGAATATTATGCTTAGATCATGAAGTTTCCTCTTTAGAAGAGTGCTTATTACTCCATTTGGAGCTAGTGAATGACAGCAGCTAGCCTAATTTTTTCTGTTTTTGAGTAAACTATTATTTTCTGTCTTGTTGCTCACATTCTATTCTCTTCATTCTAGATTTTTCATCTATGTCCAAGTATAAGTCTTTTTTTTTCCATTAGCATAGGATTTTTTTTACATGAAGGAAATTATTTTTCTATTATGTTTGTGATTATTATTTCTGCTTCTTTTGTTCCAGCACTTCCAAGAATATTTGTTATCCATAGGTTAGACTTCTACCATTTCACTCTGCTTCTATGTTCTTCCCTTACCATTTTGTCTTTAGCCTTTTCTTATATAGTCTTCGAAAACAGTTCACAGATCGCATTTTCTCCCTTGTTCATTCTGCTCTTCGCTGCAACTGCAGCATTTTTGGATATATCCATCTCTTATTTCAGCTGGCTCCATGTGGAGCCACATATGTGGAGGACATGTGGAGTGATTTAAACCCACCTGAATGCATTCGTGGGGTGTGGCAGAGCCTCACCTCAGATCTATGCCTGGGGGAGAAATTGATTTACACAATTCCTAGCCTGGCTTCTGGCAGGTTCTCATCCAGCGTGGCTCTGTTCCACGAGGGTGGATCTTGGCCGCTTTCTGCTTCCAGGGCACTTCTGTTTCCAAAGCACTTCCTAAGAGAATACCCATTCCCATGTACCATCCATCCTCTTCCCTTCTACCTCTGTTGTGTTGTACTAGGAGACATGACCTTGAAATTCATATAAAAAGGGGTGAACTGGATGGGGAGAATTGCAGGAACCCAATTCTGGCCCTCTTGGAACCTAATTCCCATGCAGAAGGAGAGAAGCAACCTGAACTCTGGTTATGGCAGCCCTGAGCCCCTGGCCTGGACATAGAGTGGAAGCAGTAAAGCCTTCTCCTGGGGTTCCATTGGCTATTCTGCGCTAGATCAGAAGATGAAACAGATATTACTAGGGTGGACAGTGATCCCTCAAACTAATCCCACTGGCACTGTACTTGGTGGAAATTTCCTCTAGATTTCTATTAATGCTGGCACAAGATTTTATGCTTTTGCAGAGCTTCATGGGTATTTTAATAGGAGATAGAATGCATCTTAGACTAACCCAATGTTAATTTTTACATATTCCTGATGCAGGTCCCCTCCCTGTCTTTGAGAACAATGTACTCTTTATACATATAAAACAATGATTTTTCAATTTTGATAAGGGCTGAAAATTATACCACTCATCAACTCCCATGGCAGCCACATGGTGCTTGCAGGTGGAATTCTACAAGATGACATAAAAGGGGTTAAACAGAAGCATCCTGGCCTCTAGAGCAAGCAATGGTGTCATGCAAAATGGCCTGTAGGAACTCTAGCTGCTTCCAGAAGCTTGTCATTAAGCTGACTCATCCTCTACTAAACTTAACAGATAGTTCACCAGCAAGGATATCCCTTAAACACATGTCAAAAGGAAAAGTACAACACCATGTATCTTTACCTTATAATAAATTCTGGTCACCAAACCCCACTGAAGAACCCTTTCACGAAATTTCACTGCTTTCAACAGAAAGGCAAGATCATCAACTGTGTCCATGTTAAATGCCAGGAAACTGAAAGAAAAATCACAGTGACCATCATTATGTTGGTCTCACCAAAGAATTTCATTTGAAAGAAATAGAGTGGGTTTGTTTTTAAAAATATTTTTTTTCCTGTAGAAAAATAGTGTCAGTATACATAATCTCCCCATCCCATCTCTCATTGACTATTCATAGTTCTTTCCAGTAATCTTAGCTCCAGTTTATTCTAGGTGGTTGTCCTTGTGGTATAGAGATGATTTGGTTTCCTAATTTTTCCACTTACTATTGTATTATAAGTAGTGTTCAATATTTTATATAGTCTTTTTTAATGAATAGCAATATGATTTTTGTCAAGTATAATCAACCATTATACAATTCATGTATGACTCAACCATTATACAATCTTTTTTTTTTTTTTTTTTTTTTTGAGACAGAGTCTCACTCTGTTTCCCAGGCTGGAGTGCAGTGGCATGATCTCGGCTGACTGCAACCTCCACCTCCTGGGTTCAATTGACTCTCATGCCTCAGCTTCCTGACTAGTGGGGACCACAGGCACGTGCCACTGTGCCTGGCTAATTTTTGTATTTTTAGTAGAGACAGGGTTTCACCATGTTGGCCAGGCTGGTCTTGAACTGCTGACCTCAAGTGATCTGCCTGCCTCAGCCTCCCAAAGTGCTGGGATTACAGGCACGAGCCACCGTGCCTGGCTCCCATTATACAAATCTGTCAAGTGAGTTTATAATAATAACCACTATACAGCTCTGTGAAGTGAGTTTATAATAATAACCGCTGCTGGGTATTTACTATAATTATTATAATTGGATATTAATAATCAAATGTATCTGTTATAAAATATTTATCAATTAATAATATTTATTAAATATATTATATATCAGGAATTGTGCTCATTATTTGCTGTGAATTATTCAATTTTCTCAATAATTCTAGAATATGATAATTATCCAGTGAAAAGTTCAGGAAACTGAGGCTCAGCAAGATTTGGTAACTTGCTCGAGGTCACACAGGCAGTCGAGCTCAGGTTTTGTTGGGGAACATCAGTGTTTAAAGCAAGAGGCACCCCGGAGGGAAGTGAGAGGGCTGTGTGCAAGCACAGGGGAGGGTGTGCTACAGAGATAGTGGCGTTCCTCAGCAGGCAGCAGTTCCCATCTTTCCCACTTGGCAAATAAGGAAACTGAGGCACACAGGAGTTAAGAGACGTTAAGCACAGACTCAAAACAACCAAGTTCACAATTAAAAGCCTGTGAGCTTTTCATCATGAAACTCTGTATTTCATGCCAATTTTATGGCCCCACCATGAACCTATAGATAACCTAGACAAACAGGGGAAGGGTTAATTCACACTTAGAGTTTCCCATAGCGCAGCCACCTCTTGCCCTCCCCTTTCCCCACTTCCTGAGGAAGTAAGTTATTATAAGACCCAAATAACTTAAATTCATATTAACTAAAAATAAAAAACCCAAGTGGCTGTTGTTGCTTAATCAGAAGGCACGAGAGGAACGTTAAGAAGCAATTGATGCAGTGCTTTTGAGATGCCAAGTGCTGAATTAATAATCGCCCTCCATTTAGACAGGGAAGAGGGAGGTATTTACATGCCAATTACCAGGACATTTAAATGATGTCAATGCTTATTCTGAATCTGGGCTTTAAGAAGGTTGGGTTTCTGCCTCAGTCTACTTAATAAAAGATGTGAAGGGCTTTCATATATTATTGAAAAGTATGTTTTAGTCATTCCAGGGGCTGTTGTTGGAAACTGGCCTTCCTGGAATGCGGACTGTAGAACATGTTTGTCCACCTGAGGTTGTGAACTGCATGTGCTGCAGGAAGGGGATCTCACCCACTCGCTGAGTCATGTGAGTCGCATATCATGTAGGTCTAGGAGCCTGCCCAGTGCAAAACAGTGTGCAGACTCTCTTTAAAAAACAGGAACATTGCTAAAGGCAACCTCTTTGTAACTGCGTATTTTACAAGATCCAAATGACTCTATCGTTAAATAAAGTTTAAATTAAATTAAAATATGTATCATTAGACATCAGGGAAACGCAAACAGAAACCGTGGTGAGGTAGCATTATACATCCACCAGAATGACTACAATTAAGTACACTGACATCGAGTGTTGCCGAGGATCTGGAGAAACCAGAGCTCTCATGCTTGCTGAGTGTAAAATGGTGAAATCTCTTTGCAAAATGTTGTCACAGTTCCTAATAAAACTAAATGAACACATACCCTATGTTCTAGCAGTTTCACTCCTACTATTTGCCTAAGAAATAAAAACATACGTTCACAAAAAAGTTTATATAAGAATGCTCATAGCAGTTCTACTCACAGCAGTAAAAAACTGCAAACATCCCAAGTGTCTATTCATCCATAAGAGAATGATTCTACTATATCCATAAAGTAAAATACTACAATAATGAAAAGAAACAAACTAATACACACAACAACATGGGTGAATGTCAAAAAGCATTATGTCAAGTTCACGAGGCAGCTACAAAAGAGTACATACTGCCTGGTTCCATTTACGTGAAGTTTTAGCACAGAAAGATTAATCTGTGGTGGGAAAATATCAGAAGAGTGGCTGTATCTGGGTAGTAAGATTAACCAAGAAGGGGCATGAAAGAACTTTCTGGAGTGATGATCTATATCTTAATACGAGTTTGGTTACATAGGTTTATGTGTTTGTCAAAACTCAGTGAATGTACACTTAAGATTTGTGCATTTTATTGTATGTAAACTCTACATAAGAACTATAACTGAATATGTAACTCTAGTTAATAAGGTTCATGCTAAATTATTTAGAAATATGCTGATGTCTACAGTTTACTTTGAAATGGATCAAAAAGAGGAGGTGAATGGATGTGTGAGTTCCATACATAGATCCACAGATATGATAGTGATATGGCAGGTACAGTAATAGGTTAATAGAATCTCTATGGTGTGTACATAAGTGCTTCCTGTAAAATTATTTCAACTTTGGTGAATATTTGTAAATTTTACAGCACAATGTAGAAAAACATGTTGGGTGCAAGGCAAAAGCTTGACTTTCCTGGACACCTGCTACTACCTCCTAAAGGTCCACAGGCTGATGAGAGCGGGAAGGGCCCCAGTGGCAGGCTTCCATGCAGGAGGGAGAGAGGCAGCCCTTGCAGGGACAAGCTAGGGCTGAATGGGGCTGTCTGTAGAGCCAGGTACAGTCCCCTCTCAGAGTCACTTCCTTCCGGGGCTCCTCTCCCTGCCATGCTCCATCTGCTTTACCTGGTCCCATGGAGGCTTTGCAGTACCATGACTGACTCCTCCCAGGCCGAAATGAGGGGTAGTCACTGTGCGGACAAATGGGTGCACACTGGAGGGATTTGAGGGTGCCAGGAAGTTCTCAGCCCATCTTTCCTCAAGTCTCCACCTTCTCAAGAGTGCTTTTCTCAGGGCTGTCACTATGCCTCCATCCTACTGCTCTCGGAGTGCAGACTCCATGAAGGCAGAGCCCCTAGTAACTGCTGATCACCAATGCATAGAGAAGTGCCGAGTACACAGTGAGTGCTGAAAACATGTTGATGACAAAGGCTTTCCTTCATATAAAAGTTGGAGTAAGTAAAGTTTTGGGATTTAAGTGGATAAACACAGAGACTGAATCAGTAAAACCTAGATGTGTGGGAGAGAGATGTATACTGTTTTGGAGGTTAATAACTGAGACAAAAATAAATGGACTGGAACTTTCCAAATATTTACAATTGGAATACTGCCTTTGGCACATCTCAACTCTGTCCTGGAAAATGTGCTAGGGATATAGATTTGCATATGGGTGACAGCATGTCATACTTCCAAAATGATGGAAACAAGTCCTGTTCTACTTGTTTCATTTCTATCTGAAAAAGAAATGAAAGGGCAGATGATTTGTGGCCAGTTGGGGAACAAGTTTCCTGCAAGGATGGAACTGATTCTGGTGGGGAGTTGTACTTTTCTTTCAACCCCTTAATATGTTGGACAATTTTCAAACTAATACATTGGAGGAAAAAGCTATCCATACTATAAACTTCCTACTCAAGAGCTAGAAATATTAGGAAGACCCACTAACTCTAGAGTATGAAGACAAACGGAGACATTAAAACTAAGAGAGACTCCAGTGAAACACTCCTAACGTGTAGGAGCTCGTGTTTTCAAGCTTTAAGATGGACCACAGTTTGAATAAACAGGGTCCTGAGCAGCAATAAAAAAAGAAAAAAAAAAGACAGATTACAGATTTCTCAATTGCACTTCATCCCAATGGTATAAAAAATCCCAGACCATCATTTACTGTGTTTTCCATGTGTTTAATCAGGATTGTGAGATTATATTCTTTAATGAATAGTTTCCTTAGAAACTAGTTCACTACTTTCAGGTTTCAGGGACCAATAATTTCATTCCAAAAAAAAAAATAATTAAAAAATACACAAAACAAAAAAGCATAAGAAGCTCTCTAAAAGTATAATATAGGAGACAATACATTCATGACCATAAATCAATGAAATAGAAAACAAAGGTACAACAGAAAGGATCAAAGGGAAAAGTTAGTTGTTTGCAAAATAACAATAAACCAGTTGCTGATGAGACTGAGCAACAACAACAAAGAAAGGAGAAGGCACAAGAAATCATTTTAGGAATGACAAATGAGACACAACTACAGATCCAGCAGAAGTTAAAAAGATAATGATAGAATAGTACGCAAAAAAACTTACACCAATAAAATCAAAACCAAATGAATAAATTCCTAGAAAAATATAATTTACTCAAACTGACATGAAAAGAAAAGCCTAGTCTTTAAACAATTAAGCTAATTAAATAGTTTAAAGTACTCGCTAAGCCCAGATTATTTTCAAATTTGATGAATTATCAAATTCTTTCACAGAATAAGAAATCACTCCCCCCAAAATAACTCTATGAGAGCTGTAAAACTTTGACATAAATCTAAATCAGGAATGTACAAGAATGGAAAACTATAAATATACAATCTCCTACTCCTAAAAAATACTAACAAGCCAATTCCAGGAAAATATAAATATGATAATACAGCATAACAAAATTGAGCATTTCTTCAGCATGCAAGGTAGTTTAACGCAAAAGTTGTTCATCAAACTAACAAAATAAAGAAGAAATATATGATCATTTCAACAGATGCAGAAAAATATCATTTGATAAAATTAATCTGGTAATGACAAAAATACATTTAAAATGTATAAGCTTCTTTAGGAAGTAAAGTGTGTCTATCAGAAACTTCAGCACTCCAGCCTGGAAGACAGAATAAGGCCCTGTCTCTAACATAATAAAGAAAATCAGCAATAATGCAAAAGAACACCCTGTAAGATGGCTTCTATTCAAATTGTGTTGGCGGTCCTAGCTCTTGCTGTGAGACATGAAAAGAACAAAAGAAATAATAATTGGAAAGGAAGAAATAAAAATTTATAATTTGCAAATGATTGTCTATGGAAAAAACCTCCAAAGAATCTACAGACATATTTAAAAGAACATCACACACTGGGGCCTATCATGGGGAGGGGGGAGGGTGAGGGATTGCACTGGGAGTTATACCTGATGTAAATGACTAGTTGATGGGTGCAGCACAGCAACATGGCACAAGTATACATATGTAACAAACCTGCACGTTATGCACGTGTATCCTAGAACTTAAAGTATAATAATAATAATAAATTAATTAATTAAAAAAAAGAAATTTCTTTACAGTCAAATTTATACACAAAACCCAACTGCATGTATAATAAACTATTAACTACAAAAATCATAATTTAAAAATATTCTTTTAGCAACAAAATTATGGAGTAACTAGTAATAAATCTATGAAAGGATATACTATGTATGGAAAAAATTATACAACCCTGGAGGACATTTTGAAGATGAAAATCTTTGAGAGGAAGACCTGCTTTATAAATATGTCAAATTTTCTGCAAATCTATAGATTTAATATACTTTCAAAGCAACTTTCAGCAGGTTTTCAGGCCTGTGGTAAAATACAAATAACAAAACATTTACCATTTTAACTTTATTTACTTTTTTTTTTTTGAGATGAAGTTTTGCTCTTGTTGCCCAGCCTGGAGTGCAATGGTGCGATCTCAGCTGACTGTGACCTCCACCTTCTGGGTTCAAGCAATTCTCCTGCCTTAATCTCCCAAGTAGCTGGGAGTACAGGCATGCACCACCACACCTGGCTAATTTTATGTTTTTAGTAGAGACGGGGTTTCAGCATGTTGCCCAGGGTGGTCTCAAACTCCTGACCTCAGGTGATCCACCTGTCTCAGCCTCCCAAAGTGCTGAGATTACATGCATGAGCCACTGCACCTGGCCCATTTTATCTACTTTAAAGTGTACAGCTCAGTGGTATTAAGTACATTCACACTGTTGTACAACCATTACCACTATTCATCTCCACAACGTTTTCATCTTCCCAAACTGAAACTCTGTACCTATGAAACAATAACTGCCCATTCTCTCCTGTTCTTAGCCCCTGGGAACCAATATTCTACTTTCTATGCCACAAATCTGACTACTCTAGGTATGTCATGTAAGTACAATCCTACAATATTCATCCTGTGTTTTATTTCTAAGAAACTTGACAAACTGATTACAAAACTTACATGAAATAGCCAAAGATCCTGAACAGCCAACACAATTCTGAATTACATTTCTGATATAATAATATAATACTATAGTAATATTTTATTATAACGCCAGAGTAATTACAACAGTGTATTGTTGGATCAAAAATATACAAAGAGACTAGGAACAAAATAGCCCAAAAACAAACTCCCAAATAGACGGAGATTTAATAAATGCCGAAGAGACCTTGCAGGTTACTAAGAAAGAATGTCCATTTCAGTAAATGTTGCTGGAACAACTGACTGTCCCTGAAGGAGAAAAGTAAAATTAGATCCCTTCCTCAAACCATACACAAGAATGTGTATGGATTCAATAATTAAATGTAAAAGGTGAGACTTTCAAACTTTTAAAGATACAGATTTCATGACTTCAGAATAGATGATGCAGAAAGTGTTGGATAAAAAGAAAAGACTGGTAAGTTCAACTGTAATTAATGAATTTATCTCAATCAAAAGACATCATAAAGAAAACATAAGACAAGCCACAAACATAGAAAAGATAATTATAGCATTTATAACAACAAAGGATAAAGAGCCCTTAAAAATCAATAAGAACAAGACACACACACACACACACACACACACATACACACACACACTAAAAATAGGCAAAAAAACATGAACAGGCATTTCACATAGGAACAAATACAAATGGCAAACAGACATGTGAAATCATGCTCATCCTTAACAGTAATCGTAAAAATTCAGTTTAAAGTCAGGGTGAGAGATCATTTCTTATATTGTATTGACAAAAATTAAGAAGTCTGATAGTACCAAGTGTTGGTGAGAACACAATAAGGCCCCACAAGATACATGCTGCTAATGGGGGTGTAAATTTAAACAACCACCTTGAAAAATAATTTGTCACTATCTAGTAAAGTTGAACATTACTCCATAACACAGCAGTTCCATTCCTAGGTAATACATATCATAAGGGAGTGTTTTTCAAACAACAGATTGCATATAACTAATAGGTCATAAAATCTGTTTAAGGGTTGGGGTATTTTTTTTTTCTTTTTGAGACAGAGTCTCGCCCTGTCATCCAGGCTGGAGTGCACTGGTGCATCTCAGCTCACTGCAAGTTCTGCCTCCTGGGTTCACGCCATCCTCCTGCCTCAGTCTCCCGAGTAGCTGGAACTACAGGCGCCCACCACCACGCCCGGCTAATTTTTTTGTAGAGATGGGGTTTCACTGTGTTAGCCAGGATGGTCTCCATCTCCTGACCTTGTGATCCACCTGCCTCAGCCTCCCAAAGTGCCTCACAGGCATGAGCCACTGCACCCGGCCTTTTTTAATTTTTATTTTTATTTTATTTTATTTTTTTTAGGCAAGGTCTCACTCTGTTGCCCAGGCTGGAGTACAGTGGCATGATCTCAGCTCACTTCAACCTCTGCCTCCCAGGCTCAAGTGATCCTCCTGCCTCAGCCTCCTGAGCAGCTGGGACCACAGTCATGTGCCACCATGCCTTGCTAATTTTTGTATTAATTTTGTAGAGACAGGGGGTCTCACTATATTGCCCAGGCTGGTCTCGAACTCCTGGGCTGAGCAGTCCTTCTGTCCTGGCCTCCCAAAGTGCTAGGATCACAGGCATGAGTCACCATGTCTGGCTGAAATCAATATTCTGCTAAGATCAGTTTTCTTTAAAAATAAAATGTAAAAATATCAGAGAGCATCATTAGTAATAAACAGGGAGGTAGCCACTGCTCCATGAACTGTTTGCTTCAGTTGCTTCTGAAATGGAGGTCCTATGGATATATGGGTGTCCATGGTGATTTAAAGTGTATTTCTTACTCTAAGTAATGTTCACTAAGTTTGAAAGCCCTATAAAAACTCTTGTGCACATCCCCCAGAAAACATGTACAGGGTTTTTCATAACAGCATCATGCAAAATACCAAAAAACCATACATGACCCAAATGTCCAAGATACCAGAGATTAGAATGGATAAGTACAGTGTGGCATACACACAGGATGGAAAATTACAGAATATTGTGAAGAGGAGTTCTGCAGCTATACATAACAATGTGAATGATTCAGAGAAACAAAATACTGAGTGAAAACAAAGTTACAAAATACTATATATATTGTTTTATTTATAAAGCTAACGGACAATACTGAAAGATCAATACAAACAACCAGAAGCACGGATGTTGAAGCCAGAGCGTCTGGGTTCAAATCTCATCTCTGCCACTCACTAGCCATCTAACCTTGAGCAAGGTACTTAACCTCTGTGCCTCAGTTTCCTCATCCGTGAAATGGAAATAAGAACTTACCATTTGGAAATGGTAAGCAAGTGACTTAACCTCTGTGTCTCGGTTTCTTCATCTGTGAGATGGAAATAAGAACTTACCATTTGGAAACTTGCCAAATGGAAATAAAAACTCATAGGGTTTTTAGGATTAAATCCTGTAAACTGCTTGGAACAGTGAACATGAAGTAAAAAAGGAACTCAAGGAGAAAGAACAGAATGAGCAATGTTTTAGTTTTTAAGTTGGCAGTGAGTGTATAAGCATTAATTTCACATATTCACAGATTTCTTAAAATCTCAAGTGAGAGTCAGTTACGCCAAGGCTCTATTAACGCAGGCTTCATGATAAGCCACTGAAGACAGATGATGACGATGGTCTCAGTAATACGTACCTTGTTCTCAGCTTGTCCCCCACAGATTCAGCCCAGTTTTGGAGCAGACCAAAGAGTGGTTTTTCTTCATACTGTTTGGTGTATTGGGCCAGCAGTTCCCGCCCCACAACCTGCACAGAGAGTTTATCACTCATCCGTCTCAGCAGTGTAAAAAACGACAGTATCTTTAATACTGCAACCCAATAAGATCTATTTGTCACTTAGCAAACTCCTTGGAAGGAATCAAATACAAGACCTGATTCTTAAAATGGCCTCTACTTTCCCAAGGCAGACGTGGGGCATTTATCACAACATCCCCCATCCTCCCCTGTGGCTGACTTCACTAACTGCTTACTGCTTGCTCTCTCTTCCTGCCTGTATCAGTCTCTAACAGTGGTCCTGGGACCAACTGTTTTAGCTGACCCTTTGGTACAACCCGCTTGTCTTCCGTGGACCAGATGGCTGGTCCGTTCTCTTTTTCACCCCTGACATTCTCTGGTCAGTTAGACCTTTGGGGAATAGTATTGAAATGCACAAATAAAACAATGTCTACCCTCTATCAATCTCATACTTTAGTAGCTTTAAAGTTATAATTGGGGCCTAAAATACTGCATGCTCTTCTGTGGTGGTTCAAAGAAGATGTCCATGGCTAGCCCGCTGCAGAAACTCAGCTGATGGTCAGCAACAACCACTAGACATGTGAGTGAGGCCACCTTGGACCAGCATGCTCCCACTCAGCCCCGACATGCTGCTGCCACAGCATGAGTGAGCCCAGGGAAGACCAGCAGGACAGCAGAAAAACCACATCGTGTGAGCTTAGCCCAAACTGTTGACCTACAGAATCATGAGCTAACACATTGTTGTCTCAAAGCACTACATTTTGGGGTGGTTTGTTACAAATCAATACATGGCTGATTCATTCTCTTTCAATTATCAATTTCACAATATTTCTTCTTTTCTTTATATGCATGCATGTTTTTATATAGATTATATAAAATGTTATGCATGCTTTCAATCAACAGTATATCACAAATGACATTTTTGGTTTGCACTGTTGTGTAGAATTCTATTTATTTACTGACTATATCATTTTGTTTTGATAAATCATAGCTAACTAAACATTTCCATTTGGTTGGATACTTAGGTTGTTTCCAGTTTTACATTGTCATAATAACCTTGATAGCAATATAAGCAGACAAAAAGCATAGTCATATTTTGTATTATTACCTGTGAATAATTCCCCATGAACTTGATTGATACAGAGGTTCTTTTTTTTTTTTTTTTTAAGAAACTGATGTTTATTTTCCATCAACCATTTTTCCATGTTGCTTAGGAGCCCGTGCAAGAACCGCTTAAGACCATTCAGTGGTTGCTCGTACCCATTCAGTGGCCTGAGCAGTGGGAGCTGCATACCAGTCGTCCGTGGCAGGCTGAGCACTCCAGTCTTCAGTAGGGAACTTCTGAATAGGCACAGAGGGCACTTTCACATCTTCACACCAGTCTGCAACCTCAGGCTGAGTAGCAGTGAACTCAGGAGCTGGACCAGTCCATTCACCCTGAAATTCCTCCTTGGTCACTGCCTTTTCAGCAGCAGCCTGCTCTTCTTTTTCTCTCTCTTCAGGATCTCTGTAGAAGTAGAGATCAGGCATGACCTCCCACGGGTGTTCACGGGAATTGGTGCCACACATGCGCAGAACTTCCCGAGCCAGCATCCACCACATCAGACCCACTGAGTGAGCTCCCTGTTGTTGCATGGGATGGCAATGTCCACATAGCTCAGAGGAGAATCTGTGTGACACAGAGCAATGGTAGGTAGGTTAACATAAGATGCCTCCATGAGAGGCTGGTGGTCAGCCCTGGGGTCAGTAACCACAAGAAGCTGTGGCTCCCTGAAGGCTGCCTGGATCTGGTTAGTGAAGGTTCCAAGAGTGAAGCGGCCAGCAATTGGAGTGGCTCCAGTGGCAGCAGCAAACTTCAGCACGGCCGTATTCCTGGAGGATATAACACTGACATCAGCAGGGTTTTCAACGGCAACAATGGCACGAACCACCAGCAGAAGCTTCTCCCAGGTCCTCTTCAGATTTATGATGTAGATGCCATCACTTTTCCTTTTATAGATGTACTGTTCCATCTGGAAGTCAAGATTGGTGCCACTTAAGTGGGTTCCTGCTGCAAGGAACTTAAGGACATCCTCCTTCTTCATTTGCAGGACATCAAGGGCTCCGGACATTCTGAAAGTTTCCCTTTAAGTTACGACGGGAATCGAGAACAACGCCGTATGGATCCCTCTGTAGGTAGCGCGGAAAAGATACAGAGGTTCTTCAAGAGGGCCACTCTGCCAACAAGAGGGATGCTGAAAACTTTCAAAGCATTTTTGCCTGGGGGAGCTTTACTGGCATTGGTGGGCAGAGCCAGGTGTGAAATGCATGGGATCATCTCAACCAACAGAGGACTGTGCCATACCCCGTGTCCTGTCAAATGCCATGTGGTCAAATACACGCAGGCAGTTAAGAGCCCTGAACTTAGTTACACCAAAGCTTTCAGGTTTTCCAAGTCCCAGGCCTATGGAAGAATTAAATTCCCCTGTTCCCCTGAAATTAGAGGTGCTTTAGGCCAGCACACAAGTGACACAGCCTTCTCTCCTTTCCCATCGCCATGGCAACCTGCAATGCTCCCAGGTATGACTGGTCCATTAGTCTGGGCATCTGCATTCGAGGCTGACACAGTAATTCTGAGTATAGATGCAGGCATTGTATATCTTGCTGTGTTCATGTTTACTTTATTATAATATAAATAACTTTCCTTTGGTTTCCTTAAGTAGTGTCTTGAATTCTTGCAATTATGTCTCTCGATAGGTTATGTGATCCATGATTTCATTCAGGATAGTAAAGGGAGTGTTACAAAATATTTATTGTCAAAAAGAGGGCATTAGGTCCAGTGAGACTGAGAATCACTGCATTACGGGTCAAAGAACATGTACATTTTTATGGCTGCTGCTATATAAAATAAGTGTGAGAATCAAACCCTGCCAGGATCTGGAAAAGTGGGGAAAATAAACTGACTTTAACTAGAATTAAAATTAAAGTGATATAGCAATCCAGTTCCATTTCACTAACGCAATACCAGGATTAAGATTTAACTTTGTTTTTGCTAATCTATAAAATTTATGATGGCTGTAACTCTATCTTACTCTTGCTGCAGAAGCAACGTCATTCCAAGTATGAACAAATTGCTTTCTCTGATTGCCACCCCCACAGCTTTCCCTATTGCTCTATTTTTCTCCATAGCATTTATGGCTACCTGGTGCTGCAGATCACAACTTGTTTACTGCCTTGCTGTCTTCCTACAGCCTGGAAAGCTAGTGCCAGCGGGTCGCAGTGTGTCCATCCTTGTGTCATCAGACAACGTATTGTACAGAGCCCAGAGGCGAGGACTCACCATTGAAAGAGTGAATGACTAAGTACATTCCCTTCCTGTTCTCCCTATCTCATCCAATACGTCCAATTCCTTGATAATCTCCTTTAACTTCTGCCACGATTTCCACTTTTTCCATTTAAGCAACTAAAATTGGGTAGAACTCACTCACTCTAACCAGAATTAAAATTAGAATGATACAATCATCCAGTTCAGGTGCTAAACTTAAGAAAGACAAGGGAGATAAATTTGGTTCTGGCAAACATCACAAAAGCAGATTACTCACTTTGGATCTCTGCTCCTTTTCTAGGTCATAAGATAAGGAAACATGATTTTTCAAATGAGTTTCTTTTCTGCTGTTGATGCCCCCTTGGTGAAAGATTAAGTGATTGAAGCTGTCAGCTACCATGGGATTTGGGCGTTACAGTCTCTCGGTCCAGTACTTTATTTTATAACTTACCAGGCAGAGGCAAAGAGAGATCAGTCACCACCTAGACTGAGTATGCAATGAAGATGTGCTTGTTTCACCTCATAGAGGTGTTCCTGAATATAATATACTATGTAGGATGTATATGTGTGTGTGTGTGTGTGAGTGTATAATTTTTAACTCTATTTAAAAATAATTGTAGGCTCACACAAGTTGCAAAGTTAAAAGCGCACAGAATGATTCTCTCCAGCCATCACCCAGATTCCCCTAAAAAGTGATCTCTTGGCCAGGCGCAGTGGCACACGCCTGTAATCCCAGCACTTTGGGAGGCCAAGGTGGGTGGATCACCTGAGTTTAAGAGCCTGGCCAACATAGTGAAACCCCATCTCTACTAAAAACATTAAAAAATTAGCCAGGCATGGTGGTGCGTGCTTAGAGTCCCAGTTACTCAGGAAGCAGGAGAATCGCTTGAACCCAGGAGATGGAGGTTGCAGTAAGCTGAGATCACATCTCTGCACTCCAGCCTGGGCGACAGAGTAAGACTCTGTCTCCAAAAACAAAATAAAAAAGTGATCTCTTACATAACAATGGTGACTATCAAAACTAAGAAATTCAAAACCAATTTTATTCATTACATGTTTTAGTTCTAGATATTTCATTCCTTAGAATGGACCTAGTAGTAGATTGTTTAATAAAGTGAAACATTTTCGGCAACACAAGTGATTACATTCTCCTCTAAGTCTGGTGGTCTGGTGTTTTACTTATTCGAGGTTTCCTTAAGACAACTTGTGATAGGTGATTGTGGGTGGTGTTTTTGTGGCTCTTCATACAGTTCTCTGGTTCTGCACTCTTTATTTTCATATACACCTGCTCAGGAGCCCCTTTCTTAGTAGAACTCTAGGGTGAGTGAGCAGTCAAAACATCCACATCTTTTCTTTTAAAAAAGATCCCATCTGCAAGAGGAATCAAGCAAATCTACAGCCAACATTTGGAAACTATGAGTCTTAGCAATTGTGCAGAATGATGACATCATCAACATACATTTGCAATAAATATCATATGCATCATGCAACATGATTATGTAACACCAATAAAAGTTATTTTTAAGGTCAAATCACTTTTCAAGGCATCTATGAAGCAACCAGCATTTCCACACACTAAGCATTTCACTGATTTATGCTAGGTACAGTGAAACTTGGATTAAAGAGCCTAACAAGTAGAGTTTGCTGCCAAGGCAGAAAGACTTAGAGCCAATTATAATAGAAAAATGTGATTTCTAAGGAGAGCCCACCAGATAACCATTATGAATCTAGGCAGTGGGGCCGCACTTGGATTTGTACCATAGAGTGGTAAATTCACTCAACGTAGCAGTACTTATGGCACTGGGCCCCAAATCATGTTCCAAGAAACCCTAGGTAGACTGGCTACATAATTTGGGGCCCAACACAAAATTAAAATGCCAGCCCCCTTGTTCAAATATTACTAAGAATTGTATGATGATGAGAACAGAGCATTAAACCAAGCATGGTCCCTTCTGAGTGCAGGGTCCTGTACCACTGCTCACCTCTCACCCCATGAAGCTGGCCCTGGCCCTAGGGGTTCCAATAGGATTGCCAGATAAAAGAGAGGACACCCAATTTATATTTGGACACCCAAATATTGCATGGGACATACTTATACTGAAATAATATTCATGTTTACCTCAAATACAAATGCAGCTAGGCATCCTATATTTCTTTCTCATACATCTGGCAAGCCTAGGTTCCTGACGGGCATTTCACGGGTGACCTAGGGGTATAAGAATGAAGAAAAGACCAAGTGGATGGTCTTGATTTTTCACCATCATGCATGTTAACTCTTTACCTCTTTTACTTGCTGGACATCCCATCAAGGCAAGATTTCTTTGGGGAGAATCTTTAAAAATTTCCTGGCTAGAAGAAATAAGAAGCAGAGACGGAGGGGATGACAGAAGAAGAAGGGAGGGAAGAGCAGGGGAGGGAAATAGAGTAGAGGGGGAGAAGAGAGAGACGAGAGAAGGAACGGGGAGAGAAGAGAGGGAAGGGGAAAGGGAAGGGGAAGGACTACTTTAGCACAGAAACCAACATGTAAGCAGCTCTGAGTAATTACTGGGCCTTAAACATGGATTTGACTTGAACCTGGGAGGCAGAGGTTGCAGTGAGCTGAGATTGCACCACTGTACTCCAGCCTGGGCGCAGAGCAAGACTCCATCTCAAGAAAACAAAACAAAACAAAACAAAAACACCAAAACAAAACAAAACAAAAAAACATGGATTTGAACTTCAAACCAGGAAGGATGGATGGATCTGAAGCAGTGATTTAGGCCCAGCAAAAAAACATGCACAATTCAATCGAACTTAAAAGTGGTTAGTTTTCAGTTCAATCTGGACCAAGTTTAAATTATCTCCTTAGTGTCTCCTTCCAGTTAGCTATAAAGTGGTTTCCCCTTTCTGGTTTGCCTCCTTCCTTCCTTCCAGCCACATTCATGGAGCACTTACTATGTACAAGGCACCTACTGTTTATATTGAGTATAGGGAACACTAAAAGGATGAGTAAGATACAGCCGTCGCCCGGGGTCTTCCAGTGCAGACGGAGAGATCAGCCTATGCACACACGACTATACTCAGAGGCATCTGTAAAGAACACAACAGGTACAGAAGCACAGCAAGTTCAAAGTGCACCCCTTTACTATGAGGACTGGGGAACGCTTTATGGAACAGGAGAGCTCTTGACCTGAGCCTTAAAGAACGAATGAGCTTCATTCACGTGTTCATTCATTTATACAACACCTAATAGTAGCAACTACTCATTTTCTTTGAGCATCTATCTACTAAGGCTAAGCTCTGCTCCAAACTTAAGCTCTGTTCCAAACTCTTTAGATGGAACACCTAATTTAATCTTCACGACAACTTTGGGTAGTTCATAGAATCACTCACCCCATTGTCCACATAAGACAACCGAGGCCTAGAGAGGTTCAGCCAGTTGCCAGGGTCACATAACCAGGAAGTAGTGGGGCTGAGGACTTCAACACAGAGTCCATGCTTTCAGATGGAGTTTCATTCACTCTGTCATCCAGGCTAGAGTGCAGTGGTGCGATCTCGGTTCACTGCAACCTCCGCCTCCCCGGTTCAGGCGATTCTCCTGTCTCAGCTTCCCGAGTAGCTGGGACTACAGGCACCCACCATCACACCTAATTTTTGTATTTTAGTAGAGATGGGGTTTCACCATGTTGGCCAGGCTGGTCTCGAACTCCTGACCTCAAGTGATCCACCCTCCCCCCCCCAGCCTCCCAAAGTGCTGGGATTACAGGCGTAAGCCACTACACCCAGCCCAGAGTCCATGCTTTCAATAATTCCACACCTAAGCAGCACCTACTGTATGCCAGGCTCTGTTTAGTCATTGGGGATTCAAAGAGAATGCAGGAACCCCTGGGGGAGGGGCAAGAGCAGACAGACTCTCAGGATCACGTGATGAGATGACAGGTGAACTCAAAGCTCAGTGGGCACAGAGAGGGACTGTGCACTCACGCTTGACATAAATTCTGAATCTGAGAAGGAATGGTAGCAGCAACAAAGGCTTTCAGGGCTGCGGGCAGAGCGCCTTTAGAGACACAGCAGCATGGAGAATCCTGGACGGCCAGGGTGTGTGGCAGGAAGGGGCGGGGCAGGACTAGACACCAGGCCTTGGCTGCTGTCGGAAGAGCTGTCTTTATCTAGGCACTTTGGGGAACTCAGTGACAGTGTCAGTATCCGGAGCCCCGTGTGGAGACCCAGGAGGCTGCCAGATGAGCCACCTCTGCGATTTCCTGTTAGAATTTCTGAGCCAAAGCAGAGTCCACAGGCCCAACATGGTGGTTGTGGTTGTGGTGTGCCCCTAAGTTAGGAAGTTTGGGGTGGTTTGCTGTGCCACAGTAGACAGGAACCGGGAGCTCTTCCAGTCCCTTTCTCCCTTCTTGGTGTCTCTTCTTCCCTTCGCTTCCCATCCCACACATCTGCGCCACATTACCTCAGTCCCCTGGACACATTTTGGCTCTCCTACTTGGAACTTGCCCAGGCTACTTCATACCACAGTAGGGGCGTGAGCCCTGGTGTCTGACAACCAAACATCACCAAATGCAGAACCCACAGCTTATTCTAATAGCCACAACACAGCCTTAATTGAGCCCCTACTGTGTGCCGAGTGCTCTACAGGAGTAACTGTAAGAGTCCTACAAGGTACAGGTAATGGTCCCGGTTTTACAGGTGAGGGCTGTAACTCTCAGAGGGGCTAAGCCCAGGATTTCACAGTCCCTCAATCTGGGTGAAACAGAGCCTGGGCTATCTGGCCATGAGGCCGCCCTGGCCTAAGCGTGCATTCTTCCTCCAGAGCTCCCTCCTTTGCAGCCTATTGTGTGCAAGGCTCTGTTGCTCACCCCATGCCATAGACGGGTTTTGCTAGACACACCCCTCACAATCCCCATGGCCATTTCGCATTAAAAACAAATTATGTGCTTACCTTCTGTTGAAAACTTAGAATTTCTACACCGCCTGAATCAATGTTCCCCCAACGCAATGATCAGTGGGAGCTGAGGAGAGGTTACAGCCCCTTTGGAAAGGGGCAAAGGCTCTCCGTGTGCACCAGTCCCCATGGTGCTCTGAGTCCCTCGGGGTCTGCTGCAGTTATTAAGGTACCTGCCTGGCCTTGAAGGTGATTGATCTGCTGATCCCTGTTGTGGGCCTAGTCCAAGGGTCCCATGCACATGGTACAAAGAGCCTGGGAGTGTACCCCTGCCCCGCACCCCCTGTGCTCTTCCCATCACCATCTGTAGCCGGCCCAGTGGAGTCCAGCTCAGGAGCACACCATTCCTGCAGGCAGCCGCGGCCCTCACACCCCATACAGACTTCATTCTGGCCTGAACTTCTCACTAACGAGGTAGAAAATGCCATTTTCCATACAGCTGGGCCACGGGCACTGCCCTGGCCAATGGGACCTATGAGGAATTCAGCTGAAGGTTTCTGGGGAAGGTTTTCCCTCGTGCTGTCTTCCCTAGAATTGTGGCAGCTGTTTTAAGACACTGATGAGACGACCCAGAAATCACTCCAGTGTCAGTGGAACTGGACGCTGGACAGAAGCAAGGGACTCAAGGGCAGACAGGCCCCAGCTGTGGGGTCACCAAGGAGCATGGCTGGTGTTCTTATGGTTTCAGCCACTTTAGATGGGTATTTATTACACGCAGACAAACGTGTCCTGACTGCTAACCCGAACTCCAGGAAGCAGATGTGCCCACCTTCCCTAGTGCAGAGCCGGCTGCTGTTCCCAAGTGTTTTCCCATCCCATTCTCACCTCCCCTGGCCTCCCTCTAACCCCCACTCACCCCCATATCGCCCTCATTTCCAGCAAGCTTCCTCATAGTGCATGCGTGTGTCAGCCCCCTCCCGAAACCCAAGCCCCTGATGACAACAACAAACCATCCAGTGTCGTTGGAATACATGTTACTCGTGGAATTTTTTTCAATTGAAAAGAGAAAGTAACTTGTCTTAAATCTGTGACAAAATGAAGAATGAAATGGCCATGGGCAGAATGTTAAAAAAGAAATCCTACTTGGTTTGTTACAACTTGAGTACCATGCAAACCCTTTCTGAAAGAAAAACAACTCTCCTTAACCCCCAATGTTGATTTAAGTTGTTTCAAATTATAACGTTACTCAAACATGTTCAAACATAAAACTAGATATAAACACCTTATGTTTATAGCTCTTGTTCAACTCTAAACGATGAAATTAAATACAAGCAAAACTACAAAACCAATAAGATTCAAATCAGCAGCCCTAATCACATGTGACAGACAGTGTTTTGCAGCATGAACTTGTTTTTTTCAAGCCTGTGCCAGTTCCTTTGGGGGAGTTATGCCCACACCCCTGAGGACTGGGCAGAGAGATCCCTCTGCCATACTTCTCTGTGAGCTGTAAAACTCTCTGCTATGGTTTGAATGTGTCTCCTCTAAAATTTAGGTATTGCCAATGTAATAGTACTAAAAGGTGCAGATATTTGGAGGTGATTAGGCCATGAGGGCTCCTCCCTTGTGGATGGGATTAGGTTCCTTTAGAAAAGGGCTTGATGGAGTGAGTTCACCCCTTTCTCCCCTTCTGCTTTCCGCCATGTGAGGACACAATATTCAAGGCGCCATATTGGAAGCAGAGAGTAGCTCTCACCAGACGCCAGCATCTTGATCTTGGACTCCCCAGCCTCCAGAACTGTGAGAAATAAATGTCTGTTCTTTATCAATTACTCAGCGGTATTCTGTTACAGAAGAAGACATGGACTAAGATACCTCTTCAAGCAGCAAACACATCATCCCAATCTTTGGCCTCCACTAAACACAGATGTTTTAATCATAGAAAACCTACATCTGTTCTTTCCTCATTGGTTCCTGGTGATCAAGAAGGTGTTCTCTGGTGCTGACGGGCTTAGCAGTGCAAGACAAAGGCCAGAATCCCCACGGCAATCTCTGGTTATGTGGCTGTTATCCTGATGATCTGTGTGTACTGCTTGGACTGTATCTGTTTAGATGATCATCAAAATTAAGACACAAAATTAACACATTCTGTCAAGAACTCATAGTCCCCAATTTGAAAAACTACATTAAAATCAAATTCTGGGGAGCAGAGAAGAAAAGACGAACAAAGGTCCCAGATCCAGAAGGCTCCCTTTCTCCAGAATCTCACACATGGAGTCCTGATGAGGAAAAATGTAAATATTTAGACGCTGCTACATCTGGTTTCGAAAAATTTAGTGCCAGCTTTGTGTATGGGTCAATGGATTTGGAAAGAGAAAAACAGAACTTGTCTGTTCTAACTACCTTGGTCCTCTTTTCTAAAATCACTCCAAAGTTCTTCCACATCCCCAAAATAGAATGCTCACGTTTTGGGAATGCATTGTATCAATTCTGTCCCTCAAACTGATCTTCCAGCCCTCCTCTACACTTCATTTCCAATGCCGCCACCCTGGCCTGGGCACCACCATCCCCCTCCAGGCTGAGAACTTGGGCCCAGGCCCACGCTTGGCTGCCCCGGCCCACCCCCATCATCCCCCATGGCCTTGACAGCCTTCACTCGCCAGGCCTCTGCCTGCCTGTCTGGCCCCATTTCACACACCTCTACACCTCCCTTCTGCCATCATCAGAGGTAATTCTGGACGTAAGTCCCTGTCTGCAGGTTTCAGGGAAGGTCCATTGAACTGTTCACTCTGGTTCTGCTGGGTGAGGCCCTCAGCCCTCTGCTTGCTCGCTCTCTCTCCAGGAGGCCCTCAGAAGAGGAAGGCAGGCGCTCTTCCAGGGAAGCAGAGCTGTTACCCACAGCCCTGTCACTCCTGCACCAGCCACTCCTACAGCCCCTGCTGCTGCTGCCATTCAAGTCACAAGCCTTAAAATTGATGTTTCATGTCACGCAATTGGGTGGACCCAGCCCCCACCTCTGACATTAGGGGTATCTGCAGTTTCTCCACTGGCATCTCAACATCTTCACCTGCTGATCCGTGGGGCTCACCCTACAGCCAGAGGGCTAGGGCTTCGGTGAGAATGTTCTTTCAGGTCCACTATGTGGTTCCTTCCTGGAGCAGAAGGAGTCCAAGTTCTTCAGCCCAACGTTCAGTCCACACCCACTGCCTTACACAGGCCGGTCTCAGGGTCTCATTCTAACACTTGATATCCTGCTTGTCTGGGGGAATAATCTGGAATACTTCCCAGTCGTGGGAGTCAAGAGGGTTGTTAGTTGGAGGATGGGGTGGGCTTGCGTGTATCATGAGTTGGTCTGTTCTCTTGAAAAGCCCTTCCTTTCTTTGTCACTCTTCATTCCTTTTCTTCCCTCCCCGACATTTTGTATCAAAGGGAAATAATATTTTGTAATGGTTTTAAATATACTTGATCTCTAAAAATTAAAAGCCCTATTAAATAGTCTTAAATAAAAAGCAAAAATCTCCTACCCAATCTTTTACCTTTAATAACTCACTCCAGAAATAACCATTTTTGAGTAGTTTTCATTCTCCTAGAAGAGGAAGCTTCCCCGTGTGAAGGTCAAATACATTCTCGTGTCATGCTTTAGTTTGCTCGTAGTTGGAGCATGCTTTTCTTGAGTGGTTTTGTTTTTCCTGAAGTCTTCATGGACTCTTCTTTCTCTTGTTTCAAGAAGAAACATGCCTTTTCTATCACACCACTAGAATCTTCATGCTTCTTTTTGTTGAACAGAAATTGTTTCCTTCTTAAAGTCAGTCTTTTGACCCCTCTGACTTCCTGTTCAAATTTGGACTAATTGTTTTCTGGGCTTGTCACGTCACTACCATCCAGGTATTTCTTCACACATACTCCACTTGGGTTAGCCCCACAAAGGATCCACGTCTTTTAAATTCTTCATTTCTTGAATGCTTTTCTGCAGTTCATCCACAAGTAACATTTTTCAGAAAATGCACAGCAAGTGAACTTATCGTGCATTTGAATATCTGCCTTTATCTTGCCTCATACTTGATCAATAATTTGGCTGTGAAATTTTACATTCAAAGCAACCTTCTTCAGAACTTTAAAGGTATTATTCCATTTTATTCTAGACCTGTAGGCCCTTGCCACTCAGTGTGATCCATAGGCCAGGAGGCATAATATCACCTAAGAGATTGCTGGAAATACAGAATCCCTCTACCCCAGAATCTGAAGTTGAACAAGATATCCAAGGATGTACGGGTACATTACAGTTGAGAAGCTGTTGCATCCTTCAGTGCTGCTTGAGAGGTCTGTGGTCAATCTGACTCTTAGGCCTTAGCAAATAATTCCATGTTTTTCAGCTTGAGGGTTTTGAGGCCTTTCTTTGTCCTTGCTGGATGTCCTGAAATTCTCCAGGTTGTTTTCAGGCTCTAGTCTTTTCCAATGGGTCCTGCCAATCTCCAGACTTTTTTGCCTTTCTCCAGATCTCGAGAATTTTCTTCTATTTCTCTGATTTACCTTTCTATATTCTCCAATCCCTTTCTTGGAAATGTTACAGATTTTAGACTGATTATCCATCAAAAATGGATGGAATGGAAATTTCCCTTTAATCCTACTCCCCGTTTTTTGTCTTTCTGATCTTCATTCTGGGAAGTTTTCTCAAATTTGTTCTTTAGCCCTTATATTGGATTTTTTTTTTTTTTTTGTAAATGTATATATTTAATTTTCCAATCACTTACGGATCTCTGAATGCTTGTATTTCATAGCAGGCTGTTCTTGCTCTATGGATGCAATGTGGCCACACATCCCTAGGGTTACTAATTAGTTTTTGTTTCTGTATTTTGCCTCCTCCAGTGCCTATTGTTACGTTTGTTCATCTTGTTCCTTCTTTTTCATGCTGTTGGTTTTTCTTTAAATTTTTTTATATAATGCTATGAGATCACTGCTCATTTTTTAGGTATGATGATGGTTATCATGATTTTATAAGAAAAGATCCTTATTTTTAGAAAATGAACATTGAAGCTCTTAGGGATGAAGTGTTTTGATGTCTGCAACTTACTCTCAAACGATTTCACGCACACACACACACTCACACAAACATATGCATAGAGGGTAAAAAAGAGAAATTTTAATATGGCGAAGTGTTAACATGTAATGAAACCAGGTGGATGGTGTGCCCAGACATTTATTGTACTAGTCTTTCAACTTCTGTCTTGAAATTTGTTTGAAATTTTTGATTGTAAAAGTTGAAAATAAAAACAAAACAAAAAAATTTGATGCTGCTTGATTGTTAATTCTCTGATTATCCTTAGGAAAATACCCTCGGCGATCTGAAATTCCTAAGGAATCAGCTTTCTTAGAGTAAAACAGATATGTGCTTGGTCTCTTTTATTTTCTTCCTCAGTTCAAATTTGATAGAAACTACACTGGACTGACGCCCCACCGCTAGTACCCGGCACACATTAGCCGGCCTGCCCCACAGCACGGCTCAGGCGTTCCTGCAGGGGAAGAACAGCTGGGTTCCCCAACCCCTGCAGGAAAGGTCTGTCCTACCCCAAACTACATCTCAGTTGAGTCTAGTGTTTTAAGCACGGAAAAAGTACAAAAGGAGTTTTGTTCTCTTGGCCACCCGCCATAGCCCGGTACCAAAACAACCCAACGCTCCCTTCTGATTGGAGAAACATTTTGTGCTCTTCTGGACATAAGGCTTGATGGTATTACTGCCAGGCCTCCCATCAGCAGGCACACATCTTGCCATGGGCAGCTCCAAGACAGAGGTCTCTGCAACAGAAGCCACCCAGACCAGTCAGGAAGAGGACACCCCTTCCTGGTCTTTAAGCAAGTTAATGGCAGGTCATTTGCATCTTTGCATATTTGCACTGTGAAGTAATGAACAATATATGCAAAATCTCTAACTAACATTCTTTAGGGAATCTGCCATAATGGATTAGGAAGGGACCTGTCTTGGTGTATCTCTAATGAAGCAAAAGAAAGTTATAATGGGATTTCATGGGTGTGGGTAGTAATTGGATTTGGTGGAGGGTATAATTAAATTTCACCAAGGGGCTACAACCTCTGCCCTGGCAAATAATAAAAGGGTCAGAAAACTTTCCATCTTGCTTAAAGGGAAACATGGAAAGCCTGCAGAAATGCCACAGCACATCCCCTCAATCATGGGACAGCAACTAGCACCTTCAGGATCTCAAAAGTTTTACCTTCCGTTAGAGAGCTGAAAGCACTGTAGGTAATATCAGAATATTGTGAAACTCACTGGCCAGTTTCTCCCCTACGTCTCCTGAAATGTCCATCTCTACTTCAATAAGGAGAATCAAAGCAGGATCCAGCCCAGAGAAGGGTGGCCTCCCCCAAATGGGGAGATTCCAACACACAAGTGGAAGGCTGAGTGGACCAGTACAGGCAGCCAGCACCACCTCCCATCACTGTGGAGGCATCACCCCTGGATACCCAGCAGCAGCAAACTCTGGGTCCAACGCAGGGCAGTCACCTGGCAGGTTTCCTATGAGGCGGTGCTGACTGATGGCAAACAAGCAGGCTGACCCTCCCCAGCACTAAGCTATATATTCAGGGGTCTCGGTCTCTCACCCCAAGGGACCAAGCACTGCCTGGCCAGGCTGTTAAGTTTTCTTCCCAGAGAAGATTTCTGGAGCTGTGGCAGATGCTATTACTGCAGTCAGGTGCTCTGCTGTGGGGAACTGGGTGCCCTGCTATTAAACAGGCCTTCATGGAAATGCATGACTCTCCGCCTGAATTCTTCTCCTGCTCTCAATCCTTGTGACCCATTGTCTCTCCAGGGTCATCCAGAAGAAACAACCCCCACCTCCAGTTGTGTCCACTCAGCTTGTGTCTTAGTCAGCTCAGGCTGCTATAACAAAATACCATAAACTGGGTGGCTTAAAAACAACAGAAATTGATTTCTCACAGTTCTAGAGTCTGGGAAGTCCAAGATCAAGGTAGTGGTAGATTCAGTGTCTGCTGAGGGCTCACTTCCTTGTTCACAGATGGCACTTTCTTGCTGGGTCTGCATATGGTGTAAGAGGCAAGGAAGCTCTCTTTGACAAGGTGCTAAGCCCACCCATGAGGGCAGAGTGATTGTGATCTAATCACCTCTCAAAGACCCCACCTCCTAATACCATCACCTTGGTAGGTTTTGTCACATTAATCATGGAGAGACAAAAACATTCAAGCTATAGCAGATTGGCCTGCCAATTTCATTCCATGCTTTGCATTCTCCAGAAAGTAATAAAAATACTTGGTCATCTGATGGCCTTTCTCCCACTGTCAATGTCATTGACATTGTCATTTACTTATTCCTGGTTTTTATTTATTCTAGTTATTTGACCTTGAAGAGGGAAGGGCACTAATGCCAGTCAGGAAGGGCATATGCTTTATCTTATGGCACGATGTGCAAAATAAAGTTAACATGAAAGACCTGAGACTGCTATCCTGAGACTGCATCTGGGAACTTGGGTTTGGGAAGATTCCCATCATTCCTTGACTGATAAGGGTGGCTCACTGTGCCAAACCGTTTGAGCACACAATGTGGTTTGTGCTGAACATGTGCTTTCTTCTGAAAGTCTGCATTGATATGTGCTAGGCAGAGGGAGTCTACCTGACCAGCCCCCAATAAAAACCATGGACACTGAGTCTCTACTGAGTTTCCCTGGTAAACATTTCACATGCATTGTCACAATTTGTTGCTGGGGGAATTGAGCATGTCCTGCACGACTCCACTGAGAGAGGACTCTTGGAATCTTGTTTCTGGTTTCCTCTGGACTTCAGCCCCATGTGCCTTTTTCCTTTGCTGACCTTGCATTTTGTATGTGTGTGAGAGTGTGTGTTTGTGTGTGTGTGAGAGACAGAGATGCGTGTGTGCATATATATGTATTTTTTACATATGATTTTGCTGTAATAAATCATAGCCATGAGTATATGTCAAGTCCTATGAGTTCTCCTAGTCAATCATCAATATTGGGGGTGATCTTGGGGACCCTTGACACACCCCACTTATACAAGAAGTATTTCCAGCTGGATCATCGCTTGAGGTAGCATTTTTCCAGTATGTGTCTGGAAGATATCTGTCTGGCAAATTGGTCAAAACAAGGCTTACAGTCTGGACTTAAGGTCTCTGGTGATCTGTTTCTTAGCAGACTGTGAAACTGGACTATGCCCTGGTTCCTTCCCCAGCCTAGGCCTTGGAGCACTTGTGTGCATTCTTAGTGCACAGGGTGCCCGGCTTTCTACGCTGATGATGTTCATTCTCCCAACCAGGTGCTCAGCCTCCCTGCGCCCAGCATCCCTGCACGTTCCTGCTGTTCACGGTTCAGAGTTCCTCATTTCATGTTCCATGCTCCCACTTACGTGATAAACAACAAGGAGTCCCTGTTTTTCCCCATGCTTCCACTTGAGTTCACAGTCAGAAATTGTGACAATTCCCATAACACACTAAACAGCCTTTCCATAATGCTCACAAGCTAGAGCTTGCAATTAAAAGCACTAAATCACAACTTCAGGGTCAAGTGCTGTTGAATCACATGCTTATGTTTAAAATATACTCCCAAAGAGCAAGTTGTCAAAAAACCTCACTTGGATCACAAGCTGAGATGGAGAATGTGAATTAGTGTAACGTCTGAATTACTGAATATTCTTAAGAAGACTTTTTGATACAACATTTAAACAGGAGGGAGACAAAAAACAGACAATTTTTAATCTAGCCCAAGTTAAATTGTAAGTCTCAATTCTCCCCCAAACAAGCTACTCTCCTATAGACATTGCTAAAAGCTAAGAGGGAATGGGGAGCTGCCACTAAATACCATGCCGCCATCCTCATTCTAATACACTTTTTAAGACAAATAACAATGGAAAGAAAGTTCTTTTTTAATCGTCAAGACCACTTACAACATAGAGGTATCAATATTTTGCTCTATTTCTTTCTAAACTTACTCATGCATAGGTTTTGGTTTTATACCTTTTAAAAAAATTCTTTAAATGTAATTGTAGCATTTACATGAATGTAACTGTAGCAATGAAGCAAAAGAAATAAATAATTCAGAGAGATCCTATGCACCCTTTAACTGTTTTCTCCCAGTGGTAACACTTTACACAACATTTAATGGCATCCCAACCAGGAAAACAGTGTTGGTGAAATCCACAAAGATTATTCAATTTTCATGTTATTAATATTTATTTTAGCCATTCTAATAGAAATGTAGTAATATCTCATAGGAGTTTTGATTTGCATTTCCATAATGGCTACAATGATGTACCTATTTTCATGTGCTTGTTTGTCATGGGATTATCCTCTTCCGTGAAATGTCTGCTGATGTTCTTTGACCACTTTCTAATTGGATTGTTTGTTTTTCACTGTTGAGTTTTGAGAGTTCTTTATACATTCTAGACTCAAGTCCTTTGTTGGAGGTGTCATTTGAAAATATATTCTTCCTGTTTGTAGCTTCTCTTTTCATTATCTTCACACGGTCTTTCATAGAATAAAAAATTTAGTTTTCATGAAATCCAGCTTACCAATTTTTCCTTTTATGAAATGTGCTTTTGATGTCAACCCTAAGAACTTCTTCCCTATCCCTAGGTCTCAAGGATTTTATCCTTTTTTCTAAAAGCTTTATCATTTTACATTTTATATTTAAGTAATTCATTTTGAGTTAGATATCTTTATAATGTGTGAGACTTAGGTTGAGGTTCAGTTTATTGCCTGTGGGTGTCCAATTACTCCACCTCTATTTGCTTAAAAGGCCATCTTTCCTCCACTGGATTGCTTTTGCAACTTTGTCAGAAAGCTACAGTTTTTTCTTCCCTTCTAATCTCTATGTTTTAATTTATTTTTATCGCCTTATTGCACTGCTAAAACTTTTGGCACTAGTTGAATAACAATGGACATTCTTGCCTTTTTCCTAATCTTGGGGGAACAGTATTCAACGTTCCACTATTAAGCATGATGTTAGCTATAATTTTTGTAGACTCTCTTTTTCAAGTTGAGGAAATTCTCTTCTTTCCTAGTTTGCTGAGTTTTTATCATGAATCGTTGTTGGATTTTGTCAAATGTTTTTTCTGTGTAAACTAACATGATCATGTGACCTTTTCTCCTCTGGTCTGTTGATGTGGTGGATTGCATTTGACTGACTTTTGAATGTTGAAGCATACTTGCATATTAGAGATAAATTCCACTAGGTTGCCACATGTAATTCATTTTGTACATTATCAGATTCAATTTGTTGAATATTTTGTTGAAGATTTCTGTATCTACATTCATGAGTGCTACTATCATGTAGCTTTACTCCTTTTTTTTTCTATCTTTGTCTACTTTTAGTATCAGAGTAATACTAGCCTTCTAAAATGATCAAGGAGTACCCTCTCCTCCTCTGTTTTCTGGAAATAGAATTTTCTGAAAATAGAAGAGGAGAGAGTAACATTCTTCTTTAAATGGTAAATAGAATTCTCCAAGGCTTCAAGGTCGGGAGATCTATTTTTCAGGAGCTTTCATATTATTATGAAGGGTTCAATTTCTTTAAGATTATAGGACAATTCAGTTTGTCTGTTTCAACTTTGTTGAGTCAGACAGTTTCTAGTTTTTGAGGAACTGGACCATTTCTTCTAAGTTGTCAAATTTATCAATGTAAAGCTATTTTCTAGTATTCCCTCCTTTTTTTTGGAGACAAAGTCTCACTCTGTCACCCAGGCTGGAATGCAGTGGCACAATCTTGGCTCACTGCAGCCTCTGCGCCCCAAGTTCAAGTGATTCTCCTGCCTCAGCTTCCCAAAAAGCTGGGATTACAGATGTGCACCACCATACCTGGCTAATTTTTGTATTTTTAGTAGAGATGGGGTTTCACCATGTTGCCCAGGCTGGTCTCAAACTTCTGACCTCAGGTAATCTGCCTGCCTCAGCCTCCCAAATTGCTGGGATTAGAGGTGTGAGCCACCATGCCTGGCAACCTCATTATTTTTTAATGGTGGCATGATCTCTAGATATATCTTCTGTTTCATTCCTGATACTGGTGATTTGAACCTTCTTAATGTTTAACTTTGTCAATCTTGCTAGAGGTTATCAACTTTGGTGATTCTTTTCAGAGCCAGCCTTTCGTTTCATGGATTTTCTCTATTGTTCTCCTGGCTTCAATTTTATTAATGTATAATCTTAACTTTATTATTTCCTTTCTTCTGTTTGGTTTCTACTTATTTTGCTCTTCTCTTTCACTGTTCTTGAGGTAGGGATTTAGGTGAATGATTTGAGACCTTTCCTCTTTTCTAAAATAAGCATTTAGTACTATGAATTTTCCTTTCAGCACTATTTTATCTGCATCCCATACACTTTGATGTGTTGTGTGTTCATGCTTACTCATCTCTATGTCTTTTTAACGTTCCATTAAAATTTCCTATTTAACCTATGGATTAGTTGAAGTATGTTGCTCCATTTCTAAGTGTTTACAAATATTCTTCTTTTCTTTCTGTTCTTGATTTCTCATTTCATTCTATTATGATGAGAAAACATATTCTATATCTTTTTAATTCTTTTAAATTTGCTGAGTTTTTTTTTTTAATGGCCCAGGAGATAGTCCATCTTGAAGAAAGTTCCACCAATGCTTGAAAAACATGCATGCTCCTCCTGCTGAATAGAGTGTTCCATCCATTTTAATTAAATCCTGTTGCTTGATTACGGTTTTCAGTCCTCCTTTTTTTTTTTTTTTTTTTTTTTTTGCTGTCCATAAGTTTATTGTCTTTATCCGAAAAATCTTCATAGAAAATTGTTTGGTTTAGCTCTCAGCAGCCCGCTCCTGAGCTCTGAGGAAGTTTGCCTACTTTTGAGCCACCCGATCTTTCTTCTGAGCAAGGGACATTTTGGGACGGTTCCACCTCTTCTTTTTAACTTCTTTCTTGGACTTCTTTTCATAGACTGGATTCTCATGTATAGCAGCATGAGCTTTCTTATACATCTCCTCCATCATGTTTGGAGTTACGCTGTTCTTTACATATTGAGAGAACTGTTTCTTGTAAGCATCTTCATCTTCTTCCATTAAGTAGCGCATGTAATCTGCAACATTCTGGCCCGTGATGTGCTTCCGGTGTACTTCTGCATTAAATTCCCTGCTTTCAAAATCATAACCAGGGAATCATTTGGTACTGTGAGGGACAGACCCGCCTCCATCCACAGCTCCCTTCAGGAAGCCAAAAATTTTATTGCCAGTGATAGTTCTGGCAAGGCCTGCATCCAAATAGCAGGTAAAGGCACCTGGCTGACCATCAATGCTTTCCACATTGTATTCATTGCCAGTCACCTACACTTGGCCTTCATAGATGCTGTCCATGCTAAACCTATTGAGAAGCCTGCGGGCCAGCAGCAGGTCGGTACAATACGCTGCAGCATAATTTGTCAGACCAACCTTCGCACCATATTTTGGCAGTTCGTGTGCATACGCTGCACAGACTATCATATTTCCCTCTATACGGGCGTCAGCAATCTGACAAATGATATCTCTGTTACATGAACTACTATCCTGTATTTGGGTATGTTGTATTTATTTTTATCCCGTATCACCAAGCATTTCTGAGCGTAGTAATCAGTTTTACCCTCTCATCGTCATCTAAATTTCACTTGGTATCTCTTAAAGTGGACCTTATTCTTAACAGCTCTAACAAACCCCATCCTGTGGAACAGAGACCCGCTTCCACTGCTCAACAGAGACCTGCAGGCCCAGCAGCGCCTGTTTTTCAGTTCTTTCCTATCCTTTCTGATTTGCTGTCTAGTAGTTTTGTTAACCACTGAAGTAAATGTGTTGAAATCTCCAACTATAATTGTTGATTTGTCTATTTCTCCTTTAATTTCTATCAGGTTTTCCCCCAGAACATTACAATATCATATTGTAGAGTCTTATTATTTACATGTAAATACTTGTGATCTATCTCATCACAGTCTAGTGATATTAATGTTTTACTACTCGGAGTGAAGTGTAGAAACCTTACCTCCATTTAGGTCTCTTTGCCCTCCTCACTTTTTAAATATAATAGTCTGAAGTATTTCCTTTGCATACATTGAGCAACACACTTCTCTCCTTCTGAGACTCTGATAATGCAAATGCTAGCTCTTTTGTTATTGTTCCACTAATCCCTGTGATTCTGTTCATGTTTTTCTTCTCTGTTGTTCAGATTGGGTAAATTCTGTTGATCTGGCCTCAAATTCACCGATTCCACCCTCTATCATATCTATTATTGGGGTCAGACTGCAAGTTTGTTACATTATATTTTTAACTCTATCATTTGAATTTGGTACCCTTTTATTTGCTTATATTTTTTTTCTATTTTAAAAATTTGTTTTAAGAGCATTTGTAGCAGTTTTGTGCACCTTTGAAGCACTTTTATAGTGGGTATTTTAAAATCCTTATCAGATAATTCCAACATTGGATTCTCCTTGGTATCAGCATCTATTGACTTTCTCATTCAAGTTGTGATTTTCTTGGTTCTTTTATAACAAGTGATGTTCTGTTGTACCCAGTGTATTTAGATATGATATTATGAGATGATATTTAATCTTGAAGTGTAGCAAAAGGTCCTGATGGGTATATGTTCACTTTCCTGCTGGGTCCCGTCGACACCATGCTGGGGAAGAAGGAGCGCTGACTCACGCTGCCTTGTTGGAGACAGGTTGGGGGCAAGTTCAGTTCCTCTTGGTCCTGCTGACATCAGGGAAGGGAGTGGGGAAGCACAGGGCCAACTACCTCCATTTCCCACCACGTCATTGTGCCTCACTGATGCTGGATGAGGTGAAGGCTCCGCTGCTTACTGGTTCCTGCCACAATAGGGGAGGAGGAAGAAGGATATTAACTCCCCCACTTCGTCCTATTTCATTCTGTTGATGCCAGGTGAGGCTAGAGACTCACCTCCCCACTAAATCCCCTTTGGGGGTTTAGGGGACAGGGAGAGAAAAGGTCAAAGTGTCCACTGGCTCTGCTGTATGCTGCTTGATCCAGTTTCTTGTTGTCTTGTGGATGTAGAGCTTCAGCTCCTCACTGGGCCCACTGACACCAGGGGTGGGGAGAACACAGAGCAGTGACTAGTCCCTACTCACACCTCCTGGTTAGTCTAATTGATGTCAGATGGGAGTAGAGACTCAGCTTCCTGCTGGACCCCTGTTGGCCCCAGGGTGGGTAGCGGAAGCACACTGGTGATGGGCTCCACATTAAGCCACCTCATTGGTTCTTGTTGCTGCTGAGTCGGGGTGGATTCACCACCGGGCCTTGCTGACACTACTCTGGTGGGGAATCTGAGCGCCACCTGTTTCCACCAGGAGAGGGATAAAAGATGAGCTCCCTGCTCAGCCCCACAAACGCCACTGGGTGGGGGATAGGAGTACTACCCCTGCTTCTGCCTGCTTCCTTAGGTCAGGGATCCAGTGGAAGATCAGCTCCCAGTGAAGCTGAAATTGTCAACGGGGGTGGGGAGAGTGGTTATGCTTTTTTGTTGTGTCTGGCTGGTGTAGCATGGATATTACCAAAAAGATTTTCGGTCCTCAGGCCACCATCTTTCTGGTCCTTTGACTAGGGGATTAGGTGTCTCCTGGAGCATATTTTGTGTGTGCCTATTAGAGATACAGGGGACGTGTATCCTGTCTGGGATATATGGGAGACAATAAGGAAATCCAGAGACCTTATTGCTGTTTCATTCTTCAAGTCCCAAAGTCCCTCGGCAGTCTCCTTCTTCCCTCCCCCTTCCAGGGTCTTCTCTTCCCATGCTTGTCTGTTGTATTTTGTCCGGGGAGTTTAATTGTGAAGAGGAAAATCTGTGAGGAATTGGGGCTATTCTATCTTAGCAGTCCAGGAGTCCCTGTTGCCCTTTTTTAAAAACCCCAAATCATGATCACATTCTTTATACAGTCAAGGGCCCCAGCTAAAAATTTCCCATCACCTAGTGATATCTTTGCCATCATGATGTCATAGCACAACACATCACCTTATCTATGCTTGGATGTACTTCCAAACACAAATACTTAAACATAAAAATTGTGTTAGGCACTGTTGGTGGGAAGGTAAATTAGTATAGCCACTATAAAAAACAGTATGAAGGTTTCTCAAAAACAAAACAAACACACAAAAAAACCTAAAAATAGAACTACCCTATGACCCAGCAATCCCACTAGTGGGTATTTATGCAAAGGAAAAATAAATCAATATATCAAAGGTATACCTGCACCCACATTTGCAGCACTAGTCACAATAGCAAAGATGTGGAATCAACCTAAATACCCATCACATGAAGAAATGGACAAAGAAAATGTGTGTGTGTGTGTGTGTGTGTGTGTGTGTGTATGTGTGTGTATTTAATGGAATACTATTTGGCCATAAAAAATGAAATCATTTCATTTGCAGCAACATGAATGGAACTGGAGGTCATTATGGGAAGTGAAATAAGTCAGGCACGGAAACACAAATATGGCATGTTCTTACTCATACATGGGAGCGAAAAAAGTTGATCTCATAGCAGTAAAGATTAGAATGATAGATACCAGAGTCTGGGAAAGGTGTGTGGGGGGGTAGGGGGGATGAACAGAAGTTGATCAATCAGTACAAATATACAGTCAGGTGGAAGGAATAAGTTATAATGTTCCATGGCAGAGTAGAGTGACTATCGTTAACAACAATATACGGCATATTTCAAAATACATAGAAGAGAGGACTTGAAATGTTCTCAACAAATAGAAATGATAAATACTCGAGGTGATGGACACCCTAAGAACTCTGGCTTGATCATTACACACTCCAGGCGTGTAACAAAATATCGCATGTATCCCTTATATATGTAAAAATATTACGTATCATTAAACAAACAAAAATTATGTTGCAGTAGCCTGTGGTATTCAAGTACAGTATCATGCCCTACAGGCGTGAAGCCTGGGAGCAATAGGCTCCACCACAGAGCCTAGGTGCGGAGTAGGCTGTGCCATCTAGGTTTGCGTGAGTGCACTCTATGAAGCTCACACAACGATGAAACGGCCTAATGACACATGTCTCAGAATATGTTCCTCTTGTTAAGCAATGCATGACTTGTACGTTTTTGTATCACTTTTACTCACCATGAGTTTTAAATTTCGGTTATAAATAGCACTCTTTGAAAACACTATTTTAAAAGCTATATAATTCCCCACTGAATGGCCACAGCATGATTTATACTGTATAATAATTTTCCTATTGTTGAAAATTTGGACTCCAACATTATTGCTATAATAAATAATGTACTGGTGAAAATGTTTGTGCCTTAAAGCTTTCTGTATTTCAGGCTGTTACCTTAAAATACAGCCCAGAAGTAGAATTATACATGGTTCAACAGCAACATGCAAGAGGACACCCCGTGCCAGCACAGGGACTTCAACATACTTTAAAACATGAGCCGACTGGGTTGAGAAAGGAAAACAGTATTGCAGAAGAGTCTGATACGCATTTCCTTGATCATTAAGAGGCTGATCCATTGTCGTTCTTTTGTAAATTGGGTTTTCATGTCTTTTGCTTGTTCATCTTCTGGGGCCTTACATACTCTTTCAAAATGCCCTTCCCAGTAGAAGAATCTGACCCACTATGTATAAGTGGTTTTCTTAAACCAAAAAGATATAATTCAAAGTCAAAGATCAGCTAAGAGAGAAATAATTTAATCCCCCGTTCAGCTACAACAAATATCAAGTGCCTCACAGGAAAGCACCTGCCAATTAAATAAGGCAATCAGATAAAGATAAAACATATGAAACACTTCAGACTTCTGGATAACTCTTGATCTTGAAAACATTTCCCGAATCTTACCTGAAGCATAATGACAGTGTCACCTTCAAAAGTGGCAAACATATCTGTGTCACACCTTAAGCCTGAGATTCAATTTTCCATCATGTAACCCTATTGCAGAAAAAAGAAAAAAAAAAAAACCACACATTTTAAATGTGCAATTCTATCACTATACAGGACTCACATTTTCTTTAAAATTAAAAAATATACAGAAAATTGAAAAGAGGAAAACAATTCTATTTCTCCTAGCCAAAGTAACCACTGTAAGAATTTTGATTCCTTACATTAGCTTTTAGCTCATGAATATTGTTTTGGTGGTAATAAAAACTATTTGAAAATGGTTGTGTCATCTATTCACAATAGCAAAGACTTGGAACCAACCCAAATGTCCATCAATGACAGACTGGATTAAGAAAATGTGGCACATATACACCATGGAATACTATGCAGCCATAAAAAAGGATGAGTTCATGTCCTTTGTAGGGACATTGGATGCAGCTGGAAACCATCATTCTCAGCAAACTATTCCAATCACAAAAAACCAAACACCACATGTTCTCACTCATAGGTGGGAATTGAACAATGAGATCACTTGGACACAGGAAGGGGAACATCACACACTGGGGTCTGTTGTGGGGTGGGGGAGGGGGAGGGATAGCATTAGGAGATATACCTAATGTAAATGACGAGTTAATGGGTGCAGCACACCAACATGGCACATGTGTACATATGTAACAAACCTGCACGTTGTGCACATGTACCATAGAACTTAAAGTATAATAAAAAAAGAGAGAGGAAAAAAAAAGAAAATGGTTATGTCACATTTCTGCAAAAGATTTCAATAAAGTAGACTGATTTTTTTCCATCTTTCTTCCAAATTCTAATAAATGCCAAGGTACTAGTGATTATACCTCACCGTATGTAGGCAAATGATTTCTCCCCTACCCCCAGCAAGCCTTCTGAAAATTAGCCTGTATACCTACAAAACTCCCTGAGAGGCAGCAAAATGTCTTAAATTGCCACTCTGCATCTTAATATCATTAAATACTCTGCACCATAAATTCTCACTCCAGTATTTTTTTCCCTTCTACTTCCTGAAATCCTTATTTAAATGGCAGTGTTGGCAGTGTTTCTGCACACAAACCAGAGAATCAGCTACACAGGAGAAAGCAAGTTCGGTCCCAAGCAAAACATGAAGGAAGCAAAGCCCGTCTCTGTGTGGCTCCAGGTCGTTCCCCTTCTGAGGGCCTCTGCACTACCTCCTTCTTCCAGCTCTTTGTTCTCCCAGTTAAACCTCCAGAATTGTTCCCTCTGTCCAAGCCCACTTCCACAAATCACTTCTGCCTGTGTCCGTCACGTCAGAGCTGATTGTCCTGTTATTTCTCCCAGGACTATGTGCAATGAGCACTTTAGCTCTGAATAAGGAATGACAAGTTTTGCCCTGATAATATTTTCAAGCCACAGAGGCCCATGGGCAGTCATACTCTTGAATCTCCAGGTACCCTTCATGCCTGGGGGACCTGCTCCATTTCTGAAAATGGCCACAGGGGTCCTAGAAGCCTGGATTTCCGGGTTCCTGCCGCCCTCAGAGCCCTGAAAACTTGTAAGCATCGGTCCTGCTCCTGTGGGGAGAGCCACCCTGGAAGGCCCGGCCACCTTTCCCTCTTCCCCATCAAGGCTGACTGGGCGGTGTTACCACCTGCAGTTTACAGAAGCAAAGGAGTCCCCAGCAGAAGCCTTAATTACCTTCATAAGGTTAAACTGATTTTGTTTATGGGTAAGTAAATCAGTAACATTTCCAATCAGAAGTTCACATCCCCCCACCCCATAATAATCACAGGATTAAAACTGCCTTGTGGGCAAACCACATGAAATCAGATTCAGGTGAAGTGTGGTCCTGCCTCAGAGTGATTTCCCCATAAGGCTACAGTGGACTCATCTTCACCCTTCTCATTCTACAGTGCCCTCTATGCTAGATACTGTGCTGGGACTTCACACAGACTTCCTTTACCTCACAGAATCCCTTTAATCCTCACAATGGCCTGGCGAAGTAGGCATTATCCCCATTTTACAGATGAAGCAAGTGAGGTTCAGGATTGTGTTGGAATGTTCTTGAATCATCTGTCAAGTTCTGATGTGGAAGAAGAGTAACACTAAATATACCACCTGATAGGGTTTGGCTCTGTGTCCCCACCCAAATTTCATCTTGAATTGTAATAATCCCCACATGTCATGGGAGGGACCTGGTGGGAGGTAACTGAATCACAGCAGAGAGTTTTTCCTGCCCTGCTCTCATGATAGTGAATAAGTCTCACAAGATCTGATGGTTTTATAAAAGGTAGTTCCCTGCACACGCCTTCTTGCCTGCCACCATGTAAGATGTGACTTTGCTCTTCCTTCATCTTCTGCCATGATTGTGGGGCCTCCCCAGCCATATGGAACTGTGAGTCCATTAAACCTCTTTCCTTTATAAATTACCCAGTCTCGGGTATGTCTTTATTAAGCAGTATGAGAACAGACTAATACAGTACCTCAGTGTTGAGAAGCAGTGGTTATACCTAAGAAGCTGAGCTGCAAAACACTCAAAATACTAATATTGAAGAAACAAAGTGCTTTTTTTTCCTGAGCATTTTGCTCTGCTCTCCTCCAGTGAAGGAGAGGGCAACCGGCTCTTTGTTGTTCTCTGACACTTCCACCCTGCCCTGAAGTCAGGTGATCCAGTTTTGAAATGACCAGAAAGAGACTCTACTCAAAGGGCAGAACCAGCAAACAGACACCAGAAGTCTCCCAAAGAACAGGCAATGGAGTTCTGGGAGCACAAAGATGTTCTGTATCAGCTCTTCACATACAATAAAATTCCTTTTTCTCCTACCTGGTGAAACTCAGCTGTGAGCTCCTCTTCTAGTTTGAAAGTCAAGTGAAACGGGTTGTTGATTCTGGACTCTACCTGGCCCTTGAGAGCTGAGGTAACAAGGCTCACAGCCCTCAAACAACTTGCAGGTAACTGAAAATGAAATGGCAACAAGAAAAATCAAAGTCCAACACATGCGAGGCAGGGTCGTGGTTGTCAAGTTGCTTTCCATCTCCTGAAAATAACAAGGTGCATTTATGATCTAATTTCTTTAGAATAAGCCAGAAAGGCCTGGCCTCCCAGGAGTCTCAATCCTTGGGAGCCTGAGGTGACCCACTGAGAAACTAGCCAGGCTTAGAAAGTCCCAGCATCCGTGTTCTGGGTAAATGTGTATGTGGCTTAGAGAAAGACCCATGGCATAGAGCAGTCACTGAATGGGGATTGCAGTCTGAGTGTCCTTGAGTGACTTAAATTCTATAGTTGAGGCCTCAAATTCTTGGGGGACAAACGATTATAAACAGTTTGTGCATGTGTGTCTGTATCTTTTTTAACTAAAAATGACCTTTTTGGGTTTTTAAAATTAATTACTAAAAGTAATACACAAGCACTGTAAAAAAAAAAAAAAAAAAAAAGGAAGAAAGAAAGAAAAAAGTCATTCACAACCTCCCAAGGTGGAAGGTAAATGGGTGCCTGAGAAAGACCCCAAGAAAGAGGCTCAGGATTGGACTAAGGATCACAAGGATGGAGGGAGGAGTTGGCGGGATTGGTGGGGGAGGAAATGAAAGACCCGGAAGCCAACAATGGAGCTGATCTGGGTAAAAGGGAGTCATGGAAAGTTGTGAGAGGAGGAGGGCCATGACCGCACATGGAAGGTACAGTCAGAGGAGACCTTCACACGTCTTTACAGATCAGCACCACAACGTGTGCCTAGAGTAGGGACAGTCATGGAGGCCACTACCGAGGGTCAACTTCCATATGCACTACATACAATGTATCATTTCTACTTCTCACGTCTCATCACTCCAGTTTTCAGAATGAAAAAACTGAAGTTCAGTGAGGTTTCCCTGCACCTTGCTTGGGTTCATTCTGGCCACACCAGTTTGCCCACTTCCCAAGAGTTTTGCAATCCTGTTCTCATTGTTTGGAACACTCCCCTCAGACCTCCATGGGGCTCCCTCATTTCATTTCCATCTCAGGTCTGAAGAAGTTCCACTGCAAGAAAGGTATCCCTGCCTCTCTGTTTAAAACAGCTGTCCCACCCACCACCTTCGCTTTCTAGCACCCTGCCCTTTATTTAAGACAAACAGCCTTATACTCCTCTCTTCCAGCCTCTGGATCTGACTGGGATAACCTGTGGCCTTGGGTAGAGGGTAGCAATTTTCCCACCTGTCCCCAACCCCTGCCTTGTGCTGCTCCGGCCTCTATGTGGTGCTCAACTTTGACTCTGAGATCCTGGTCTTGCTTGGCCCTTACTGAACACTGCTAATGATATATGCAGTCATCGCTGAAAGAAGAATGTGTGCAGAATGGTGAATGGAAACTTTGCCTTAGCTTCTATAGCCTGCGGTGCTGAATGCTGAACCTGGGCAGTGTCCCAGCATCCCTCATTCTCGGGGGTTGGCGGGGAGGGAGGCTAGAAATGGCAACTAGAGGTGACTCAAGCTCTCTCAAAGGATGCGAGGTGGACTTCTATCAGCCCAGCATGGAGACGGCCATGCCTCACAAAGACCAGGACAGGTGTGGCACAGGACAAAGAGCCCAGGTGAGAGGGAAGGAAGGAGCCTCTCCTGGGCCCCAGTGACAATTGGCCATCAGCTCTTTTCAGGGGGAGGAAGTGGAGATGGAGGAAACAAGGAATGAAGACTTTGCACGTAAAGGGACTTTGAGCAGGTGCCCAAGAGAAACAAAGGCAGAGGGCTTCCTGCACTAGCCACCTGATGCTGAGTGGGATCCACAGGGCTGGGAGAAAAGCATGACTTCTGAAGCTGAATGTCACTCCAGACCCAGCTGGGTCGAGAGCCGACAGCCTCCTGCCTGGGGTTCATGGGGCAGGGCAGGGCTGTGGCCTCAGGCTCAGGAGAGACAGGGTGCAGAGCCTGAGTGCAGAGCCACATGGAGGGCCCTGGCATCCTCAATGAACCCTCTGTCATCTCCCTCAAGCCTTGAGTCAGGCCAAGGGGCCATCACACTCAGTCAAGCAAGATTCCAAGGTTTGCCCCACTCTGTCCCTGGAACTCCATCTGCCTGGACCCTGTGTTTCATTCAGAGGTAACATGTGAGGGGTCTTGTCTGCCTGGAGGGGCTGTGTAGGCCTGGGTAAGCCAATCTCAGGACGAGGTATCTGAATCAAGTCTATTTTTGCAGCAGGTGGAAAATACCCATTAGCTCCCAGGGCAGGGCAGGGACGGCTCTACAGGAGTCATGCCAGGTGCCAAATGTTCTCCTCTCCAGTGCAGACCTCCAGGAGCCGACAGATGAGAACCTGCATCTGCCCAGGAGGAAGCGCAGGCTCCTTGGTGTCCCAGGATGCCCAGGGTCCTCTGTGGCATTGTCCAGGGAAATCCAAAGTATTCTGGGGAAACTGCCATGCCTGCATTTCACGCTCTCCACTCCCACTCCTGCCATGGGGCGTTTTCCTTCCATCTGATGCCCACAGGCTCCCTCAGTCCCCTGGGGATTCAGTTTCATTTCTCTCAGCCTCTGAATTGTCTTGGCTTTAACCAGGGTACCACAGATGCCTGCTCAGCACGAAGGCTGCCACATCACACATGATTCACAGGCTTCTGTGTCCACTTGGAGTTGCCAACTGAATGGGAGCCTGGGGGATCAGTTCCCTAAAACATCCCTGTCCTTCCCAGTTGAGGTGGTGCTGACTGCAGCGTGAGGGCCCCTGAACCAACAGCGGTTGTTCCAGTTGTCAGGGACCATTCTGCACACAGACTGGCCTGTGTGCTGGGCCAGCCAGGTCTCCCCACAGCCGACACGTGGCCAATGATGCTTCGCTGAAGGTGTATGGGGTTCTCACCCCATATGTCTCTGTAGGGAATCGTTTCATTGCAAGACCTAATCACTGGGCCTTTGCTATATCTCAGATTAAAACTAAAAATTTAGCTGGAAGAGGCCTATAGAAAAGTACAGAGCGTATGCCTGAGAGTGTGTGTGTGTGCATGTGGGTGCATGCGTGTGCATGTGTGTGTGTACACACATGCGTGTGCACGTGTGCATGTGTGTGTGTGCATGTGTGTGTACGTGCACACGCATGCATACACAGGCACTATGGGCTACATCATTGTGTCCCCCCAAAATTTCTTTTTATTTTTTTTTGAGACGGAGTCTCATTCTATCACCCAGGCTGGAGTGCAGCGGCGCAATCTCACCTCACTGCAACCTCCACCTCCCAGGTTCAAGCGATTCTTCTGCCTCAGCCTCCAGCATAAGTTGGATTATAGGCGCCCGCAACCATGCCCGGCTTTTTTTTGTATTTTTAGTAGAGACGGGTTTCACCATGTTGGCCAGGCTGGTCTCGAACTCCTCACCTTAGGTGATCCACCTGCCTCAGCCTCCCAAAGTGCTGGGTGGCATGAGCCACTGCCCCTGGTCCCCCAAAAATTCTTATATTGAAGTCCTAACCCCCACAACCTCAATGTGACTGTATTTCAAAACAGGACCTTAAAAGCGGTAATTAACATTAAACGAGGTAATTGGGCAACCCTAAAGCAATATTGACTGGCATCCTTATAAGAGGACATCAGGACACAGACACAGACGGAGGAACATGTGAAGACACAGGCAGGAGATGGTCATCCACAGGTCAAGAAGAGAGCCTCAGAAGAGACCAACCCCGCCCACACCTGGATCCCAGACTTCCAGCTCCAGAGCTGTGAGAACAGAAATTCCTGTTGTTTAATCCACCCAGTCTATGGCACTTTGTATAGCAGCCAGCACAGACAAACACAGCATGTGGGAAGTGTTAGCTTGAACCGTGTCTGTTCATGACCAGAGATAAATCAATGTTAACTGCTTCTCCAACATGAACAAATCTTTTGGAGTCTGAGGAAGCCCTTTCCTAAGCTATCAACTCAAGGCACTCAGTAAGTAGCACCTTAGGTTTTCAATACAAAAAGAAATTTTTCTCCTTTCTACATTGGACTCCTGAGTGGGGATATTCGTTTGTTTATTGGTGGGGTCAATGGGTAGTGGGAAATAAAAGGGTGGTACACAAGAAACAGGTTCCATATGAACAAAAAAGTAAGATTTTCCATGAGCTTACTTTATTCCTAAGAAGGAGAGAAAGAAACATGAGATAGACAGAGGGAACTCTAAACCCATGTTCCAAATGCCAGCGGAAGCCTCAGAGAGGGAAGCAGCCAGAGCCTGGGCTCTGTGAAGCAAGAGCCCACTTGGTAGACAACTCCTCCACTCTCTGCCTTCTGGGCTACATCGAGCCTCTTAGCAACTAATTGTGAGTGTCATGAAGGTTGTGTCCCGTTTCAGTGAGAGCCCCACGAAACATATTTTATGATCCAAACTTTGTACATGGAAAGTTTAATATTTTCCTGCTGTTTTTAACATCGCTGAATTTTTTACTATATGATTACATTTAATAAATGTATTAGAACAAATCAGAAACAGGCATTCTTTCCCCCTTTTTAAACAAATGAGGGTAAATTCTGTTCATCTGAAGACGACAAAACATGAAATCAATCTTATCTTATTTGTTCAAGGAGACCCATTAAAAATACAGAGATTGACCCACCAACCTAGAGGCACCGTGTCTTCGGGTGGTACTAATTTTATGCCTGTGACCTCCACTGTGCCCACAGGTGCAGAGCCCGTACGTGAGGGGATCTGGGAGCATGGAGAGTCACTGCAACCTGTCTTGTGACAGCTGAGATCTGGGTTGGGTCTCCTGAATTCCGGATTCTGAGTCCAGGGGAGTGATGGCAGGTTGCCCCATCCTGCCGCATGCTTTGAGGGGACCCTGTCGCTGCTGCCCTGCACTCCCATGATTTATTTGCTGGACAGAGTGGGCAGGAGGGAGTTCCTTCATGGATTCTGTCACCGAATGCATACCAAGGCTCGCTCCATCTTAGGGACTACGCTACCCATAGTGAACTATAGCCATGGCCCTGTCCTCATGGGAGAGAGAGGCATTGGCCAGGTGGACAAATAAAATAGGTAATTAAAAATCTGTGGCACACATGTAATCCCAGCACTTTGAGATGCTGAGGCAGGTGGTTCAGGAGTTTGAGAACATCCTGACCAACAACCCCGTTTCTACTAAAAATACAAAATTAGCCAGGCGTAGTGGTGCATGCCTGTAATCCCAGCTACTCAGGAGGCTGACACAGGAGAATTGCTTGAACCTGGGAGACAGAGACTGCAGTGAGCTGAGATCGCACCACTGCACTCCAGCCTGGGCAACAGAGCAAGACTCCATCTCAAAAAAAAAGAAAAAAGAAAAAGAAAAAAATCCGTGGCAAATGCCAGAAAGGAAAAGATGGGGGCAGGGAGGCTCTGTAAGAAAACAAATAGCAAGAGAGACCTCCTCCAACCTGGATGCCAGAGATGGATTTCAGAGGGCTTGCTTAACTTGGAAACTTAAAGAAGGGAATTCAGCCAATCTGGGAACGGGAGGATGCTTGTTCCAGCTGAGAGAGCAGCCTGTGCAAACGCCCTGAGGCATGAAGGGGCACAGAATGTCCAGGGCCTGGAAAGAAGGCTGGGCTGGAGATGATGAGTGAGCAGGGAGGGGCCCAAAGAGAAGCCTTTGGGGGCAGACAGGGGTCAAGTCACCCGGGGCCTCAGCAGCCATCTTGGGGATTTATTTTATGTTAGGTGAAATGTAAAGTTAAAAATAAATTCTAAGCTTTGGAGTCAGATGATTTATGATTTTAAAAGATGACTCCAGCTGCTGAGTGGGGCACAGACCATAGGTGGCAAGAGACAGAAAAAGAGAGAGAGAGAGAGAGAGAGAGAGAGAGAGAGAGAAAGAGAGAGGGAGAGAGAGGTGGACTAGCTGGGGGTGGGGATGGAGGCAGACAATGAAGGGCTTGCCGAGCGCTGAGAATGAAAGAGGCAGTTAGCACTGCAGCAGCCACCTACTTATTCACAGGCTGCTCACAAAACACAAGGGCAAATAAAAAACAAACAGAAGATTAAAAAATCAACAGAATCAAAACTGCAGAGGCAGCAGATATTGATATTAGCCTAATATGCCTAGAAAGAGATAATGCAAAGAAAACAATATTCAAAATGTCAATGGCCTAAAATGTTACAGAATCGTTAGTGACACAAATCCACATAGTTACCAACCTCAAATGAATCCAAACAGGAAAAATACAACCACATTTATATTTGTACATATTGTAGTGAAACCATAGGTCATGACAACAAAGAAAATATCTTAAGAGAAACAGAAAGAAAAAATAGACTGCCATGAAAAATCACTGGTAGATAGCTGATTCCTCAGCAACAAGGAAATCCAGATAAGCAAAACTTCAAAGTGTTAAGAGAGAATAACTATCAACAATGAATTCTATGCTGAACAATATGTAACTTTTCTACATTGAGATGAAACAGATTCAGACAAAAACTACAGACCCACACTAAATGGTGTTTAGAAGAAAGTCCTCCAGAAACCAGAAAACAACTACAGAGATGCAAGAAGGAATTGTGAGCAAAGAAATTGGGAAAAGGTGGTAACTCTAAAGAAAAAATGATCCCATATAATAATAAACATGATGGCTAATTTGTGGGATCAAAAACACAGTACTGGAGTAATGGACAACAGTAATTTAGAGGGTGGGAGCCGATGATTAGTTAAAGCAATCTAAGCTCTTCTATTATTGGGAGAAAAGAATGCTAATAATTAACTTTAGACTTTGCAAGTTAAGTGTGCATGTTAAAATTGCTAGGGTGGCCACAAAATAAGCACAAGTAGAGTGAAAACCAGAAAAGGGAAAAATGGAAAGGGGAAAATAAACACCATAAAGCTGAAGGTTGTAAGTCCAAACAAGCAGAGATAAGACTCAACAAATAGAAAATAAGTGTAAGATGGAAAACATAAATTCAAATATGTCAGTGATGACAATAATTACTTGGACTAAACAGATAAAATGAGATTATCAAGGTAGATTCAATTTCGAAGATAGACAAACATTGTTTATAAGACACATAAACACAATAACACAGAAAAGTTGAAACTATAAGGATGTAACAGGTAAATGCCAACCAAATGGAGGCTTTTGTCCTTATGTTAATGTTAGACAAGACACATTTTAAGGCATTGCTATTGATAAAGGGAGTCAACTACATAAAGATCAAAGACTCAATTCACTAGGAAAATATAACAATTTAAAACTTATAAACATCTAATAATGCAATGTCAAAATAATGAGACTGAAATTGATAGAATTACAAAGAGTCACTGATATGGTTTGGGTTTGTGTCCCCACCCAAATCTCATGTCCAACTGGAGCAGGGGCCTGGTGGGAATTGACTGGATCATGGGGTGGATTTCCCCCTTGTTGTTCTCACGATAATGAGTGAGTTCTCACGAGATCTGATCATTTAAAAGTGTGCGGCTCCTCCTGACTTGTCTCTCTCACTCCTACTCTGCCATGGTAAGACACAATTGCTTCCCCTTCACCTTCCGCCACAGTTGTAAGTTTCCTGAGGACACTCACCCGTGCTTCCTGTACAGCCTGTGGAACTGTGAGTTAATTAAACCTTTTTTTTTTTTTTCATAAATTATCCAGTCTTAGGTAGTTCTTTATAGCAGTATAAAAATGGATGGATACACTGACAAATCCACTCTCAACAGTGGGAGATTTCAGCACACATCTCTCAATGATTGACAGATCAGTCAGGTCAAAACCTGAGTAAGAATAGGGCATATTTGAAGAATGCCACTAAGAAGCTTGATCTATTGGTCACCTTTGAAACCCTGCATCCAATTGCAGAAGACATACTCCTCTGAGGCACACATGGAAACTGACCAGCCTCTAGATCACAGAACAGGCCATAAAAAAAGGTCAAAAATTTTTTTTGAAATTTTTTGAAAAATGACACGGGCCGTTTTCTCTATGACGGAATTAATTGAAAAAAATATATATATATATGTAGAACAGTAATTATAATGATAATAACAACAAGAACTGTAATTAAAAAAAAAAAGCCACTGGTGTACGGTAGTTACACTGCCTAGCCAAACAGCCTGGATTTGAATCTCAGCTCCGCCAACTCGGGAGCCGTGTGATCTTGGGCAACTTGCTTAAACTCCCAGTGTCCCATTTTTCACATACATAATATTGGGGTCAGAACAGTCCTTCTCTGTAGGGTCATTGTGAGAATTTATGTTAATGAATGTAAAGAGTGAAGACAGATACTTGACATAGAGTAAGAATTCTACAAATGTTGGCTATTTTTTTTTAACACCAGACATTAGAAAACTGAAAAACATAATCAACGAATTCATAGGTCAAATAAGTCACCATGGAAATTAAAATAAATTTAGAATCAATAAACTGAAAATCTTATATATCAAATCATGGTTGAGATAACCAATGCAGCATTTAAAAAGAAAATTTATCACTTTAAATGTTAATAATAGAAAAAGAAAAATGGAGAAAATAAGATAACATTCAAATTAAGATACTATAGGAGGAGCAGGAGAATAAACCCAAAGAAAGTAGAAGGAAATAAGTAATGGCCAGACATGGTGGCTCGCTCCTGTAATCCCAACATTTTGGGAGGCTGAAGCAGGAGGCTGGTTTTAGCCCAGGAGTTTGAGACTAGCCTGGGCAACATAGTGAGACCCCCATTTCAACAAAAATTTTAAAAATTTGCTGGACATGATAGCATACACCCGTAATCCCAGCTCCCTGGGAGGCTGAGGTGGGGGGAATCACTTGAGCCCAAGAGCTGTGATCACGCTACTGCACTCTAGCCTGGGTGACACAGTGAAACCTTGTCTCAGAAGAAAAGAAGTAATAAAGATAAAAATCAACGAAATAGAAAAACCAGATCTAGTGGAGAGGATCAACAAAGCCAAAAGTTTATTATTTGAAAAAATATACAAAATAGATCAAGTGACAAGGTGGTTGTGGGAAACAAACAATATTAGAAATGGCAAAGGGGCGTAACCACCCATACAGCAGGGGTTAAAAAGGGCAAAGGGTATCATAGACTTTATGGTTGATAAATTCTAAAAATAAGAAGAAACGGACAAATTACTAGGAAAATAAAAATTAGCAAAAATGACTCAAGAAGAAAAGAAAAGCTGAATAGCTTATAACCAGGAAAGAAACAGAACCAATCATTTCACATGTTCTTAGAAAGAAACCACAAGGTCTGTTTAGCCTTATAGTTATATTTGAAACAAATAGTCAAGGAACAGATAATTCAATTCTATACAAACTCTTCTAGAGAACAGAAAAATAAGGAACACCACCAAGTCATTTAATGAGGGTGATGTGGCCTGGATATCCAAACTAGATTAGGGACACCCCTAGAAAAGAATAGCAGAGGCCAACCTCATTCATAATCACAGAGCAGAAAACCCTAAACAAATATCAGGAAACGAAATCAGCAGCTTTTTAAATACACACACATACATCATGACTGAGTCGTATATATCCTGAAACGCAAGATTTGTTAACATTAGAAAATCTGTTAATGTAAATTCACCACATTAACAGATTAAAGGGAAGAAAATGTGCAATCATCTCAATAAAATAAATGCAGAAAAATAATTTCCATAAAATGACTATATTTAAATTTTAAAACAAATAAATCCAGATATGCACAAAACTGTTTATAAATGAAGAGTAAAACAGGCTTTTCCTTAACATAATAAAGAATATCTGCACAAGTCCCACATCAAATAATATCCTTAATGGTGAAATAGTAAACACATTTCCTTTAAAGTCAAGGATAAAATACAGGTGCCTGTTATGAACCACTTCCTTTAACCACTGCATTGGAAGTTCTTGCCACTTCTATAATATAGACAAAGAAACAAATGTAAGTGATTGGAAAGGAAGAACCAAAGCTATCATTTTTCTCAGATGATAGGACTATCTTCAAACCCAAAAGAACTACAAACAGATCGTTAGAATTAATGTAGCAATTTAACTAGGTTGTTGATTATAAGATAAACATACAAAATTAAACTCCATTTCTATACACCAGCTTTACAGTATTAGAAAATATTTTTAAAACTACCACACACATTATAATAGATATCTGCTCAGCTGCTATTTTTGGGGAACTGTCTTAGCACCTACAGAGATGGGGCGTCCGCCGGCACGCTCATGACACGTTCATGGCTGAGTTGGAAAGGACTCTGACTCAACTGAGATGGGGATTCAGCATTTGATCTGGGAAACACCATCACAGAGTGTGGCTGGAAAAGAGATGCTATAAATTCCATAGCAATGGACAGTCACAAATGCAGAGAAGAGCAAGAATGGGCAGACACCAAGAGGGGCAAAGGCTGAGACTACGGGTCCCGAGAGAGACCCCCTAGCATGGAGTCAGGAACTCCAGACCCCTTTCCAGTCCCTGGTTCTCATGAGAGCTAAATTCCAGAACTTTCTCTCTCTCTCTCCACCCCCCCACCTCTTCCTCCTTAAGATTGATTCTTCGTTCTTGCTGGAGAAAGTTTATAATTGATCTCTTTTACTTGCATCCCAAATGATCTTAAACTAAAATGATCACAAATTCAGAAGTCAACTTGTAAAACTTCATCTCCCCGCCACCAACCTTCTGGTTTCCTTGCTGGGATATGGGGTGAATCCTTCTGGATTGAACTGGCTCAAGGGAGAGTAAAATGAGAAAGTTAAACAACATACAGTGGATCCAAAATTTGGCAAATTGGCCCAGGATCTATGCCAGTTCTGTCCATTATTCTCTCATATGTCTGGCTGCTATCCATTCCTTATGAAATTTATAATCGCCTTGTTTATGCCCTTAAAAATGTTGGGCTGAGACCCTCAAAGGAATGCTGCCAAATAAAATGGATTATCCCTGGGTCATTTTAGCAATCTCTCTTTTCCTTATCAGTGATGAGGGTCAGTTTTACTGCTGGCTACTCTCCGCCTCTAATTTGCCTGACAAGATAGGACCTGCTAACCTAGGACCCTCACAAAGATGACATATGGACTTTCTCACCAGGGAGTGATTTTTTCCAGTAACCACAAATTAACATCAAAAGACAGAGGATTGTTTAAAAGCCATGGACTTATGTTAAATGAGGGTTAAGTGTAGAACATTCATTAACATGGAACCCAGAGGGCCAGGGAAGAAAGTTACCACCTGCCAAAAAAGGGGACAAGGTCCTGAATTAGGGATAATAGCCTTAGTTTGGAAGGCCTGTAGAACCTTTGCCTCTGCGTTTTAGTAGATTTGGAGAAATAACATCTCACTTCTGGCCTTGTTCGTCCTTCCATGGGAAAACTCTAAGGATAATAACTCCTACTCACAGTACTATTGGAGGATTAAAGGTGACAACATCTATATATGTCCCTAGTGCTTCTTCATAGCAGGGACTCAAGAGAATGTCAGGGAGTCAAAAATGCATTTTCTTTTTTTTTTTTTTTTCCAAAAAATAAGAGCTGATTCCTCTAATCTTGGAGCAAGGTTCTTTCAAAGTTGAATCATTTATAACCACAAGGTGATTTTTATTGTGCTGTCTTTGTAAATCCCTGTAGCCAAATAGGTTAGGGTCAGCAGAATGCTCAGAAAATAACAGCAGAGGAGAGGGGAAGCCTAGGCTTTAATCCAGAGCCCCAGAACTTTGGGATTTTTCTTGAAGGCTCTCGACCCTTCCAGAAAAAGAGATCTCTGACCAATAAAATAAAAAGAAAGGGAGTTGGTCAGAAACCAGCTGATGCCCTGGAAAAATGAGACTCTTGAGCAAAGAGTTTGGCTGATAAGGTTGTCATGGTAACCACTGAGAAGGCCCTTCTACTAGGGGGCCATATTGACACTTGGACCCCAGACAGATCCTTCTTGGGAGGTTTGCCAGATCCAGCCTTGGACCCTCTGAGTATGGACCATGCTTGAACTTCTTCCACCCTACCCACAAGTCACTTGGCATTATGATGAAGCTCAGCTCAACCCTGTCCTGCCCATAAACGCAATCCCAGCCAGCTGGACTCAGCTATTCATGACCCAAGCACCAGCCAGAATTTTTCATGGTTCTGCTTCTTAAGAAATTGTATAGGGAGCAAAAGGGCCTCTGCCACATCAGATCTAAGTCAGGCTGACCTACTGGTCTGTAGTGAAACGTACATGTCTCAGGGGTTGCTGTGAGAAGCTAAGTATTTAAACAAACACTATCTATGTTACTCCAGGGAATAGTAAGTCTATAGCATCCAGGTTGGAGGGGAGACCCCCGAATGACTGTCTCTGCTTGCACCAGTCTGCTGCTTGCCTGGGGTCCACTTTGCTTGGAGGACTGTTCCAGATGAGCTTTGAGTCCTCCCAAGGGCTGGGCAGGAGCCCACTGTGCTCTTGGATTTTTCAATCTATTTTTTTTCATAGTTCTTCTGGATCTTCCTCGGTCCCTGGCCCCCTGAGTGGTCTTAGCTGTCGACATTTACAATCCCTCTGCCCTTCCTCTACAGCCCACAGAAACCAGGAGCCACATGGAACAAGCAGGAACAGAGGCTACAGGCTCCTTCAGGAGTGGAGTAAGGGCTTGAGCTGCAGCACGTGGGCTTTGCAACATCTCTTTGTGATTCCCAGAGATCTGTTTTGTTTATTTCAGGCCTTGGCTCTGTTCCAAGGGTTGGTTGATGCCAGATAAATGAGGTGGTGTTGAATGTCCCTGAGGAGTTAGTCCTGGGACAAAGTCTACTGAATAAGCACAGGGCTCTGCCTCACATCACTTTCTGAAAAAATTTACAAACACTTGCAATTGCTTCAGCGTTCCCTATGCAATCATTAAATATAATCGCTCAGTCACTGCCCGGCTGGATTACATCTCCAAGCAGCAAAGAGCAGCTCTGCGTCTAATGTGAAAGGAGGGATCAGTACATGTTTGCTGATAACCTTATCACTGTGCTGGGTTGCAAAGTTTTTTTGAGACTTCACTGCGCTCCAATTTTGTAGATTTTTTTTTCACTCTGCTTTGGCCGTTTTCTGTTTTTCTTCGTGAAATTCTGGAACGCACTGAGGAGAAACAGGGCAGCTGGGGGCACAGATGAGAAGGCTCTCCAGTGATGCGGGAAGACATAAAGTCCTGCTGTGGAGACTGGCCCTGAGGGCACGGTGACGCAGGAGTGGCACCTTCTGGTGTTGGTTTCAAAGGAGCCAAGATGGAGGGCACAGGCCCTGGCCATGGGAATCCGGGCTCAGGTAACACAAGGGCCAGGAGACACCGCAGGAGGTCTTTGTGAAGAATGTGACTGTGCAGGGCCAAGGCCAGCAGCTGGGCTTGAGCTCCAGCTCTCCCCAGTGGAGGGGCAGTGGAGACCCTGTGGTGTGTTCAGGTCCCAGGCCTGTAGACCCCCATGCTTTGGTGTCAACAGTGGCTGAGAAGGTAGCTTTCCTCCATGGTCCAAAGCCACATCCAAGGAACCCCAATCAGGCAGCTCCCATGTGTGTCTAATGGGTCCTGGTGGCAGAGGGGGAGAAGGCAAAAGAAGGGAAAGAGTTCAGATCTTTCAGTGTGATCTGTTACTACCTCCAGCAAAAGGGAAGGGAAGGAGAATCAAGTTTTATTGAATATCTACTATGTTCTGAGCCTTAAGAGAGAAGGAAACTGAGGCTCCCAGTGGTAAAGTCCAAGATCACAGTCCTGACCATGAGATTCCAACCACACCAAAGCCAGCAGCTCCCCTTCCATGACAAGGGACCTGTCCCATCTCTCAGAATGCCCCCTCTCCAGAAATGCAAGATCCAGGGCTGTTTCCCCTATTATTCTCTCAGAGGAGTTTAGAAATTCAATCTAGGTTTGCTTAAATATGGAGAAAACAGGCAATGTGAAAGTAGAACTAAATATCAACAGTCTGAAGAACTTGGTTGACCCCACCCAATCCTTAAAGCAAGAAAGTGGGAAACGAAGTGAAGCTGCCAGGCCTGCCTCACGTGACTAATCAGAGCCAGCAGAGTTCGGCTCTCAGGCAGCATTCCCACAAGGGCAGGTGAAGGGTTTTCATCACGTTCAAATGAGGCCAGTTTGATTCTCCCCTTACATGCGAAGATTAGAGACTGAAATGCAGAACATATGTAAGCATGAAGCACTGGCCACTGGGAATGTCACAGCTGCATGCCAAGAGCAGAGCTCTGCCAACTCCTGTTCCAGCCTCTCCTCGACTCACCAAAGGGGATTGGGGTGAGTAATTTAACCAAATTCCACCTCACTTCTCTCAGCTGTACAACAGGGGGAAATAGCAGGAAATCTCAGAAAGACTAATAGGAAAAGAAGGGTCTGGTCCTGGTGGTTGACTTCCACCACCATGGGAAGGTCCACTCCAACTAACGCTAACCACCGGGCAGCTCAGCAAGGCATGTCTACAGATACCTGGAAACTGAGGCTTGGGAAGTGAGGACCTACCCAAATTCACATAGTTGGAAAGTTACAAGTTGGAGCCAAACTGTGCTCATCCCATTAAGGAGGACTCTGCAATTTTCTGAAGCAGAGAGGGCAGAAGCCAGCACAACTCAATTTGCATATGGCAGAGTGGTTTGGAGCATGAGCTTTGGACATAGTCTCTGGGTTTAAGACACGGCTCTCAACTTCATACTGAGTGGGCAAAAGCTGAAACTATTCCCCTTGAGAATCAGAACAAGACAAGGATGCCACTTTCACCACTCATATTCAGCATAGTACTGGAAATCCTAGCCAGGGCAATCAGGCAAGAGAAAGAAATAAAAGGCATCCAAATAGAAAGGGCAGAAGTCAAATTATCTCTGTTTGCAGATGACATAATTCTCGATATATAAAATCTTATAGTATCTACCCAAAAGCTCTTAGAGCTGATAAACAACTTCAGCAAAGTTTCAGGATAGAAAATTGATGTACAAAAATCAGTAGCTTCTATACACCAGTAACGTCCAAACTGACAGCCAAATCAGAAAGGCAATTCTATTCACAATTGCCACAAAAAGAATAAAATACCTAGGAATACAGCTAACCAGGAAGGTGAAAGATCTCTACAATGAGAATTACAAAACACTGCTCAAAGAAATCAGAGATGACACAAACAATTGGAAAAACATCCCATGCTAATGGACTGAAATAATTGATAGTGTTAAAATGGCCATATTGCCCAAAGCAATTTTCAGATTCAACGCTATTCCTATCAAACTACCAATGACATTCTTCACAGAATTAGAAAAAACAAAACTATTTTAAAATTCAAACAGAACCAAAAAGAGCCTGAATAGCTAAGGCAATCTTAAGCCAAATGAACAAAGCTGAAGGCATCACATTATTTAACTTCAAATGATAATACAAGGCTACAGTAACCAAAGCAGCATGGTACTGCTACAAAAACAGACACATAGACCAATGGAACAGAATAGAGAGCCCAGAAATAAGGCCACACACCTCTGATCACCTGATCTTCGACAACAATGACAAAAACAAGCAATGAGGAAAAGACTCTCTATTCAATAAATGGTGCTGAAATAACTGGCTAGCCAAATGCAGAAGATTGGAACTGGACCCGTTCCTTACAGCATATACAAAAATTAACTCAAGATGGATTAAAGATTTAAATATAAAACCTAAAACTATAAAAACCCTGGAAGATAACTTAGGAAATACCATTCTGGACATAGGCCTTGGCACAGATTTCATGACAAAGATGCCAAAGCAATTGCAAAAAACAAAAAAATTGACCAATGAGACCTAATTACATGAAAGAGCATTTGCACAGCAAAAGAAACTATCAACAGAGTAAACAGACAACCTACAGAATGGGAGAAAATATTTGCCAACTATGCATCCAACAGAGGTCTAATATCCAGAAGGAACTGAAACGATTAACAAGTGAAAACCAAACAATTCTGTTAAAAAGTGGGCAAAGGACATGAACAGACACTTTTCGAAGGAGACATACAAGCGGCTAACAAGCATATGAAAAAATGCTCAACATCACTAATCATTGGAGAAATGCAAATTAAAATCACAATGAGATACCATCTCACACCAGTCAGAATGGCTATTGTTAAAAAGTCAAAAAAACAACAAGACATTGGCAAGGTTGCAGAGAAAAGGGAACACTTACACACCGCTGGTGGGAATGTAAATTGGTTCAGCCACTGTGAAAAGCAGTTTGGTAATTTATCAATGAACTTAAAACAGAATTACCATTGGACCTAGACATCTCATTATTGGTTGTATGCCCAAAGAAATATAAATCATTCTACTATTAAGACACATGCACGTGTATGTTCATGGCAGCACTACTTACAAACAAAGACATAAAATCAGCCTAAATACCCATCAATAATAGACTGGATAAAGAAAATGTGGTACAGATACACCATGGAATTCTACACTGCCATAAAAAGGAATGAGATCGTGTCCTTTGAAGCAACAAGGATGGAGCTGGAGGCCATTATCCTAAGCGTACTAACACAGAAAAAGAAAACCAAATACTGCATTCTCACTTCCAAGTGGAAGCTAAACATTGAGTACACACAGACAGAAAGAAGGGAACAACAGACACCGGGGTCTCCTTGAGCATAGAGGGTGGGAGGAGGGTGAGGATAAAAAACTACCTATTGAGTACTAGGCTATTACCTGGGTGAAAAAATTAGCTGTACACCAAAACCCCATAACACACAATTAACCTATATGACAAACCTGCAAATGTAACCCTGCAAAAGAATAAAAGTTTAAAAAAAAAAAAAAAGCATGAGGCCTGGCGCTGTGGCTCATGCCTCTAATCCCAGCACTTTGGGAGGCTGAGGCGGGTGGATCACTTGTGGTCAGGAATTCAAGACTAGCCTGGCCAATACAGTGAAACCCTGTCTCTACTATAAACACAAAAATTAACTGGGTGTGGTGGTACGTGCCACCTACTTGGGAGGCTGAGCCAGGAGAATCGCCTGAGCCTGGGAAGTGGAGGTTGAGGTGAGCCAAGATCATGCCACTGCACTCCAGCCTAGGCAACAGTTTCAAAAACAAACAAACAAAAAAATGCATGGCTCTGCCACTTTTTAGCACTTAAACTTTGGCAAATGATTTAATCTTTCTGGCCTCAGTTTTCTTCCTGTGTAAAGTAAGACTAATAATAGTATTCACTTAATTTGAGAATTAGTTAAGTTACTCCATGTGAAGCACTACTAAAGGTATCTACACATATAGGATGTGCTCATGACTGTTAACAAAACAAATAAAATACAAAGAGACCCTGCAGCCACAGGCCAGGACATACCTGGGTCCAGGGCCCTAAATATGCTGTGTCTGCTATGGCAAAAAGCTGCCTTTTTATCAGCACAGAGAATCCGTAGGAAGGTCAGGTTTGGGGTATCAGAAGCACTAAGCCCTATGGAGTTTAGTACCTCATCTTTAGGAGGTAAGGATTTCCTAACACTAAGAGGCTTGTAAAGCTGCAATAGGACCTGTGTGCAAATGCAAAGAGTAAGGGGGTCTCATTCACCCAGTGACTTCTGCTCATTCCATACAGCAAAGCTGAACTGAGCCTGTTTGGGGAGCTTCCCCAAGTGCTCCGGGGGTGGCTTCCCACTCTCCTCCTCTGGACGTAGCTTCACCATATCAACATGGGCTCTAGGGTCAGCTAAATCAGCCTTCAAAACCCCTGGTGGGATTTGGGTCCACCCAACTGCTCTGAGCCTCAATTTTCTCTTTTTCCTTCCTTCCTTCCTTTCCTTCCTTCTTTCCTTCCTTCCTTCCCTCCCTCCCTTCCTTCCCTTTCCCTTCCTTCCTTCCTTCCTCCCCTCCCTCCCTTCCTTCCCTTTCCCTTCCTT